>NC_060149.1:218416094-218726573 GCF_021461385.2 Schistocerca piceifrons | reverse complement strand
AGCAGCACACTGCCTGCCAAACAACAGCCGCACATTCAGAAACAATACTTTTGTCTGGTTGCTATGTTAAATTACAAATCTTGTACGTGTACTGCAGCCACGATTCTCACAATGCCAACTTTCGACAAGACAGCAATCAACCGTACGTTATCTACTTCATGTTTTAATCCTACACTGAAGAGCCAAAGAAACGTAAACCCGCCTAATATTGTGTAGGGCCCCCGCGAGCATGCAGAATTGCCGCAACACAAAGTGGCATGGGCTCGACTAGTGTCCAAAGTAGTGCTGGAGGGAACTGACACGATGAATCCTGCAGGGCTGTCCATAAACGAATAAGAGTACATGGGGGTTGAGAGCTCTTCTGAACAGCACGTTGCAAGGCATCCCAGATATGCTCAATAATGTTCATTTCTGAGGAATTTGGTGGCCAGCGGAAGTGCTGAAACTCAGAAGACTGTCCCTGGAGCCATCATGTAGCAAGTCTGGACGTGTGGGGTGTCGCATTGTCCTGCTGTCCAAGTCCGTCGGAATTCACAGTGGACATGAATGAATGCAGGTGATCAGACAGGATGCTTACGTACGTGTCACCTGTGAGAGTCATACCTAGACGTATGAGGGGTCTCATATTGCTCCAACTGCACACACCCCACACCATCACAGAGCCTCCAGCAGCTTGAACAGTCCCCTGCTGACATGCAGGGTCCATGGATTCACGAAGTTGTCTCCATACCCGTACACATCCATCCGCTCGATACAATTTGAAACTAGACTCGTCCGACCAGGCAACTTGTTTCCAGTCATTAAGAGTCCAATGTCGGTGTTGACGTAAAGCTTTGTGTCTTGTAGTCGTCAAGGGTACACGAGTGGACCTTCGGTTCCATATCGATGATGTTTCGTTGAATGGTTCGCACTCTGACAGTTGTTGATGGCCCAGCATTGAAATCTGTAGCAATTTGCGGAAGGGTTGCACTTCTGTCACGTTGTACGATTCTCTTCAGACGTCGTTGGTCCTGTTCTTGCAGGATCTTTTTCAGCCTCTACGATGTCGGAGATTTGATGTTTTACCGGATTATTGATATTCACGGTACAATCGTGAAATGGTCGTACGGGAAAATTCCCAGTTCATCGCTACCTCGGAGATGCTGTGTCCCATAGCTCGTGCACCGACTATAACACCACGTTCAAACTCAGTTAAATCTTGATAATGTGCTATTGTAGAAGCAGTAACCGATCTAACAACTACGGCAGACACTTGTTGTCTTATATAGGCGTTGCCAACCGCCGAACCATGTTCTGCTCGTTCACATATATCTGTATTTGAATACGCTTCCCTATACCAGTTTCTCTGGCGCTTGGGTGTAGTTGTATTCGTAGTAAATGCATGCAGTAACCTTCCTCTACATCAGGAGTACAACGTTTTTTTCGTCTGCACAACTGAAGTGTGGTGTTTGATGCGAATAAGCGGTATAATACTATTGAGTCACACATAGGTGTTCCAGTTGCGTTGGAATTCTGGTCAGTCGTTGCAAGTTCGAACATACGACAGATAATGATACTCCTTAGGAAAATGATAGTAAGAGTCGAGAACGATCACATTATGCATTCAGTTTGTGAATTGAACAAGTTAAAGAGTATGTTCCGCCAGCCATTCAGGGTACAGGGTACAAGCAACTGCAGGTTGTTGTGCACGTTCGAACAACTGATGTCTATAGCCTGGGCTCCAAAACTATTACAATGACTGGCACAGTAGGCTGAGAAGCCCAGTGTCACTTCTGGAATTTCGGAGAAGCTCACAATCTACAGCGTTGTTCCCAGAAATGATTGTGGCCCCGTGGTTTTGAGTCGATTAGAAGGTTTGGACCGCACTTCACTTCGAAGGTTCTGTGACAAACTAGGCTGCGACTTCCTAGACTTCCGTTACGGGCTGATAACGCTAAGGTCATACGAGACCCCGCAGTATTTGTGCAAAAGCCAATGAAGTGTTGCAACCCCCCCCCCCTCTGCAATCCTAGTGACAAACTGCCTAATTCGACATCAAAGTTTTCTGGGTATGGTACCGCGTCATAATGTATAAAACTACTGCTGCTGGAGAAAAACCAACGTTTCGGCCACGGTTGCAGCGGCCTTCTTCTGTGTCTAATGGTGCGTTCTAGCTATGCAGTGTCCTTTATATTTTTTTGTTACTGTTCACTGCGAATGCCATTACGTCATGACGTAATGACATGAGCTTGAACTGAGGGTGCACAAACTGCTCCAACATGTCCAGATACACTGTCCCATTCACTGTTTGTTCCGCAAAGAAGAACAGTCCAACAACCTTGTCGTGCATTATCTCGCACCAGACGTTTAGTTTAGGGCTATCACGAACATGGTCGATGACAACATGCGGATTTTGCGAACCCCAAAATCCGAACATTATGCCTATTAACACATACAAAGACGCTGGTGAACTACACGATGCAATGTTGATCGAGGTACATCAAGTTGCGTAGATTCTTGACGAATTGACTTACGTGAGCTTCTGAGAAACGTTTGTCTGATGTCCTCCACTGTCTCTTCTGAAACTCCGTAACGTGCACCGCCAGAATGTTTCAGAACACTTCCTGTTGCTAGAAACTTCCTATATCATTCCTTAACTGTTTTCACTTGAGGTGGATCACATTAATACACACGAAGATAATTTCTTTGCACAGTAATCGGCGATTTTGTTTCTGCAAACCATACTACTGCTTGTGCGCGCTGCTGTGGAGTCGCCATTTTCACTTCATGCGACCAGGCTGCACTCTGGCGACGATACTTGGCACTTCTGACGCGGGAATAAAAATTCTTTGAGATGCTAAACAATTTGGTGCATTTTTGATTGTCGTAGCTACCCCTGGGTCCTCGAAATCAGGGAGGTTTGAGTGGGACACCCTGTACTTCGGGGTTTCCTGTGGCTGTCATTATGCGAACTGCATGGGAAGTTGCCTAATGGAAAAAAAACCTTGTATGCACTCCTACCAGAGTAATAGCCTCTGATGTGTACTGTACCACTGAGTCCCTATAGTTATCAGCTCCTGTGGCGCAAGTGTAGGAAGTCGCAGCCTAGCTTGTCACAGAACCTTCGAAGTCACAGGAGTTAGCATTCTATTCGACTCAGAATCAGGGGACCACATTCACCAGTGGGGTCTATGCTGACATTCTGAAAACGAGGATAGTCTTCTCAACTCTCTGTCAGTCGCCAGAATGGTATTGGAGCCCAGACGACAGACATCGTTCGTTCGAAAGTGCAGAACAGCCTACAACTAGTTGCCAACTGTACTCTGAATGGCTGGCGAAACGGGCTCTGTAACATATATGAAGATGGTATCTGTTCTTTAGGACATTGTAGTTAAGGCTAACCGGCCACTGACCTTCTTCATCTGTGCTGGATGCACACGCATTGCCCAAACTCTTACGGGACTCGGTAAGATTGTCTGCCGCAAGTAATGAGTGTAATGGGCAGGGGCACTGCGAATGTAGTGTGTGGACATTAAGCTGGGAATATGGGTCTCACGGGGAGCGTGCAAGGAATAAATCCCTGCAATTGCACTATCCTCTATGCCCTCGGTGGCTCAGATGGATAGAGCGTCTGCCATGTAAGCAGGAGATCCCAGGTTCGAGTCCCAGTCGGGGCGCACATTTTCAACTGTCCCCATTGATGAATATCAACGCCTGTCGACAGCTTAGGGTCTTGATTTAATTATCATTTCAATGGCTCTGTAACAGGGTGAATGAGTCCACCAGACATACACAGTGCGTGACGGCTTCTGTGACTACCGTATCAGAATCTTATCGGAAGATCTGTGACAAAACCCAAATAAATTGTGGTCGTATGTAAAGCTGTCAGTGGCATCAGTGTTAGTGTCCAGACATCAGTGATGACACAGCAACTGAAACTGATAGTAGCAAAGCGAAAGCAGAAATGCTGAACTCCCCTTATGCAATGTTCCTTGATACATGAAAATGCAGTAGTACTGCCCCATTTTAATTATCGAATCACTGTTAAGTTGATTGATATATGAGAAACAGCAAAATGAAATTGAACACCCACCGCATCAGACCATGGAATGGTTCCATTCAAAAGTAATCACCACACCCCTTAAGACATCTATACACAAAACTATCAGTTCTTGTTTCGTAGAACCCAGTCGGCCGCTCACTGACCCACAACTTCACCCACTCTTGCATTCCCTCATCCGACCGAAGCCGACGACCACGCGTTCTTTCTTCAGGTTGCCAAAGATGCAAAGATCAAACGGTGAAAGACCCAGGCTGTACGGAGCAAGTTGCAATGTTTCTCAAGCAAACCGCTAGAGCATACGCTTCGTCTCACAGGCAGTGCAACAGGACAATTCCGTCCGACAGCATTCCGACAGCCCGAGGGCCAACGGCGAAGCCAACGGTCGAAACATCCCACATTTCCTTCTCCAACGAAATACAAAGTTATTCACACAAGTTCCGGTATGGACATCATGACCTCCTTCTTCGACTGCAGGGGCCGTCTGCTCGATGAGTACCTCGAGCGTGGAACCACAACCAATGTACAGCGCTATTAAGACACTTTGCAGAAACTGCGACACACCATGAAGTCAAAACGTCCAGGACTGTTGTCGTACGGAATCGCCCTGTTGCACTATAACACCTGCCCTCCCTTCCCCCTCTACAATCGGACAGAGGCTACACTTCAGCGATGTGGTTGGGAAACACTGCAACATCCTCTGTAACAGCCTGGATCGTTAACCGTTTTTTTTATTTATTTTTTTATTTTCATGTTGGCGACCCGCAGAAAGACATGCCTGGGCTTTGGTTTCAGTCGGACGAGGAAGTGCAAGGGTGGGTGCGGTTGTGAATCCGACAGCGGCCGATCACATTCTACGAAACAGGAATGGATCGTCTCACCTCCCAGGTGGATAAATGTCTTAACGCGTCTGGTGATTACTTTTGAATGGAACCATTCCTTGGTCACATTGTGGCGGGGGTTCGGTTTTCATTTGACTGCCCCTTGTAGACATTAGTGGCAGTGCGGTTGAGAAACAGATGATATCTGTTGAACTCAAATTTTCAGGTTTTTATGGAATTATTATCAGAGTCTATACAGAATTTTCGTCTTATTTCGCCCCTCTTTTAACAAAAGCGTATCGTAGATTCGTCGATAAAAATATTTTGCCTGGTATTTGGAAGGAACCACACTTCGCATGAGTACAAGAAAGGTAGCAGGAGTGATCCATGAAACTTCCGTCCGATATCTTTGACATCCTTCTGTTACAGAATCTAATTCTGAGCTCGGGTGCATGATATTTCTCGAACAGATTGACCACTTCCATGTAGCTAGCATGGATTCCGGAAACATCGCTCATGGTTCAAAATGGCTCTGAGCACTATGGGACTTGACATTTGAGGTCATCAATCCCCTAGAACTTAGAACTACTTAAACCTAACTAACCTAAGGACATCACACACATCTATGCCCGAGGCAGGATTCGAACCTGCGACCGTAGGGGTTGTGCGATTGCTCATGGGAAACCCAACTTGTGCTTTCCTCATTGGGCGCCCTGAAAGCCATGGAGCAACACAAGCAAGTGCTTGCAATGTTTCTTCAGTTGAGAATCCCTATGAATTACATTACCTGTGGAATCACAATTCGCTCACTGTTTGCCAGACTTGTCAAGAAAAGTTATTTTGTATCTCCTCCACTGAACCTTAAGGGCACAGAGGGGGGGGGGGGGGGGGATATGAAGGAGGAGTATTGGCGCTCTGGGGTCCGGAAGTGATCTTGGAGAGTTTGTTAAGACCTGCAGAGTACGCTGTGGTACTGAAATACATTGGAGATCGACGTGACGTTGAAGAACTGGTTCAAACCCACTGGTGTTGGGGCAAAACAAGTTCAAACAATAAATGAGCGTTTGGCGTCATTGTCCGGGAGGTCCCTTGCGGAGCAGGTCCGGCCGCCTTGGTGCAGGTCTTATTACATTCGACGCCACGTTGGGTGACCTGCGCGGCGGATGGGGATGAAATGATGAATTAAATGCACTGAAATTGATGAATGGCTATCAAATCAGTGAAAACGAAGTGACATAAAATAATATCAGAGTAAACAGTTGATATATGTTGAATGCTCACTGTAATGAAAATGTGGTGACAGTTGAAAAATTGAGCCAGACCCTTCACTATCTGACTGTGCCACCTGAAGTGACCCTAATTTTTAATGTCGAAGATGTGGTAGCAGAAAATCGGAATTGCAGGAATAGGACTGTGGCTTACTCTGCCACAAGGAATGTATGTGAAATGATTTAAGTGCCCTGAAATGGATCTATGGTGTATGATCAATGAGGCTGCAGTGAGATCAATTGTGGTAGAAGTGTTCGGAAATTAAAGGGGGAAGCCACAGTGAAACTGGAAATTAGAGCCAGGTATGTAGCCGTTAACAGATAAACTGATGGTCAAGGTCATTGCAGCATGCGGAAGTGATACCCCCTTCATTTCAACCTTTAGAGAAAGAGATCTCTTCCTTTCATGTCTATCCATTTTATTTTATCGACTACTTTAATTTGAAATTTTATTACTTCATTCCTCAAGTGAATATGCGGACGCACTACTATAGTACGAAGAAGGTGTTTACTTTACAAGGGTCAATGAAGAATTTTTGTACTCATCTGAAGGCAGCATTTCGCGGCATTGATGGAAGAACCAGCGTATATCCCAGGAACGCTTTCTTGAGAAAACACACCAAGCTTAAACCTAGGTCAGTTGCCGAGAGCAAAGAAGGGACGTAGGGAAAGAAGGAGGGCTCACATAAAAACAGGGGTTAAAGCCTCCACTCGCGAAAAGCAGAAAATTCAGGTTCGACTCCCGGTTGGCAACATTTTGTAATTGTGACTACACATTGAAGTTCAGACATGATACAGCACGCCTATCCACCGAAAATGCAGCGCCATTTTAACATAGCATAATAGACGTACCGGTACTTCACAGTTTCTCCACTTTTTATACAGTACAAATAATCAATTTAATATTGGATTATGATATAGTGTTGTGTTGACTATTGACACCAAATCAGATTTTCCCCACAGGAAGCCAACGACGCAACATGAGGGGTGGATGGTGAGGGACCATAAGTAACGTAATTGCAGCCTCGTCGAATTTTAGCCGAAAAAAGTGTAACGGTGGTTAGACAATGGTCTCATATTCGGGAAGACGGTGATTAAAATCCCCATTCATCTCTCCTGGTTGGGATAATCCATGATTTCTAGGGATCACCTTTAGGTGAATGTCCGGATGATTCCCTTCAAAAGGCGCGGCTTATTTCTGTTCCCATCTTTCCCTCAATCAGAGCTTGTGGACCATGTATGATGAAATAGTCGGTGGCGGTAAGTTAAACCTTAAATCTTCCTTCTTGAATTGGTGAATCTATATGACATTGGCTCATTGAAGAACTGCTCAAATGGAATGGAGCCTGACGCTGTTTGGCTTGCATTTTTATTGATTTATTAGTTTTGGCATCGTCTTCTGATCGGTTTAATGAAGTTGGTGCCGGATTCGTCTCCTATGATGTTATTTCAGAGAATAAAATCAAATTTACAAAGAGCTTGGCAGTATGAGCATATGACGCTGCAGACCCTCTGTCCTGGATGCATGCACTGATTCTTGTGGGAAGGGTGTCACAGAGCCATTGTATCATCTCTTGAGGCAAGCTGGCTATTGATGTCCTGGATACTTACACTGGTGTTCTATTGGTTCTATTGGTGACAGATCTGGGTATCTCGCTGTACCTCCACATCACACATATAGTTCATATAGGCAGTTACCATGTGTGTACGAGCGTTGTTCTGTTGAAAAACGGAACTTCGGTACTATCGCATGGGAGGTAACACGTGGGATCGCACGATGTCCGTGAAATATCGTTGTGTCATCAGAATTCCCTCAGTAGTCTAATCAGCGAAGGAAAATTGGAGGGAGAAACTCATGTAGTCTCAATTTTTTGGTATAGTGGTAGGAGGGAATTTCACGAACAACATACTAAAAATCCTGTGAGCGGTTAGTTGGGGTAGGGGACGGGGGGCGTTTAAAGGTAACTTTTTAAGTTTCTCTTGAATAACTCGAAAACCGCGGCTTCTAGGGGCAATGTTTCTCTGTAAAAAAATTAAGGTACGTTAATTTTCGTACAGAATAATGTCTCATTCATTTTTTCTCTGAGACTAATAGTTCCCGAGTGCACGGAATGCAAAACTCGCAGTTTAATTCCCCATCTTGTATGCTGCACTACTTCACAAAAAGCAACTACGGGGTTTTTCACAAAGTTATTCTGACCCTTTGTAACACTTTCATGCCGATGTGCTCTTTGACCATTTATTATTGTATATATACTTGCTTTTATCTTTATGTAAATTTATATGTACACGATGTATGAATTAATTTGTTTATTTTGCTGTATAATCAGTTATGTATATTATGTAAATATCCGTGAGTAATTGTTGAGGGAATGTTAGGGAAACGTTAGGTTTTTGTCAACGAATAAGTATCGTTGGAGTAGCGGCGTCTCTGGACGCGGGAGGATGTTACGTTAGAGCGCGCGCTACACAGAGAGAGAACGCGGGTGTGAGACTTGGTGAAGTGCGGACGCATGGATGGCGTGCACTGTACTGGAGGAGTGATTGTTTAGCGGCACGTGGCAAGTGATGAGCGGGGGCGGTGGAAATATTGGCTGCAGCAACATCTAGAACCCGCCACGCCAATATCATTGCCAATAACTCCCGTGCTCGCTAATTATCATGGAAAGGAACCAGCAGCAGTATCGTAGTCAGAAACTTCGTTACGGCGAGAATGGACTGAAGTAAGATTGCTGCATCACAGCTTATTGTCAACTAGTTTTGTAACGGCGTTACTCAGCTTTGTGATGTTTTGCGAGTGAATAATTACCATTCAATCAAAACTGTTTACCCGCGATTCTCCTAAAATCATTCACCAAGTAGGTTCCTGTCCTGTCCTATTGTTACAATAATCCGAGTACCGTTTATGAAAAATGAAAATTGCAGTGCCAGTTAATTTTGCTTATGAACTAAATGATTCAGTTAGACTAAAGATTTGAACGTAAAGCATTCAGTAATTTCAGTCTCACTAGCTTTAAATTTGAACTTTAATCTGAGGCGATCTAATTGTTGCAAATAGTAAATCAACTAATCAAATTAAAATGATTCCTGGCACTATGAACAAAAGCAGTTACTAGAATTAATGAGTGAGTGCAAATATCAGTGATTATTGTAATTTGATGTTAGTAAAGTTCTGGTTCACATTTTGACTTGCAGTCGTGCTAAACTATAATAATTACCTTTTGATACAGTAATTATCAATTTCTACTTCCCTGTTCAGAAGTCAATAGAGTTTCTTCTAATTATTTTTTTGCCATTTTCCAAAATTCGTATGAAAATAGTAGACGTAATTGTGAGGTAGCGCCATTGTCACTTACAACAATAAGTAACCATTAATCTAAGTGTTATCTTGTATGTTTTCAAAATTTCAGCTCTATTAGTTAATGATATTTCGAGTGCAAACGATTTTCTTTCTCGTTTTATTACGTAAATGTTTCAATTGTTTTTGCTAACGTGCCCGCAGCGCTCTGTTGCCGCGCGTGTTCTAGTAATTCTTGACATTGACTGTTCGGCTCATTAATTCACCTACCAAACAGAAATTTTGCCCAATTGGGCTGGCGACCGTGTTTCTTTTAGCTGTAACTATTTCAGTAACTCTTATTATAGTGTTCCGATCCACGTGGTACCTCTTCTCGTTGGCACAGTACCTGAATGATAGCACAAACCTTTCGAACAGCCATACTAAATTTTACAGTAATTAAGTTGTCCTAGAAAGCATCTTGTTGTAACCTCCCCCTCATTTATCGACTTTATATTGAATCTTCGGGACGATAGCCTTTTCAAAATTTTATTCCAATTGTTTAGGCACATGCTTACACGGTCATGTGTTTCTAACATTGTCGATAGAAGGGAAGAGGGACGTTACACCTTCCACAGCTTGCCTTATGAATCCCTGGCGATGCAGCGCGCAGACGTGTCCGGGGGTGTTTATTTTCTACAAAGTGCGTTAACACTATATGTAATACATATGTCAGTCACTAATAATACTAAAACTAGAAATGCATATGGACTAAATGGATGTAAATCTCTGCATACTGTTCTACATTGCTATGCTAGAAATTGATTCTTAGTCATCCTGTACGACAACTGCAGTGTTGCCGGCCGTGGTGGTCTCGCGGTTCTAGGCGCGCAGTCTGGAACCGTGCGACTGCTACGGTCGCAGGTTCGAATCCTGCCTCGGGCGTGGATGTGTGTGATGTCCTTAGGTTAGTTAGGTTTAAGTAGTTCTAAGTTCTAGGGGACTGATGACCACAGCAGTTTAGTCCCATAGTGCTCAGAGCCATTTGAACCATTTGAACTGCAGTGTTCTTCTGGGAAAGGCAACATCCGTACCACAGTCACTGCTCGCTTTTCAGTTTATAAACAGACTATTCCTCTCCTGTGTTTTCTGTCTAGTATTCTTTTGTGCGTATTCAAAATAACTTCACTGGGTTCGTGAGTATAGAGTGGAGTTGTTTTTCGTTTATTAGACGGGTAATTATTTGCGGTTGTCAAGTAAGCTGTTATGTAAAAAAGCCACTCTGGAGATGTCAACTGTCCACCACAATGAAGAGCCTGTCCCAGATTTAACATACTGGCAATATGTATTCGATAATGTTGATTTCATTATCTCCACTCCCAATGAATGGAATAGTTTTTATGGCTTGAGGGCATCAAATGCATCAACTCAGTCTCAACTCTCGCAACATCTTGAGAAGCCCAGAGTCCTGAATTGGCTCCCTGTGCAACAGAAGAAGATCATCAAGGTGCCATGGAACTTAAAGACATTTGAACGTAAGTCAAGCAATGCATTACAGCAGATTACTGTTCTAGATTTGAACAGTCTTATTCTATCTGACATATTGCAAGATATACTGTGGATATGTGGTAAGTGCCTCCACTCAGTCCAGCCCACTCTACAAATGCCAGCAGTTCCTGAATAGAAGAGATTTATGCAGTCTATCAGTAACACAATGTTGAGAGAAGTGCAGTAACTTTCTGGTCATTCATTAATTCAGCACCAAATGACTACAACACGGTTACACGGCTTCACAACATGCTGTCACCGACGGACAGTAGCAAGATGCCACATTTACCAGTCCAATCTCTTTTCCATCAGCACTACATAGGTCAGTAACAACAGCAAACTTACAAATTAAGCACTTCTCAGCCATTTATTATAGCAACGTATTGTACATAAAAGCTCAGTTAACAACTGCAAATAAGTGCCCGCTTAACTCCACTACATAAACACCCGAGCTCATTGCATTGAAGTTATTTTGTCCACTTTTTAAGAGAACTGGACAAGAAATGCAGCAATCGTGGCGAGGAGGTCGCCTCACCCGGGATAACCCTACAACGACCATACAGGATGACTAAGAATCAGTTTCCCTCTGGCAGTGTAGAACAGTGAGGGGAGATTTATCAACAATCTGTCTATACGACTTGCTTGCATTAGTATTATTAGCAACTCACAACTGAATTCAATGTAGTGTTAATACACTTTGAGTATCTGTGCAATGCGTCGCCAGTGATTCATAACACGAGCTACGGAAGGGTCAACATAACTTCGTGGAATACCCTTTAGTAGTTTTATGCGACATAGTGGGTTAGAGAAAGGGGGACTAGCCTGCTCGCTCCTCAGTTCGCAGCCTGCATAGGAGGGCGTGGATGACCACAATCCTTCCCTCAGTCATCGATCCTCCACCTCCCCCCACCCTTTCCACCTTGTTACACCCCTACAACACAATTTATCCGTAAATACGGTTTTACTGCATTTGTACACACATTTAATACGCATTCTTAACTCAAATTATTTAACAATAAACAGTAATTTTATCACATTAAAACACTATTTTTAATAATTAGCGTTTTCTCCATCCGCTGCAACGCGGCAACTGTTAGTCTTAGAGAAAACTGACTATGATCATTTTTGCAGGAAATTTAATTTAGTTTAATTTCGTTCCAGGAAATATTTTTTGCTAGAAACCACGGTTTTCGATATATTCAAGAAATTACCGTGAAATGAATACCCCTAGCTGCATACAGTTATTGACATAAGTCAACGGGGACAGTTGAAAATGTGTGCCCCGACCGGAACTCGAACCCGGGAAGTCTTGCTTACATGGCAGACGCTCTATCCATCTGAGCCACCGAGGACACAGAGGATAGTGCAACTGCAGGGACTTATCTCTGGCACGCCTCCCGTGAGACCCACATTCCCAACTTATTGTCCTGCACTATATTCATAGTGTCCCTGCCCATTATACTCATTACTCGCGGCTTTTTTGCCGATTCCCGTAAGAGTTCGGGCTCTGTTTGTGCATCCGCACAGAAGCAGATAGTCAAATGCCCGGTGACCCTTATATATACACTCCTGGAAATTGAAATAAGAACACCGTGAATTCATTGTCCCAGGAAGGGGAAACTTTATTGACACATTCCTGGGGTCAGATACATCACATGATCACACTGACAGAACCACAGGCACATAGACACAGGCAACAGAGCATGCACAATGTCGGCACTAGTACAGTATATATACACCTTTCGCAGCAATCCAGGCTGCTATTCTCCCATGGAGACGATCGTAGAGATGCTGGATCTAGTCCTGTGGAACGGCTTGCCATGCCATTTCCACCTGGCGCCTCAGTTGGACCAGCGTTCGTGCTGGACGTGCAGACCGCGTGAGACGACGCTTCATCCAGTCCCAAACATGCTCAATGGGGGACAGATCCGGAGATCTTGCTGGCCACGGTAGTTGACTTACAACTTCTAGAGCACGTTGGGTGGCACGGGATACATGCGGACGTGCATTGTCCTGTTGGAACAGCAAGTTCCCTTGCCGGTCTAGGAATGGTAGAACGATGGGTTCGATGACGGTTTGGATGTACCGTGCACTATTCAGTGTCCCCTCGACGATCACCAGTGGTGTACGGCCAGTGTAGGAGATCGCTCCCCACACCATGATGCCGGGTGTTGGCCCTGTGTGCCTCGGTCGTATGCAGTCCTGATTGTGGCGCTCACCTGCACGGCGCCAAACACGCATACGACCATCATTGGCACCAAGGCAGAAGCGACTCTCATCGCTGAAGACGACACGTCTCCATTCGTCCTTCCATTCACGCCTGTCGCGACACCACTGGAGGCGGGCTGCACGATGTTGGGGCGTGAGCGGAAGACGGCCTAACGGTATGCGGGACCGTAGCCCAGCTTCATGGAGACGGTTGCGAATGGTCCTCGCCGATACCCCAGGAGCAACAGTGTCCCTAATTTGCTGGGGAGTGGCGGTGCGGTCCCCTACGGCACTGCGTAGGATCCTACGGTCTTGGCGTGCATCCGTGCGTCGCTGCGGTCCGGTCCCAGGTCGATGGGCACGTGCACCTTCCGCCGACCACTGGCGACAACATCGATGTACTGTGGAGACCTCACGCCCCACGTGTTGAGCAATTCGGCGGTACGTCCACCCAGCCTCCCGCATGCCCACTATACGCCCTCGCTCAAAGTCCGTCAACTGCACATACGGTTCACGTCCACGCTGTCGCGGCATGCTACCAGTGTTAAAGACTGCGATGGAGCTCCGTATGCCACGGTAAACTGGCTGACACTGACGGCGGCGGTGCACAAATGCTGCGCAGCTAGCGCCATTCGACGGCCAACACCGCGGTTCCTGGTGTGTCCGCTGTGCCGTGCGTGTGATCATTGCTTGTACAGCCCTCTCGCAGTGTCCGGAGCAAGTATGGTGGGTCTGACACACCGGTGTCAATGTGTTCTTTTTTCCATTTCCAGGAGTGTATATGTGTCCTCGGTGGCTCAGATGGATAGAGCGTCTGCCATATATATATATATATATATATATATATATATATATATATATATATATATATATATATACTCAATAAAAACATAGGGAAATGACATTTAAACGTCTCCCTCTCCCACCACCCCCGCCTCCACGCTGACGCTCCACCAGTCGATTTTAATACGTTGTTTATGACACTCCCACCTGCCACCATAAAATTTTTTTTTACGACTGAAGAGTTATGTCCCATATTCGACCATTTTTTGTGCTCTTTGACTGGGTTACAATCACTACCAGCCATAACCGATGGCTTCCCACACTATGACGCCTGGAGTGACACCACTGTGCTTCTCCAAAAAATTGGATGATTGGGATCCCGCCCGTGGTCGTTGCCATACGCGCCGACAATGGTCCTCTGTGGTAGTGCATAACCGCGATTCATCGCTGAACACAACTCGACGCCATTCGTTAGCAGTCCATGCATGCCAGTCACGCAACCACTCCAATTGCAACCGCTTGTGTTGTGGTATTAATGGCAGCCTCTGCATGGGACGATAATTCCGTAGTCCGGCCGCTTTTGGACTCCGACCAATGCTGCGCGATGACACAGGTAGTCCGTCACTTGTTCTCGGATAGCAGGAGTAGATGTGAGGGGTTACGATGAACTTTGTGCACAATACGGCGATCCTGCCCTGTGATCAGACATTGTCGACCCGAATCTTGACGACAAGTAGTCCAGCTCTCACATTCCCATGCAGACTAACATCGGGCTGTTGCCACATCCGAATGCCTAAAAATCTGGATATTGCACGATTTGACCAGCCGGCCAAATCGAGACCCACAACGAGGCGCTTTTGCAACTATATCAAGTGTCGATAACAGTGCCTCACACGAGTATGCAGCATGTCCATGTCCATCACAGAGACCACTCAAAATGTGACGCTGTTCACGCTATTAAAACATCTTACCAAGCCTGGTAACAACACTAAACGTGAACTAAATTAATGCACTCTGGTGGCCGATCTACCTGTCACAAAGAGTTGCAATTTTAATAATGTACACACCAGTCGATTTTGTGTACGTGTACGAAGTCACATTGTCATCGGACCATGTATTCTGGGTGCTTCACTTTGTTTTCCTGGCAGTGTACTACAGTCTTTGTCTTGTCCAACAGTTTTTACCCTCTATAGTTTGCTCAAGTCGTATTGAATTTACACTGAATCGCCAAAGAAACTGGTATAGGCATGCGTAGCTAAATACATATATATGTTAACGGGTAGAATACGACGCTGCGGTCGGCAACGCCTATGTAAGACATCAAGTGTTTGGCGCAGTTGTTAGATCGGTTACTGCTGCTGCAGTAGCACTTTATCAAGATTTAAGTGAGTTTGAGCGTGGTGTTATAGCCGGCGCACGAGCGATGGGACACAGCGTCTCCGAAGTAGCGATGAAGTAGGTATTTTCTCGTACCGAGCATACCGTCAAATCTTCGACATCGCTGCGGTCGGAGAAAGATTTGCAAGAAAGGGTCCAACGACGACTGAAGAAATCGTTCAACGTGACAGAAGTGCGACCCTTCCGCAAATTGCTGCAGATTTCAATGCTGGTCCACCAACAAATAGCGTGCGGACCATTCAACGAAACATCATGGATATGTGCTTTCGGAGCCGAAGACCCAATCGTGTACCCTTGATGACTGTACGCCTCGCCTGGGCCCTCAACACCGACATTGGACTGTTGATGACTGGAAACACGTTGCCTGGTCGGACGAGTCTCGTTTCAAATTGTATCAAGCGAGTGGACGTGTACAGGTATGGAGACAACCTCATGAATCCATTGACCCTACATGTCAGGAGGGGACTGTTCAAACTGCTGGAGGCTTTGTAATGGTGTGGGGAGTGTGCAGTTGGAGTGATATAGGACCCCTGATACGTCTAGTTACGACTCTGACAGGGACACCTACGTAAGCATCCTGTCTGATCACCTGCATCCATTCATGTCCATTGTGGATTCCGACGGACTTGGGCAATCCCAGCAGGAAAATGCGACATCCCACACGTCCAGAATTTCTACAGAATGGCTCCAGGGACATTCTTCTAAGTTAAACATTTCCGCTGGCCACCAAATTCCTCAGAAATGAACATTATTGAGCATATCTGGGATGCCTTGCAATGTAGTGTTCAGAAGAGATCTCCACAACCCCCCTCTTACTCTTAAGTCTTTATGGACAGCCCTGCAGGATTCATGGTGTGATTTCCCTCCAGCACCACTTCAGACATTAGTCGAGTTCATGATACGTTGTGTTGCCGCACTTCCTCGTGCTCGCGGGGGCCCTACACGATATTAAGCAGGTGTACCAGTTTCTTTGACTCTTCAGTGTATACTGTCATCGGATCGTGTGTTCCGGGTATTTCACTTTTTTGCCTGGCCTGTATTACAATCTTTGTCTTCTCCAACAGTTTTGACACTCCATCTTTCTCTCAAGTCCTACTGAATTTATTTCTTGATGTTTTCTATATGTTCCACTACTCGTCCTTTCTGCGCAGGACCACTTCATTTCTTGTCATTGATCATAATAACTGGGAGGTAGTCTAGCAACCGCAAGAGGCTGCCAGAACCTGTGTGGTGAAGGTTTTAGATATTGTCAGTATGTGGACGTGCGGCTTTGGCGATTGCGGAACAAACCTGCTGGGATATCCTGCGCGGCGACCAGGTGCAGACCACGCTGCGGGTCCCGACGCACCAGCAGAGCCGCCGACATGCAGGGCACCTCGGCGTGGCGCCCACCCAGCAGCTGCGCCTGCATCTGCACACACCACCACAGCAGAGCTAGTCGCTGGCTCCATGCAGATAAGCACACTGGACAAAAGATCAGTCACCCTTGGAACACAATCATGCTATAACTTTGAAAATAGCCACATATCGGCGAGGAAGACTCCACATGCTTTTTCAGGTATGCCATACACAGATGAAACCACTCATTGATGATTAGATGCCGTAGAACCGCCAAATTTCTGGGATGTATACTGTTGCGTTTCATACAATGTTACTGATAGTCGCAGACATTTACTGTGGAATTAAGACAGAATGATTGAGCGGGCCAGTCGAGATGCGTTACGGTCCTGAGTTTTCCTCAAATCAGGAACGTATGCGTGCAGCCCTATGAACACGGCTGTTATCAACTTGGAAGGCAGCATACTCATCATGAAGATGTTGAAGATGGGGCAACGTTTCGTCACTGAGGAATTTGAAATATGGGCGGACTGACAAGCTTGTCTGCGTGGCCAACCTCCGCAGCAAGCACAGAATTACTTGCTTTGTGCCACGCGGGATTAGCCGAGTGGTCTCAGGCGCTGCAGTCATGGTCTGTGCGGCTGGTCCCGGCGGAGGTTCGAGTCCTCCCTCGGGCATGAGTGTGTGTTTGTCCTTAGGATGATTTAGGTTAAGTATGTGTAAGCTTAGGGACTGATGACCTTAGCAGTTAAGTCCCATAAGATTTCACTCACATCTGAACATCTGAACTTGCTTTGTAAATAAAACCGCCTTTCCTGCTGCCACTGAATTTATTTTTCCCAGACGTGTTTCGCCTTTTTCTTACTCTAAGGCATCATCACTGGGATGATTTTCTGTGATCTGCGTTTCCTCACATCTGGTCTGGAGGTCGCACTACCGCTTTATTGCCCACATATAAGCACAATTTTGATTTCCGACCTCTTTCACACTGTTCACTACGTTTCTCCTTCTTTTTTGTGGTGTATTATTATTCTTTTGCCATTCGATGTAACTATTTCTTCGAACAGTGTGCTTTTAACATCGTAAATATTGTAAGGTTGTTACGTGTTTCAGTATTTACGTGGTTGAAAGCACAGTCTCCGAAGAAATAGTTATATCGAGTGGCAGAAGAATAATAGTACACCACAAAAAAGAAGGAGAAATCTGGTGAACAGTGTGAAAGAGGTCGGAACTCAAAATTGTGCTTATTTTTCGATAATAAAGTGGTAGTGTGACCTCCAGACCAGATGAGAGGAAACACAGATCACAGAAAATCATCCCACTGATGAAAAAGGCGAAAAGCGTCTGGGAAAAATAAACTAAGTGGCAGCAGGAAGAGGCGGTTTTATTTGCACATACGAGGCCTATTCGTTTAGTAAGTTCCGATCGGTCGCAAAATGGAAATCACAGTTCTGAGCGCACAGCGACCACATAAAGATGCCTAGAAAATCGTGTCTTCCGCCAAGTATGAGCGTTTGCTAAGAGATTTCGCCTGATTTCATACAGCCCACATAAAGTAACTGTCATTCGTTCCCTTCTTCATGACAATTCTCGGCGTCGCACTGCAGAGGTAATGAAGATGTTACTACAGCATTTTTGAGGGGAAGTGTTCGATCATGAACCATACAGGCCCAACTTTCATCTCTGTTTGCATGAACCGCTGGCTATGAAGGCGACAGTTCGGCACAGGCAACGAGCTGAAGACCAGTGTAGAGAATTGGTAGAAAGCCTTATGTGACGAAGCTATTGGAAAGTTAGTACAACGCTACGACAAATACGTAAGTCGGAGCGGTGACTATGAAGAGTCGTTGCTGGTAGTACGAAGGCTATTTGGAAAGTGAGGAACGATAGATCGCGAAAATGAAACCACTGTGAAAATCCGACGACGCTTTTCACATACGTTTTGGGCAGAGTCTCTAGTATGCCCGTCGATCGCATCAAGACGCTCTTTTCAGTTGTGAGCGCACTGTGAGCGAGTAAAGGTGCTTAGAACAACAATGTCTCCCGTCAAGTAGGAGGGCACGCTGAGAGGCTTCGCCTTAATGAATGCAACCCACCTAACACAACTGCCACGCACTTCCTTCTTCATGGCAATTCTCAGCCGCACTCTGTAGGGACAGTGAAGACGCTCCTGCAGCCTTTTCGATGGGAAATATTCGATCACCCACAACACAGCCCTAACTGGCTCGTCCTGAGTATCATCTCTGTTCACATGAAACGCTGGATACGAAGACAACACTTGGGCGCAGGCTGCACGCTATAGACCAGCGTAGAGACTTATCGTTCGCACAGGCGGCTACCTTCTATGACGATGGTGTTGGAAATTTGGTATAACGCTCCGACAAATGTCTAAGTCGGAGCGGCGACTATGTAGAGAAGTACCTGGAAGGTGTAGCTAAATGTGCAAACAAAACATTTTGATTTTCACTGTGGTTTCCATTTCGCGAGCGATCGGGCTACGAATAGCCCTCGTACACCCCCGTTCATGAGCATGGTAACCTGAATGAGTGGGCCAAAGTTATGGTACGAAAACACCCATAAAACATCACAGAATCACATCCAGCCTGAACGACACCCTCCACACACTACGAGGATAAACACCTCATCGGGCCACACTATACGTCTCCGGTCGAGTATTTGTGTGCTTGTCCAGCTTCATGTGCTGCTATGAGGAACCTGGGTTCACTGACAGCACCAGTTACCCTCGCGTTTGAGACCGACTGTCATTCACACAATGTGCCTCTCGTCTCCGGTTTCTGGCGGCTAGGGTGTTTTATGACCACTGTCATTGCTCCGAGTTACGTGGCTGTGATTGGTATACTTATCTTTCTAGACACGGCGAACAGTCAGTGTTGATACACCGATAAATCGAGCAAATTTGTCGACGGCGTGGTCATGGGAACATCCCAATACGATAGCCCTCGTCTGCCATTATGCCACGTCTCCAGGTCGATCGATCGTATTCCGATGATTTCATGCAACTGCCACGACTTGTTTCAGCGGTGGAGGGTCACATGGACTTCTGCTATCACATCTACGCCATCTATAGCGCATAAATGTAACCAGTGTGTTCTTTTAAGGAGATGACCAGTAATTTGTACGGTGACCTGACGCCTGAGATCGAGACGGGCGTGCCTACGATTTGCACGTTGCAGCTAGGGTTGCTACCTTTTTTTGGAGCAAAGAAAGTACATTGGTTGTTCAAGGTAGGGGAAAAAGTAATTTTATTAAAAAAAAGGTCCTCCCGCACAGGCCATGAAAGCCCAAAGGTACTGACCGGCCGCCGTGTCATCCTCGGCCCACAGGCGTCACTGGATGCGGATATGGAGGGACATGTGGTCAGCACACCGCTCTCCCGGCCGTATGTCAGTTTACGAGACCGGAGCCGCTACTTCTCAATCAAGTAGCTCCTCAGTTTGCCTCACAAGGGCTGAGCGCACACTGCTTGCCAACAGTGCTCAGCAGACCGGATGGTCAGCCATCCAAGTGCTAGCCCAGCCCGATAGCGCTTCACTTCGGTGATCTGAAGGGAACCGGTGTTACCACCGCGGCAAGACCGTTGGCAATTTTATCAAAGTATTATTTATTTTGCTTTTAGCAGTATTCAACAAATATTTGTCACTGCTAAACAGCTTTACAGCATCTTTACAGTCTATCCTTAAGATATATAAATAATTCATTTTCCATAAAATTCAAAGATGCTTTGTTTCTTTCGTCGCACAGCTTCATATTTATCACAGAAAGAAACACACTCTGTGAATGCTGAAGTGACAGGAATCGACAACAGAAATGAAATTAATTTGTGCAAATATGTAAAACCACCATTTGTCTTAATAAATATTTGTGCAGTGGTTAAATCTTCAGAAGTATATACTTAATATTAAAACTTGTTTGGTAATATGATTTCCCCATAAAGATAATCTACATTTGAAATGGAATTTTTGCAGCTTTAAATTTTGAACTACCGGTATGTTGGCAAAATGGACAAATTCAGGACTGCTTTTTAAATTTATGAACACTATCCAATCCCAAAGAAAGCAGGTGTTGACAGATATGAAAATTACCGAACTATCAGTTTAATAAGTCATAGCTGCAAAATACTAACGCGAATTCTTTACAGACGAATGGAAAAACTGGTAGAAGCCGACCTCGGGGAAGATCAGTTTGGATTCCGCAGAAATGTTGGAACACGTGAGGCAATACTGACCTTACGACTTATCTTAGAAGAAAGATTAAGAAAAGGCAAACCTACGTTTCTAGCATTTGTAGACTTAGAGAAAGATTTTGACAATGTTAACTGGAATACTCTCTTTCAAGTTCTGAAGGTGTCAGGGGTAAAATACAGGGAGCGAAAGGGTATTTACAATTTGTACAGAAACCAGATGGCAGTTATAAGAGTCGAGGGGCATGAAAGGGAAGCAGTGGTTGGGAAAGGAGTGAGACAGGGTTGTAGCCTCTCCCCGATGTTATTCAATCTGCATATTGAGCAAGCAGTAAAGGAAACAAAAGAAAAATTCGGAGTAGGTATTAAAATTCATGGAGAAGAAGTAAAAACTTTGAGGTTCGCTGATGACATTGTAATTCTGTCAGAGACAGCAAAGGACTTGGAAGAGCAGCTGAACGGAATGGACAGTGTCTTGAAAGGAGGGTATAAGATGAACATCAACAAAAGCAAAACGAGGATAATGGAATGTAGTCAAATTAAGTCGGGTGATGCTGAGGGAATTAGATTAGGAAATGAGACACTTAAAGTAGTAAAGGAGTTTTGCTATTTAGGGAGTAAGACAACCGATGATGGTCGAAGTAGAGAGGATATAAAATGTAGACTGGCAATGGCAAGGAATGCATTTCTCAAGAAGAGAAATTTGTTAACATCGAGTATAGATTTAAGTGTCAGGAAGTCGTTTCTGAAAGTATTTGTATGGAGTGTAGCCATGTATGGAGGTGAAACATGGACGATAACTAGTTTGGACAAGAAGAGAATAGAAGCTTTCGAAATGTGGTGCTACAGAAGAATGCTGAAGATAAGGTGGGTAGATCACGTAACTAATGAGGAGGTATTGAATAGGATTGGGGAGAAGAGAAGTTTGTGGCACAACTTGACTAGAAGAAGGGATCGGTTGGTAGGACATGTTTTGAGGCATCAAGGGATCACAAATTTAGCATTGGAGGGCACCGTTGAGGGTAGAAATCGTAGAGGGAGACCAAGAGATGAATATACTAAGCAGATTCAGAAGGATGTAGGTTGCAGTAGGTACTGGGAGATGAAGAAGCTTGCACAGGATAGAGTAGCATGGAGAGCTGCATCAAACCAGTCTCAGGACTGAAGACCACAACAACAACATCGACATTTGAGGATAGGTTGTTTTAAAAAAAAAGGCACAGCCTTATGTAATCGTGAGACGAGCCATTGCAAATGTGGAATGCTGGTGCATTAGTAAACGGTGTAACCCCCAGAATATTGAATGCAAACGTGCGTGCATTGTGCGTGCTGCTTTTAGATGATGCTGGAGTTGTCGTCCAATGATGTCCCACATGTGCTCGACTGGAGACAGATCTGGTAATCGACCAGGCCAAGGCAACATGTTATCGACAGTTCCTGTTTCTCTGTATCTCCTCCATGTCCGAACAACGTCGTTTTGGTTCACTCCGAGGCACTTGGACACTTCCCTTTTTGAGAGCCATTCCTGGCACAAACTAACAATGCGGACGCGATCGAACTGCGGTATTGAAAGTCTAGGCATGGTTGAACTACAGACAACACGACCCGTGTACCTCTTTCCTGGTGGAATGACTGGAACTGATCGGCTGTCGGACCCCTCCGTCTAATAGGCGCCGCTCACGCATAGTTGTTACATCTTTGGGCGGTTTAGTGACATCTCTGAACAGTCAAAGGGTCTGTGTCTGTGATAAAATATCCACAGTCAATCTTCAGGAGTTCTGGGAACTGGGGTGATGCAAAACTTTCTTGAACTGGAAATCTCAAATTAAAATTTTACAACTATTATGCCTCATTACAGCATCCAGACGTAACTAGTAAGTGTTATGTGCTGTGTATAAAGACTCCTTGTTGAGGTCGATTTTGCCATGTAATTGATTATCCGCATAGATGTTAGTGTGATTTTATTGCAGCTTTTCCCTATATTCTTTTCATAATTGTGAATCCTGAGAGGTGCGATGTAATAGGGGTCGTAATGGCTCTGAGCACTATGGGACGTAACATCTGAGGTAATCAGTTCCCTAGAACTTAGAACTACTTAAACCTAACTAACCTAAGGACATCACACACATCCATGCCCAAGGCAGGATTCGAACCTGCGACGTAGCGGTCGCGCGGTTCCAGACTGAAGCGCCTAGAACCGCTCGGCCACAGCGGCCGGCATAGGGGTCGTAATCAATGTTGGCACTGCATGATATTTATGTTATGTCAAAGTCTGACTTCATTAGAGAACTGTCGGAGGATTTTTGCGATTTCTTGTTTATGTAAATTGATTCGGTAAAATTTCTTAGATTCGATTTGGTAATCGTTTGTTGGACGTCTGATACGCAAAATTCGTAAGAGTACTGGCCTTCTTACAAGACTGTCAATAACTAGTTTTCATGCTACTGACGTGCAGATTAAAAATTATGGAGCGAGTTGATTAAAAATTATAGCGCGAATTGTGATGCTGACGATAGACGTATGCAAGTTACGACGTTAGAGTACATCATTTCCATTAATAATATAGACGATCACGCTACAGAACATTTGACTTTTTTTCTAACAATTCCATCTATGTTTTTTGCTGCCACAGAAACTGGAAAGTAAATTGCAAGAACGTCGACGCAGATGAATTTCCTGTAGCCAGAAGTGATAATATGATTAATCGCTGGTTGCTTGGTTTCGTATACACATTACATTTTTTTTGGTCGCATTATGCTTCAGTGGCGTCCATAATCATATGATCAGCGATCATAATATTGTATCAGGGGCTATTAATACGTGCTCAACTATACTCACGACCGTAAGATAACCGAGCTTCGCGGTCAACAAAATAACAGCGTTTAGTGGCGCCTCAGTCTGGTTATAACTCTGGTGGAATAACGCGAACACAGATGACATAAAAGTCATGCCTGGAGGAAACTCTGCTGCAACGAAAAATGTAAAATGGAGAAAAATCAAGGTTTAAAGTTACGTCGCTACGAACGCACTAGATAGGGAGCACCAGCTCGAGTAGCTCAAAGGAACCATTCCGTCATTCGTCGTAATTGATTTTCGAAAACTACGGAAAACCTAATTATCGATTGCCGAAAGAGAATCTGAACCCCGATCAGTCCGAATCCCAGTCCTGTGCTTTGATCACACCAACCGCCTCGTTCTGTTATGTATGTGTGAGCAGAGAGCTTATGTATTGTAGTTCTGACTGCATGACATGTGCGTTTGGCACACACTATTCGAATCGTTGGGAAGCAGGATGGCATAGCATGGGTGACAGTTTGCGTGCTCGGACAGTTGAGAGGTTTGTGGCTAGCCACAGTCATCGAGATGTATGCCAGGCGTTCAATGTCGCCTGTGGCGTCACTTTACGACCGTGGAAAAAAAAGCATCGAGAAAGAAGGCATAAAACGCAGTGCGAGTAACGTCGACTGTGTGCTACATCCCAACACTAGGATTGTTATCTTGTCGTAAATATCTGTAGACGTCCAACCACACAGCACTCGCGCTGGCTAGAAACCTCGTGGCAGCGTCTGGGTTGCTCATCTCGCATTATACACCTGTAAGCCTTGCGCCTCGTCAGCGTCTTCGTGTATTTGCTTCACACGCAAGAAGAGGCATGCATGTAGGTGGCAACCCTCTACCTCAGCACGTGCGCATGCGTGATTCCATTCACACCTGTATAGAACCACTCACTCCTGAAGGTCGTCCGCTGTCAGAGACGTTTCATGTCGAGTTTTCTTGCGCGTCGGTAGCCACTTGTCTGTCTCAAAGAATCTGTAGTCACTTCTCCATCTACTGGGGCTGCCTGTCTTTGGAGGACGACTATGATTTCATGTCTCAAGAAGTCACCTGAACTTTGACGTTAGCTTTACGCTTGGCAGTAGAATGCTTTAGGGTGGCCGTATGGTCAGCGGCTTCCGCCTTTTGCCATGAGGATGTGCTGATGTGTTTAGTACAGACGCTTTGCCTTGTGATAATGAAATAGGCACATAGAAGCAACTATATTCTGGATTATGGTGAGACAGTTGCTGGCTGCTTCCTTATATAATTGTACGTTAAGTGTCTTTTCAGTTTGTGAAATAGTAGGTTTCTTTCCGTGAGATAGTTCGAGATCACAACTTTGTTAGAACAATTTTTATTCACTGATCCCATCATTCAGGTTGTTTATCTCGTTGCTCTTCCATTCATCACGTAATATTTTGGTCTTTAATATAAATATATGATGGTTTTCTTTGTCTTTTGTATGTGCATCGTCATGTAAAAACACGTGATACGCTGAATGAGATTTGTATATAAAAACGATATATTGTATTCAGTTTCTGAACAGTATATTAACTTTGTTAGAACAATTTTTATTCACTGATCCCATCATTCAGGTTGTTTATCTCGTTGCTCTTCCATGAATGAGATTTGTATATAAAAAACGATATATTGTATTCAGTTTCTGAACAGTATATTAAGTGTTCATATAATCTGAGATTTCTGTGAACTTATTTCTCTCTCCTCTGAGGTTTTATTCTTATATCTAAAGTTTCGGACGTAATACGATCCCAGTAACTAATTTTAAAGCCGAGACGGAATGGCTCTGAGCACTATGCGACTCAACTTCTGAGGTCATCAGTCGCCTAGAACTTAGAACTAATTAAACCTAACTAACCTAAGGACATCACACACATCCATGCCCGAGGCAGGATTCGAACCTGCGACCGTAGCGGTCACGCGGTTCCAGACTGAAGCGCCTTTAACGGCACGGCCACACCGGCCGGCGATCCGAGACGGAATAAACTGTCTTCAACAGAGATGAGATTTTTATTTAACTGAAACTTTCAGCTATCCAGGTAAGTTCGGGTGAACTTCCAGGCAGGTGCTTGCAGGGACAGAGACTTCTGCTATCATACTATCTCAGACCTTTTCCATTTACTATGCATTGTAGGACACAAACTGCAAACACATTTGCATCGCACGAATTACATCTACCAAGGAGCACTGAAGAGTAATGGATACGAATATTTTATATGGGAACTCTTAATGCTTTTTAAACATAACAAATATTATTATCATTACAGTTTTAGTCTTTTTTAGTCTTCATTTCTACATATATATTTCTCAACGTAGTCACCCTGACGACAAACACATTTCTCCCTACGAGAGACCAGTTTTTTGATACAGTTACTACTGAATGTGGCATTGTCACGTTGAAGGGGAGGGTATTCCATGTGTGGATGAACTCTTCGAATTCGAAACTCGATTGCAGGACGCTGTTTCTCACATACCGCCGTAGTTACGTCACACACCGCCATGTTACACGCTACAATTCGGAGCCCTCTAGCGAGAGATGGTTGCAGCTCACATAAGCCGGCCGTTGTGGCCGAGCGGTTCTAGGCGCTTCAGTCCGGAACCGCGCGACTGCTACGGTCGCAGGTTCGAATCCTGCCTCGGGCATGGCTGTGTGTGATGTCCTTAGGTTAGTTAGGCTTAAGTAGTTCTAATTTCTTGGGGACTGATGACCTCAGATGCTCCCATAGTGCTCAGAGCCATTTTAACCATTTCCGCTAGCGTAAGCGAAGTGGGAAAGTCGACGAAGTAGAATGCATGACATGTACTACCTCAACCGGTGTTGAGAACAGAATGAAAAAATCGGAGTCATTACTTTTCAGCACGCCCTCGTACATATACACAAAAGCGTGAAAGAAACTGGTAATAGGCATGCGTAATCAAATACAGAGGTATGTAAACAGGCAGAATACGGCGCTGCGGTTGGCAGAGCCTATATATGACATCAAGTGTCTGGCACAATTGTTAGATCGGTTACTGCTGCTACAATGGTAGGCTGAAACGTCCCCTTAGAACAATTATACATGACTGTGCTTAAACTGACACACAATATTTTTAGCGCAACGCAATCTGACTTTCAAAAATCCCTCAAAAGAATGGCCCTGACTAACATTAACCTATACCTTTCACAAATCACTTACCTCACCAAAAATCATGGTTACTCGAACTACTGCAATACAGCGAGCGCCACTACTGCCAGCTAAATAAAAGATTCAAACTACTGAAGGCACTAACTACTGATAGGCAGAGTTAGCAAATGAAAGATTTTGATAGAGAACAAACAGTGTATTTACCTTAATAGTGTTCAAAAGTCATAAATATATAGCAGTTCATGACATCCAGTCTTACAAATTTCAAAACTCCGCCATTTCTCTCCCCACATCCACCACTGCTGGTGGCTCACCTCCAACTGCGCAACGCTACGCACTGTTAACATCCAGCTGCCCAACACTACAATAGCGACTATCGCAACAATGCCGACCTGCCTCAGACTGCACACAGCACAGTCAGTGATTTTCATATAGAGCGCTACGTGGCGTTACCAATATAAGAACCTAAACAGCCTACTTACAAGGATATCAAGATTTAAGTGAGTTTCAACGTGGTGTTAGAGTTGGCGCACGAGCGAAGGGACACAGCATCTCCGATGTAGCGATGAAGTGGGGATTTTCCCGTACGACCATTTCACAAGTGTATAGTGAATATCAGGAATCCGGTAAAACATCCAACATTACTGCAGTCGGAAAAGGATACTGCAGGAACGGGACAAACGACACTGAAGAGAATCGTTCAGCTTGACAGAAGTGCAGCCCTTTCGCAAATTGCTGCAGATTTCATTGCTGGGCTATCAACTAGTATTAGCGAGCGAACCATTCAAAGAAACATCATCGATATGGGCTTTCGGAGTCGAAGGCCCACTCTTGTACCCTTGATGACTGCACATCACAAAGCTTTACGCCTCACCTGGGCCCGTCAACACCGACATTGGACGGTTTATGGCTGGAAACACGTTGCCTGGTCGGACGAGTCTCGCTTCAAATTGTATCGAGCGGACGGACGTGTACGGGTATGGAGACAACCTCACGAATCCATATTAGCAGGGGACTATTTCAGGTGGTGGAGGCTCTGTAACGGTGTGTGGCGTGTGCAGTTGGACTGATGTGGGACCCCTGATACGCCTAGACGCGACTCTGGCAGGTGACTCGTACGTAAGCATCCTGTCTGATCACCTGCATCCATTCATGTCCATTGTGCATTCCAACTGACGTAGGCAATTCCAGCAGAACAATACGACACCCCACACGTCCATAATTGCTACAGAGTAGCTCCAGGAACATTCTTTTAAGTTTAAACACTTCCGCTGGCCACCAAATTCCTGAGGTATGAACATGAAATGTCGTGTGACGAGGACCTCCCGTCGGGTAGACCGTTCGCCTGGTACAAGTCTTTCGATTTGACGCCACTTCGGGGACTTGCGCGTCGATGGGGATGAAATGATGATGATTAGGACAACACAACACCCAGTCCCTGAGCGGAGAAAATCTCCGACCCAGCCGGGAATCGAACCCGGCCCTTTGGATTGACAGTCTGTCACGCTGACCACTCAGCTAGCGGGGGCGGACGGTATGAACATTACTGAGCATATCTGAGATGCCTTGAACCGTGCCGTTCAGAAGAAGGGGTGTCTGCCTCCTCGTATTCTTAAGGATTTTTGGACAGTCCTGCAAGATTCGTTGTGTCAGTTCCCTCTAGCACTACTTCAGACATCAGTTGAATCCATGACACGTCGTGTTGCGGCACTTCTGGCTGCACGCGGGGGCCCTACACGATATTAGGCAGGTATACCTGTTCCTTTGGCTCTTTAGTGTAAGATGTACGTAGCTGTTTGAGATCTGTTGTGGGGAGCACAGTTTCAGTTTTGTGTTGATGTAACTCCTGTGAAGCCCATCGTTAATTATTCGGTTGCAGTATTAAAAAGTTTTTGCTGCTACGAAATTTAAAAAAAAGTTAGTTGGTTTGCGTTTATTCACTTATGGGTCAGATTTCATACAAAGGGGAAATGTTTCAGGGCAGTAAGGAAACGGGGCCTTAGTCTCTTATGAACTTACAGTTTAAAGCACAAAGTTGTGCAAGATCCAGTAATCAATACGTGCGCTGTTCTAGCAGCAACTGTCACCATAGCTGGTAAATCTTGAGACGACGAAGAAATCGCAGAAAAAGTGCGAGTAGTGGGATCATTGATACCTTTTGAGGTACACATGTGTGAGTGTGGCGGTAGAGAGAATGATGGCAAGGAGTATTACTACTCCGCGGAATAATTTCGTTGTAGACGCCTAAAATTTTTAAAGTTCTACCCGGTGAGCTCAGAGCTCAGAAGGCCAGCTCAGGGCCGGTGTGCCAATCGGAATTTCAACAAGGCGTACCGCCTGTGTAGTGGAAGACAGGGCACCAAGTGAGCATTGCCACACAACCTCTGAGCGAGGAAAGCAGAAGCTCAAACGCCTCAGCCCTACGTAACAGGATGGTAGGAAGTAACACTACGTCACTTCAGCGTCAGGTTCCCACTGCAGTAGTAAAATGCTGCAGAAAGACCCGAGATCGGAGACACAGAATAATTGTTGAACTACCGTAGCGGGGCAAGAACTGCTGATGAGAACAATAAATGAGGGTCAATTTGATATCGGACCCAGAGCCATCTAGTCAAAGGTGCAGCCTCGGCTCTTTAAATAACGAGGCTTTTGGAGATCAATGGCACGTACAGCTGTGCTGCCATTCCGTCCGTGTCACTTTAACCAGAGAGAAAGGTGGTCTATTCAGTTTCAGTAAACCCACGACAAGCTGATCGATGGTGGTCTGCCTGCTATGCAACTAACTTGATGCAAACAACAGCCGTGGCCTGCCACTGCCGTCTAGTGGGACATCCCGGATGACAAGGTCTACATCTACATCTACATCTACATCTACATGGATACACTGCAAATCATATTTAAGTGCCTGGCAGAGAGTTCATCGAACCACCTTCACAATTCTCTATTATTCCAATCTCGTATAGCGCGCGGAAAGAATGAACACCTATATCTTTCCGTACTAGCTCTGATTTCCCTTATTTTTATCGTGGTGATCGTTCTTCCCTATGTAGGTAGGTGTCAACAAAATATTTTCGCATTCGACGAGAAAGTTGGTGATTGGAATTTCGTGAGAAGATTCCGTCGCAACGAAAAACGCCTTTCTTTTAATGATGTCCAGCCCAAATCCTGTATCATTTCTGTGACACTCTCTTCTATATTTCCCGATAATACAAAACGTGCTGCCTTTCTTTGAACTTTTTCGATGTACTCCGTCAGTCCTATCTCGTAAGGATACCACACCGCGCTGCGGTATTCTAAAAGAGGGCGGACAAGCGTAGTGTAGATAGTCTCCTTAGTAGGTATGTTCCATTTTCTAAGTGTCCTGCCAAAAAAACGCAGTCTTTGGTTAGCCTTCCCCACAACATTATCTATGTGTTCATTCCAATTTAGGTTGTTCGTAATTGTAATACCTAGGTATTTAGTTGAATTTACGGTTTTTAGATTAGACTGATTTATCGTGTAACCGAAGTTTAACGAATTATTTTTAACACTCATGTGGATGACCTCACACTTTTCGTTATGTAGGGTCAACTGCCACTTTTCGCACCATTTAGATACCTTTTCTAAATCGTTTTGCAGTTTGTTTGGATCTTTTGATGACTTTATTAGTCGATAAACGACAGCGTGATTTGCAAACAACTGAAGACGGCTGCTCAGATTGTCTCCCAAATCGTTTATATAGATAAGGAACAGCAAAGGGCCTATAGCACTACCTTGGGGAACGCCAGAAATCACTTCTATTTTACTCGATGTCTTTCCGTCAATTACTACGAACTGTGACCTCTCTGACAGGAAATCACGAATCCAGTCACGTAACTGAGTCGATATTCCATAAGCAAGCAATTTCACTACGAGCCGCTTGTGTGGTTCAGTGTCAAAAGACTTCCAAAAATCCAGAAATACGGAATCGATCTGAAATCCCTTGTCAACAGCACTCAACACTTCATGTAAATGAAGAGCTAGTTGTGTTTCACAGGAACGATGTTTTTAAACCCATGTTGACTGTGTGTCAATAGACCGTTTTCTTCGAGGTAATTCATAATGTTCGAACACAATATAAGTTCCAAAATCCTGCTGCATATCGACGTTAACGATATGGGCCTGTAATTTAGTGGATTACTCCTACTACCTTTCTTGAATATTGGTGTGACCTGTGGAACTTTCCAGTCTTTGGGTACGGATCTTTCTTCGAGCGAACGTTTGTATATGATTGTTAAGTATGGAGCTAATGCATCAGCATACTCCGAAAGGAACCTAATTGGTATACAGTCTTTGTCCAGAAGACTTGCTTTTATTAAGTGATTTAAGTTGCTTCACTACTCCAAGGATATTTACTTCTACGTTACTCATGTTGGCAGGTGTTCTCGATTGGAATTCTGGAATATTTACTTAGTCTTCTTTGGTGAAGGCATTTCGGAAGGCTGTGTTTAGTAACTCTGCTTTGACAGCACTGTTCAAAAATGGTTCAAATGGCTCTGAGCACTATGGGACTTAACATCTGAGGTCATCAGTCCCCTAGAACGTAGAACTACTTAAACCTAACTAACCTAAGGACATCACACACATCCTTCCCGAGGCAGGATTCGAACCTGCGACCGTAGCGGGCAGCACTGTCTTCGATAGTATCTCCATTGCTATCGCACAGAGAAAGCATTGACAGTTTCTTGCCGCTAACATACACTCCTGGAAATTGAAATAAGAACACCGTGAATTCATTGTCCCAGGAAGGGGAAACTTTATTGACACATTCCTGGGGTCAGATACATCACATGATCACACTGACAGAACCACAGGCACATAGACACAGGCAACAGAGCATGCACAATGTCGGCACTAGTACAGTGTATATCCACCTTTCGCAGCAATGCAGGCTGCTATTCTCCCATGGAGACGATCGTAGAGATGCTGGATGTAGTCCTGTGGAACGGCTTGCCATGCCATTTCCACCTGGCGCCTCAGCTGGACCAGCGTTCGTGCTGGACGTGCAGACCGCGTGAGACGACGCTTCATCCAGTCCCAAACATGCTCAATGGGGGACAGATCCGGAGATCTTGCTGGCCAGGGTAGTTGACTTACACCTTCTAGAGCACGTTGGGTGGCACGGGATACATGCGGACGTGCATTGTCCTGTTGGAACAGCAAGTTCCCTTGCCGGTCTAGGAATGGTAGAACGATGGGTTCGATGACGGTTTGGATGTACCGTGCACTATTCAGTGTCCCCTCGACGATCACCAGTGGTGTACGGCCAGTGTAGGAGATCGCTCCCCACACCATGATGCCGGGTGTTGGCCCTGTGTGCCTCGGTCGTATGCAGTCCTGATTGTGGCGCTCACCTGCACGTCGCCAAACGCGCATACGACCATCATTGGCACCAAGGCAGAAGCGACTCTCATCGCTGAAGACGACACGTCTCCATTCGTCCCTCCATTCACGCCTGTCGCGACACCACTGGAGGCGGGCTGCACGATGTTGGGGCGTGAGCGGAAGACGGCCTAACGGTGTGCGGGACCGTAGCCCAGCTTCATGGAGACGGTTGCGAATGGTTCTCGCCGATACCCCAGGAGCAACAGTGTCCCTAATTTGCTGGGAAGTGGCGGTGCGGTCCCCTACGGCACTGCGTAGGATCCTACGGTCTTGGCGTGCATCCGTGCGTCGCTGCGGTCCGGTCCCAGGTCGACGGGCACGTGCACCTTCCGCCGACCACTGGCGACAACATCGATGTACTGTGGAGACCTCACGCCCCACGTGTTGAGCAATTTGGCGGTACGTCCACCCGGCCTCCCGCATGCCCACTATACGCCCTCGCTCAAAGTCCGTCAACTGCACATACGGTTCACGTCCACGCTGTCGCGGCATGCTACCAGTGTTAAAGACTGTGATGGAGCTCCGTATGCCGCGGCAAACTGGCTGACACTGACGGCGGCGGTGCACAAATGCTGCGCAGCTAGCGCCATTCGACGGCCAACACCGCGGTTCCTGGTGTGTCCGCTGTGCCGTGCGTGTGATCATTGCTTGTACAGCCCTCTCGCAGTGTCCGGAGCAAGTATGGTAGGTCTGACACACCGGTGTCAATGTGTTCTTTTTTCCATTTCCAGGAGTGTACTTCACATACGACGAGAATCTCTTTGGATTTTTTGCCGGGTTTCGAGACAAAGTTTCGTTGTTGGAAACTGTTATAAGCATCTCGCATTGAAACCCGCGCTACATTTCGAGCTTCTGTAAAAGGTCGCCAATCTTGGGGATTTTGCTTCTGTTTAAATTGGGCATGTTTGTTTCGTTGTTTCCTCCTGGTGTGTGGCCAGCCTTTCTCCACTGAGGGTCAATCACACATGAACAACAAGCTGTCCTTTCCACACCGTCCAGGCGTGATGTGTTTGCGCAGCCACCTGACCAACTCGTGAACACCTGGTTGATCCACGATGGCTGACCAGCGCCCAGTCTTCATGACAAACGACAACCCGAACCACACAGTCAGCTGCTCTCACCTGAGCCAGCGACGGGCTGTCTACGAGAGCGCTGAGGTGTGGGCCGTACTGTACTAAGGAACTTGTGGATGTGCGAGCCTACCGGCCCACGCCGCCACCGGCAATACACACTGCGGCAGCTCCGACGTCACGACTCGCTGATGGGGCGTATCAGCACTCCTTCGTGGCTCATGCTTACGCCCGGCACCCCCGGGATAACATGGTCGCCCAGCAGTGTTAGTGACGTCACACTAAGCGGCCCATAGCCGACGCAGCAGTCCACGGACACCTCCGTACAGACGTGCCTGATGCTAACGATCTTCTGTCCGTCATACAGAAAGGAGCGAACTATAATTCGAACCAAAGACCAAATTATATATATTCTTGTAAACAGCATAAAGGTTCATAACGAAATACCGATTACATATACGGGCAGGAATAGGTTCTAGAACTCCTCTGGAAAGTGTCTATCTTCAGTACCAGAATGAACATCAAATTGTCAGGTTTTCTAAATAGAAAGCACTTTGTTAGTAACAGACAGCAATAATGAGACTTGCAGTTGGTGATTTCTACGTGGAAAAGGAAATAAGCTGTAGAGAGATTGAAAATGGTAAGTAAAGAGAGCCTCAGCCTTTTGCTCACATTCTTACATGTAATGCACTTGGTTGTTTTTCATTTCCTTACCTTTCATAACATTTTTAATATTGTTTCAAGAAGTGTATCTTCAATAGCAGAGTGAACTTCAAATTGTCAGGCTTTTCTTAAAGGAAAGAACAGTCCCTTAGTATCACAGTGCAGGACAGAATCTTGTGTTCAGTGATGTCTATGTTAAAAGGAGAATATTTGATATCTATCTTTTGTTCCCATTCTTTATTACTGGGGATACACTTGTAAAAATTCTTGAAAAGAGCTGTCACCATGAACATATGAGTAAATTCACAACAGTCATGTGTTTTATGAGATAAAGCGAACTCTTGTTACCTTATTGTAAACGAAAGTTGTGAGGGCTTTGCTATGTATGACAGTGTTTAAGATAATTTACTTTCAGTGTAATAGCTTGAAAATGTTGAGTCCTGCTGTCAGTTGGCATTTGTCACCACCTGTATGCGAGTTTTAAAGCTAAATGGTGTTCTGACAGTTATAAAATAGTGGCAAAGTTCCTCTATCGATTAAACTCATTCCTGCCCGTATATGTAATCGGTATTTCGTTATAAACCTTTATGCTGTTTACAAGAATATATATAATTTGGTCTTTGGTTCGAATTATAGTTGGCTCCTTTCTGTGTGACGGACAGAAGATCGTTAGCATCAGGCGCCTCTGTACGGAGGTGTCCGTGGACTGCAGCGTCGGCTATGGGCCGCTTAGTGTGACGTCACTAACACTGCTGGACGGCCTTGTTATCCCGGGGGTGTCGCTTACACCCGGCCGCCGTCCGACCCACTCAGACACTTTGTAACACTGTAAACTCATCCTGGAAAATACATATTATTGCAGATACCGCTGTATCATTAACGCCTCCGGGCGTATTCTGGACCACTCTCCTGCACAACGCGCCCGGCTTCCTACACACAACGCGACCACAGCTCCCCGGGTGGCAACAGTATTCTCATTAATAACTGTTCTCGAGATGTCGAAGTAATACTTCATCTTGCTTGGCTCCTTATGGCGAAGGTAAATGCAAAATGCGGAAACGTTATACTGTGGTGACAATGTTAGCTCTGACATTTAGAATCCTTGCTACCGGACACAATTACCCCTGTCTGAAGTTCCAGTTTAAGGAATCTACTGCATCGAAAACTAACGTCGTCCTAGTTTTCCAGGATCTGCTGAAATCCGTGGAAAACTACATTAAGTAACTTGATGGGCACTTAAAATTTCTTCTTTCTGAAAAACGAAACACATATTTGACGCTTAGCATTTACGCTCGATAGTTCCACAATATGCACATATGCGTTTATTTCTGAGTATGCAGCACTGTGAGGGTATACAAAATGGAAGCCCTGGAAGGATAACAAATTTCCGTTCACATGTACATCAGTCAAATCCCATCACGGGATTTATTTTTGGTGTGTGTGTGTGTGTGTGTGTGTGTGTGTGTGTGTGTGTGGTGTGTGTGTGTGTGTGTGTGTGTGTGTGTGTGTGTGTGTGTGTTTGTGCGTGTATGTATGTTTTTCAGTTTTTGTTTGTTTTTTGTTTACCTTCAGCTTCCAAATACTAGAGAAGAGTGGTTGGGTGTCGCACTATTTGGGGGTTTTGAACAACAAACATACCTATAAAACAGTGTCAGCAGCTATTCCAGTTGCAAGCACGGTACCAGTGTTCTTTTATTTTCTATCGTCGGCGCAAACTACTGATGAATCAAAGCCGCCCCTAAACGAACCAAGACGGTTTTGGCACACCAAGGGCACCACAATCATTCCTCTTCTTCAACAGGTATTCATTGGAAGTACGAACGAAGTTTTCCTATTTTGTTCAGACTTGGTGTTGCTGTTTCTCGGTTGTTCTTACTTGTGAGGAATAGTAGGCAGTCATTTAGTTTCACTCTGTCTTTATAATTCGTCGAATTAACGAAGCAAAAACAAGAAAATACGTGATAATGCGCGTCAAATTCCATGTGTTTCTCGTTGTACCATTCGACCAAAGCGTAAACGCGAAGACAAATTAGAATGTGCGCGAAAAACTAAATTGTTTAACAGTAGGGTGTAGTAAAACAAAGCACTAAACGGACTGTTGCACGTTTTTCACCGACAGGGATTGGGAGAACCTGTGCAAAGTGGCCCGTGCGCGCAAATTAGAAACATGCGTGACTTCGGGCCTTTGCATACGTCCACTTGCCCGTTCGTGCAACGGCGGCACGTACCTACCTAGTGCGCACAGAAAGTTGCATAGATGTAAACGAACGTTTGACTACCTCGATTGCTTCGAGAGATTGCTCATACTGTTCGGAGAGCCGCCATATGCCTTCCCCTTGTACAAAGACTCAGATTGTCTCAGCGGATGTAGTGTGTTGCCCCCGTCAGCATCTAGGAACATTAGGAAAGTGTCCTGTTCAGCCGGCCAGTGTGGCCGAACGGTTCTAGGCGCTTCAGTCTGGAACCGCGCGACCGCTACGGTCGCAGGTTCGAATCCTGCCTCGGGCATGGATGTGTGTGACGTCCTTAGGTTAGTTAGGTTTAAGTAGTTCTACGTTCTAGGGGACTGATGACCTCAGATGTTAAGTCCCATAGTGCTCAGAACCATTTGAACCATTTTTTTGTCCTGTTCACGCAAGAATGTCAGTTTAGCTTGTCTTCCGTTCATTTAGCTCACAGTTATGGCACGTTACAACCGTATCATTCATGTGGAAAGGCCCAATATGGTAGCAGCTGTGGTTTTGTCTCCAGTGCAATCAGGTTAGGAGTACAAACGGTACTGCATTTGTTTCCTAGAGTTACTGTAGCAGCAGATCTGTAAAGATGACACCTTGCAGTGGTATCCTGGTTCCTGAAGTGGAGCATGTGAGCTTGGTTTTCATCTTAAGCACCATATGCACACGGGGCTGGTCTCTCGGATGAGTACATCCACGCACACATCTAGAATAACCAGCTCCACGAGCTTACATCCAATTGAAAGTGCGTGGGAAGTTTCGGTCGAAGGAAAGGGTTATCGCCAGACATGCTGAACGGCCTGGTCTAGAGCATGTGATGCGTTGTGCATCCTATACTGCCTCACAACAGCGTCACGCCTTGCATTGCTGCTATGTAAGCTACCGGCGGAGGTAACTTCAGCCATGGCATTACTCACGGTCCATCGTCAGCTTCCTAGTAAACATTGTTTTCGTATCTCTGTGTCACGACTTACAATGTTGCCACGGCATCTATATCTGCATACACTCTCACCATTCCTCATAAAGTTTCGTGGATCTCTACGATCCATTCGTTTACTTAGTGTAGACTTTACGTAGTGTAGAATAAGTACACTGTCTGACAAAAAAAAAAAAAAAAATGAAGCTCGCAGAACAGCAGGTCCGAGTGTATAAATGGCTAGAATTGCAACACTCCGTGACATAGTGCATTAATATTGTTCGTGTTTAGCGCTGTTACCAGATCTGGTAGGATATATAAGGGGCATGAACAACGTGAGACGTTGATTGCTCACTGTAGAGGACACGGAGATACCGCATACCCGTGTGAGACAGCGTTATCAACGCCTAACAGAGTTTTAAAGGGGCCACATTGTGGGTCCCCATTTGACTGGCTAGTCTAATCGTGAAATATCAACATTTGTGGGGCTTTCGGATTTGACAGTGGCCAGATGTTGGACTGTATGGGAACGTGAGGACATGCATACTCATCGTCAACGTTCCAGTCGACCACGTCTGACCACCACCAGGGAAGATCACCATAGTGAGTGCCAAACACATCTTAACCACTTCACATATACGCCTGCCATCTGAGAACAAGTAATGGACTCCTTGCAACATTCTGTGTCATCCCACACCGTCGGTAGGAGACTTACGGCAGCCAGGCTATGGAATTACCGTCCCACATGTATGCAGCATTTAACACAACATACAAGCCTGCGTTTGGAATAGTAGTGTGTTCGAGAAGCATGGACTGCTTATAGATGGCACTGCATTGTGTCCAGCGATGTTCTGCTGTAACTCGGATAACTATCGCCAGGGAGGACGGCAGTGGTCTGGGGAGAGGTTTCCAACGTTTTGGAGAAGCACAGCGTTGTTACTCCTGGTTTCATGGCGTGGGGCATGCCTTTAGGTCACTGCTGGTAGTGAGAGAGGGAACACAACAGTACGTCACAGACAATTTGCATCCTCACGTACTACCTCTGGAGCAACCTTATCGTGGTGCTATTTGCTCATCCACACATGATACTAATCTCTGTGAACTGTCTGCGTGATGCTGAGGTACACCCATGGCCAATAAGATCCCCAGATCTACCCCGACAGAACATATGAGGGACCAACCAGTGTGTCAGTTCCATCCCAGTGCTAGTATCGAGGATGTCAAGGACCAATTCCAACACTTGTGGGTTATTTTGCCTTACAACAGCTTTATGACAACCTTCCCAACCGTATCAGTGGATGGAACCAGTCCAGAGGGGGTGCAACATCATACTGATAAGGGGGCTAAACTGACAACTTCTTTTAAATTTGGTACGACTTTATAATCACCTCAATAACACCACATACCTGCTCAGCCCACGTAGTTTTATTTCGTTTCCTCGACCTGTTTTGGGTGCTTCACTTTCTTTGTCAGGCACTTTCAGTGAGGAGACAAAAGTCACGGAATAGCGATATGCTCATATACAGATGGCGGTCGTGTCACGTACACAAGGTATAACAGGACAGAACATTGGCAGAGCTGTGTCCAGGGCACCCTCTTTCCCTTCTCTCCCTCTTCACTTCCTCCCCCCTACTCCCTCCCTCTCCTTCCCCCTCTCTGGGCTTCCACACACACCCCCTACCCTCTCCCCTCCCTTCTTCTCTCCCACTGGCACCTTCCTCCCCCTCCCTCCTACCCTCACCTCTTCCCTCTGGCAGGCCCCCGGCTTTTTCGTGTGCGCAGTATGTTTTTAGTGCGCCGGAGATCGTCGCCACTGTGCTAGTGTTTGTCTTCCTGTCAGTTACTCAGTGTTTCTTCTTCAGTGCTCTTCCGTTCACTTATGAAACTATGTGTCTCCGTTGTGTACGGTGCTGAACGTTTTTGTACAAACAGTGCATCCGTGAACGCCTTCTTTTATTTTAATATGTATGTCTCCTGTTTTTATCCTCCATGTATGTTTGTTTATATGTCTTCCTGTTTCATGTACGTTTTTTCTGTGGTCGAAGAGCGGCATAGATAGGCCGCTGCCGGCCTACCTTTCTGTAGCGATTTTAAATTTACAATAAAGGAAAAAAAAGCAGAACTGTAATTTGTACTCAGGAGATTCTTGTGAAAAGGTTTCCTACGTGATTATCCCCGAACGACTTTCAGCGCCTAATGGTAGTTGACGTGAGACACATGGGACACTGCACTTCGGAAATCGTTACGGAATTGAATATTTCGCTATCTACAGTGTCAAGAATGTGTCGAGAACACCAAATTTCAGGCATTACCTCTCAGCACGGACAACGCAGTGGCTGACCGCCTTCACTTAACGACAGAGGGCAGTGACGTTGTCGTAGAGCTGCCAATGCTATCAGAAAAGCAACACTGCAAGAAATAACCGCAGAAATCAAAGCGGGACGTACGACAAAAGTATCCATTGGAGAATGCGGCGTTATGGGCTATGGTAACAGACGAACCACGCAAGTGATTTTGCTAACACCACGACATCGCCCGCAGTGCCTCTCCCAGGTTCGTGACTGTATAGGTTGGACCATAGACGACTGGAAAACAGTGACCTGTTCAGATGAGACCCGATTTCGGTTGGTAAGAGCTGATAGTAAGGTTGGAGTGTAGCGCAGATCCCACGAAGCTATGATCCCAAGTTGTCAACAAGGCACTGTGCAAGCTGGTGGTGGCTCCATAACGATGTGGACTGGCAACACCTTCGCAATTATGGACCTCTATAGAGGCAGCATGGCTCAGTATTTCTCGGGGGGACTTCCAACGACTTGTTAAGTCCATACCACGTCGAGGTGCTGCTCTACGCCGAGCAAAAGGATGTCTGACACGATGTTAGGTGGTATCCAATGACTTTTATCACCTCAGTGCATGTTATTTACTACAAATATCGGGTGCTGGCCTCGTGTTAGTAGACGTATGACAAACTGATAATTCTTTTCAGAAAGTTGAAAATTTCAGTATATGTATTTTAAAAGAGCATATATTAAACTACTCTCCTGTCAAATATTTTCTCAAAATATTTTGCCTTTGTCAAAAAATCCAATAATTACCTGCTCCACAAGTTTTTCTGAAGTATACAGTTTAATGTCACCTTTTGCATTTACCTACTCTCATACAATATGACAGTTGTAAACCAAGTCACAATGATGAGAATCTTGGTAACATCATGTTGCGAGTGCGATTTGTCACATACACCTGGCAACGTCTGTTGACGTCAGTATGAATTGTGCCTAGGAAGCGGCTTTTTTATAGATTTGAAATTGGCAAAATGGTCGCTGCATGATTTTCGTATGCACGGAACATGACAGTAGCACATAATCACCATCAAACTTGTAAGGCTTAAGTGGATGGGAGAATCAGTTCATCACTGGTTTAGAAGTTTATACAAAAGTTCTGAGGGCGTGAAAAGCTCACGATCAATTGTAATGAAGGCTAACGTCAAAAGATACTGAGGAACTAACGATATAGGTTCATGGCGTGAGACTATAGTACGTCAGCTTCACTATGAAGACGCTTGCACTTCTTTAACGATCCCAGACTGAATGCAGCTGTCACTATCTTGTTGTAGTCACAGGCAGCACATTTCTGGCTAGCGCAAGAAAGAAAAAGGCACAAATGACGGTGAGCGTCTCAAGAAAAGACGAATTTATATAAAACAGTAGTTGTATTAATAATAAACATAATGATTATTATTATTTTCTGTGATTTACTTACATTTTCATAATTAGTGGTGTGGAAAGAAAACGACAGTGCAGGTTCATTGTTAGCCATTATATTATTTAGCTCTGACATGAAAAATGAATTTATAGTTTCAGCTATGAGGGCGTTACTTACATGAGAGATGTCGTCGATATGTGCGTGACTGTCGCCATCATTTTCTGGTTGCTCGTCAGTATCTGCGGGTTGCTGGTGCTCCCACCTGTAGTGGAAAACGCAGCTGTCATCTTGTCATTGCGGAATCCAATAACTTTTTATTTTCTATCTTTCTATAATAAATATCAAAATTTGATTTGTTATCAGTTGAACATAATTAACAGATAGATATATGGGAAGGAAAGCGTAAGACAATTATAAACAGAAATGTGGTGCCAAAGGCGTGTCACAGGTCACAGTGTTGCCCAAGTACCTTTCTTTTCAGTTGCGCACGTTATGTCCGTCGTCTTTTATTTCCTGGATCTGTAAGATCCTGTAACTTAAGGACAGGTGTGTGTAACGTAAGGATGTCATTATTGATATTCTTAATAAAATACCGATATCAGCAGCTCATTCTCGGCGGCTGCAATATAATTTAAGTTGTAGAAAGTCTGGAAGTCACAGGTAGGCGCTTTCCAGTCGTGACAGCGTCAGTCGATGGCCAGTGACCACGGATATTGGTTGGACTGCGACCCAGAGGCGTGGACAAACGTTTAATTCTGAGGTATGTTGAGCCTAATAGAGGAAAGAAAAAAAATATGAGTCGTGACATTTTGGGTTGTCAGGTGTTCTGCCGGATATCAGCGTCGTACTTGCACGATATTTCGGTCACGTAGCTCGTGGCCTTCATCAGGTGCGACCTGAGACTGCTCCTCGAGTGGACCTGGTCCAGTATTTATGCCTATGGCCTTCCCCCTCTACCAACGGCTGCAGGCGCTTCCTCTGTGGTCCGCGCCCATTCCCTGCGATCTGCTGGAGCGTTGCTGCTCCGTTTTCCAGTCGAGTTAGTGATGTCGAGCTATGAGGACATGCTACTCAGCGCTCGCGCTGCCGCCGCTTCGGCGACGGCTGCGTCCGCACCGGCCGGCCGCGGTCCGATGGGGCTCGCCCCGTCGGCCGCCCCGCCATCAGCCGGTGCGCCTATGACGGACCGACCTGCACCGAGGGGAAGTATTAGTACCCAAGGTGCAGAGCCGCACACGGACGCCGATGTGGAATTTTCTTCTGATTCTGAGGCAAGTCGCCTCGTGGGTGCGCGTGAGCGCCACCACCAGCGGGTAGAGGGGGCGAGAGGGGCCATCCGCGATCGCTCCCCAGCTAGCCGTTCCTCCAGGGGGGACGCACAAGAAGACGGATTTCGGCAGCCACCGAAGAAGCGCCAGGCAAGGCGGCAACGGCTTATCGTCGCTCAGGAGCTCCCTGTCTCGAATGCTTTCGAGCCACTACAAGGCACTGGGGCAACGCTGGACGACGCTGCTGCTTCCCTCGCAGACCAACAACGGCAGCGTGATGGCCGCCGACGTGCGTCTGAAGAGGCGCCACAGCAACGTGCCGACCACGACGCTGACATGAACGACGCCGCCCAACAGCCGCCACCAGCTCTGACGAAGGTGCCGCCCATTGTGATGCACTTTACAGACGACTATAAGCGGTTTCGTGACTGGCTGCGGCAGCATTGCACACAGCCCTTCCATATCAAACAAATCGGCGAGGACTTGCTGAAACTCCATCTCTCGGAGACCGACGACTACGTCGTCGTCATGGAGAAGCTGGGACGTGACGGCGTTCTCAATTACATTTTTCCGGCTGTCCGGCCTCCAACTCTCAAGGCCCTGATGAAGAAAATACCTAAGTCCCTGCACAATGATGACATCAAAGAAGAGCTTGAATCCATGGGATTCGTTGCCACACGTGTGGACTTACACCGGATGCCAGGCACCAACCAACTTACTGGCCATAGGGTGGTCATCCTGCCCGACACGCCCGCCCACCGAGAGATTTTTCAGGTCACACGGTTTTACAACCTGTGTGTGACGGTTGAGAAGCTGAGGAAATCACGTGGCCCTGTACAGTGCTTCCACTGCCAGGGATTTGGACACGTTTCCCGGCTGTGTACTATGCCTCCCATGTGCGTGCAGTGTGGCGGCGGCCACACCAGCAAGGAATGCCCCCGCAAGCTCGAAGACCCGCCAATCTGTGACCTGTGCGGCGGGGCCCATCTGGCGAATTACCGCTCCTGCACGAAGCATAAACAGGAAAGCAGATGCCAGCGTGGTCTCCCCCCCACCCTGAAGCCTCCTCCGGCTGCGGAGCGTCGTCGCCGCCGTCAGCCCCCGCCGTAGATGGACAAGAGGACTTGGCCGTCTCTGATGGAACGACGCGCGGCTCAACTTCGGGAGGGTGTCAGCATGGCAGATGCCGTGCAGCGACCTCCTGCCACAGCTGCATCCCTGCCCGCAGACGCCCACGGACCTGCGCCATCTACTTCCCACCCGCCTCCGGCTGTGGCTGCACAGCCTCCAGGGCCATCGGAACTCCAGACGCTGCTTGGGCTTCTTACCCAAGTTACGTCTATGCTGACGGAGGTCACCAAACAGCTCGCACAACTGCCAGTGCTCATCGCCTCCACCGTCGACTCGGCGATCTGCAAGGCCGTCCAGGCAGCTCAGGATTCTTCTGCTGTGCCACGTCATGGCTAGGGTGCCTCGCCTGGATGAACTCCGGGAGCTCCAGCAATTCCTTACTGACCATAATGTCGACATTTTCATGGTCAGTGAAACTTTTCTCAAACCCGACATCTGCCGCAATGTTCCGAATTATTGCTGCTATCGCACGGACAGACCAACTTGGGGTGGCGGCACTGCTCTCTTTGTCAAACGCTCCATCTGGCACTATGCTGTCCGGCCGCCCACAACACAGTTCATCGAAGCGACGGCGGTCCTTGTCGACACCCACACAGGACCTATCACGTTTATCTCCATGTACCGCAGTCCGCACCACATCTTGGTCCTGGAAGATGCACGAGCTCTCCTCCGCCATCCTGGGAAACTCTTCATTGCCGGGGATCTGAATTCCAAGCATGCCGCCTGGAATTCCCTGAACACTAACAACAGCAACCGCCGACTCCTCCAGGTTCTCGAGGAAGTTAATGCCTATGCCTGCAGCCCCGAGGAGCCTACGTGCTTCCTGTCATCTGCCAGGCCGGATGTGCTTGACATCGCCATTATCAAGGGCCTCCCGCAATTCCTCGACGCTGAGGTGATTCACGAGCTCAACTCGAATCATCTGCCTGTCTTCTTTTGTTTGTGAGTCGCCCCGGAACATACCCCGGGCCGCCTAAACTTACGCAGGACTAATTGGAATCGCTTCCGCGACCACGTGGACTACGCCGTCTCCGTCATGGCCGCCGACGGGAACGTCGCTGAAGATTCCATTGACCGCCTTCCGGATGCCATCCGTGATGCGCTGCATGCCTCCACCCCACCGCCGAGGCCTCCCGCTCTTCGGACGCCTGATCTGCCGCAACATATCCTCGATATGATCCTCACTCGCAACAGATTAAACCTGGAATGGCGGGTCACTCGTGATGTTGACTTGAAGAGGCGGATCAACCAGTTACGTCGTGATATAAGGGCGGGGATGGCTGACCATCGCAACCTGCTCTGGGCGAGCAAACTTCGGTCTTTCACGCTGGATCCTTTTAGGCTGGCAGTCCCTCCGGCGGCTGACGAACCGGCGCTCCAGAATGCCGCCCCTCTCAGTCGATGGCCGGGCGGCGTATAGCCCGGCAGACAAAGCCAACATGACAGCGGACGTGTTCGAGCGGAATTTTCGTCCCCTGCAGGATCGGGTGGACCCCCAGCGTGTTGACACCATCTGTAGCGACGTCGCTGCCCTCCTTCGCTCCGCTGATGTCGACGAGGACGGACAAGTCCCCCACATCACACCAGAGGAAGTCCTGGAAGGCGTCTGGCGACTTCCAGCATCAAAAGCTCCTGGCCAGGATGACATCACGGGCCGGATCCTGAAGCACCTCCCCTGGTCGGCGGTCGTCCACCTGGCGACCTTCTTCAACTGGGTGCTTACCTCTGCAGTCTACCCTCGGGCCTGGAAGCACTCCATTGTCGTCGCGGTGCCTAAGCCGGGGAAAAACAGGGCGTCGCCCTCCAGTTATCGCCCCATTAGTCTCCTGCCGCATGTGAGCAAATTATTCGAGCGCCTCCTCCTCCAACGGCTCCAGCGGATCATTCAAAGTCAAGCCATATTGCCGCCAGAGCGATTTGGCTTTCGGCCAGGACACTCTACTGCCCAGCAAGTCCTTCGTGTGATAGAGTACATCACCACAGCTTTCAACCGGCGGGAGTTCTGTGGGGCTGTCTTCCTTGATGTTCAGAAAGCCTTCGACAGCGTATGGCATGAGGGTCTGCTGTGGAAACTTCACAGCTTCTGCTTCCCGGTCCACCTGGTGAAGCTTATCGCCACTTATCTTCGAGACCGCACCTTTTGTGTTAAGGTGGGTGACGCGCTCTCCACGGCACACCACACTGCTGCAGGGGTTCCCCAGGGCTCCGTCCTTGGGCCTGTGTTGTACACCATCTTCACGTCTGACCTTCCAACGGTGCCTCGTGTGGAGAAGGCTGTCTATGCGGATGACACAGTGATCTCTCGCAGCCGGTGGACAGAGGTCTTAGTTCCCAGACTCCAGAGTGCCTGCAACACCTTGGAAGACTGGGCTGCCAAATGGCGTATCGGCTTCATTCCCGCTAAGACGCAAGCCATCATTTTCACGTGGAAGAGGTCGATGCCCTGCCGCCAGCTGCGACTTTACAATACCGACCTCCCATGGCAGGTGACGGTGAAATACCTTGGCGTCCTCCTGGACAAGAAGCTGACTTGGAGGCTCCATATTGAAGACGTCCGAGCTAAAATCAACTGCCGCCTGGGTGCTCTCTACCCTGTGTTAAATGAGCATTCTGCCTTATCTGTAGCGAATGGTCTCCTTATCTTCCGGCTCTACCTTCGCCCGGTTTTCGACTACGCCTGTGAGGTCTGGGGCAGTGCAGCCCCCACCTATCTTCACCGGCTGCAGACGCTGCAAAACAAGATCCTGCGTCGGATTTATCATGTTCCTGCGCGTTTCCCGCATCGCTACCTACATGACGCCGCCAATGAGCTGGATGTCGTGCAGCGCCATCAAGTCATCGCCCGTCGATTTCATGTTAAGCTGGAGTCTTCAATTAACCCCCTCATCAGGTGACTGGGGGAACCAAACCCACAGCGCGGGCCGCATAGGCGTCCCCTCGCACTGCTCGACCTTTAGCATTGCTGGGGCAACGACCCCCTCCGTTCATCTCTGGAAATTAGAAGTTCCCACCTACTGTCCCACACACACCCCTGATACACACCAAAATAAAGAAGAACAGTACCTACCGTCCTTGATGACCCCATGCTGAAGGAAATGCTACATAGTAAACCCTTTGTTTCATAGCTGCCAGGAGAAGCCAGCAGAATGTGGGCTGGAGCTCCGTTTTCCGTCCGTGACAGGTGACAGACTGGTGACTAAGTCAGCCATTGCTGAACACTGTCTAGAACTAGATCATGCCATGAAGTATGAGGATACCAAGATTCTAGCACAAACACCCAGATTTTGGGACAGTGTTATAAGAGAATCGATAGAAATTAAAATGGCTGACGATCTTATGAACCGTGACACAGGGTACCAGCTAAGCAGAGCCTGGGATCCAGCTCTGGAATTGTTAAAGGAGCAACAGGGCCAGCTGCAACACTACACAAACAGAAGAACCAGAGACATGGAGATGGTAAACGAGTCCCTGACGGACTGCCAGGCGCACCAGACCGAAGATGGAACACCCAGAAGTGGGACTGGTGGGCGCAGACCGCAGAGGGAACATCCAGAGCCGCAGCAGACGAAAAACGGAGCGGCTCGCTCTTTAGCTCGCTCTTTACCTAACGAACCTGCCCTGGTTCGTTGTGGATGCAGGCTAAGCACTTGGTGCTACTCCTGCTAGTACTTTGGGTTAGAGATTTTTTTGCTTGTCTTTATGGTCTGTCTATGCTGGACGCTCTTGGCGTCCTGAGTGTGTTCCTCCTATGTGTTACTCGCGTAACAGATCAGGCCAACGTGTAGTTGGCCTGTGGTGTATTTATTGGCCCAGGTCCTTTATGAGCTGGTTATGCGAGGTTTCGGCCTTCGCATAGAACAGCCTGGCTGACTGTTGGAACCTATTTTTAAGGAGTGGAATGCCTGTTTGCTCATGAAGTTGAGCCGTGGAGTACCGCCTAGGAAGGCGCAGAGCGAGCTCCAGCGCTCGATTCTGCACCCTCTGTAGTGCACCGATGTGTACATCTGCTGCATTTCCCCACACCACTGCCGCGTACTCCAGCACTGGTCTTATAAGTACCAGGTAGAGTGTAATGCCATGGTGTGGGGGAAGGGTCGATGTGGGGTTTAACAGAGGGTACAGGACTCTTAGTCGTCCTATAGCTCTGTCCCGGACTTCCTGGACGTGTGGTCGCCATGTGAGCCTTTGATCGAGGGTGACCCCGAGGTATTTTCTGGTCTTGCTCCATGGGATGGGGCCTCCCATAATGCTGACCGGTTGGAGATCGGGCGGCAGTGCTCTTCTCGTGAAGATCACTGCCTGCCTCTTTGCTGCATTGTACTTGAGCCGCCACTTTGTCGACCATGCACCCAGGACGTCACAGCCTATCTGGAGTTGCCTCCTGGTCTCTGCTGCATTCATACTCCGCACGAACAGTGCGGTATCATCGGCGTATAGTGCCATCTGTACTCGCACTGTCTGCGGGGCGTCTGCAGTGTAGGCTGTGTACAGTAGAGGGCCTAAAACAGATTCTTGCGGTACTCTTGCTCGGATTTGTCGTCTTGTTGACTTTCCGTCGTCTAACCTGATGTGGAAGGTCCTTGCGTCCAAGTACGATTTGATTAGCACTCCGTGTGACGTCGGTACCCCGTGTACAAAGAGCTTGTACACGAGGCCGTCGTGCCACATGCAGTCGAATGCTCTGGTGACGTCTAGGAATACCGCCCCTAGGTATTCCCTCGTCTCCAGTGCTCGCATGGCTTCCTCGACCAGTCTCATGAGCTGGTGTATTGTGGAGTGGCCGCTGCGGAAACCAAATTGTTCATCTGGGATGACACCTTCCGCTGTGAGGTGTTGTAGGAGCCGTTTGGCGTACACACGCTCGAACACCTTCGAAAGTGACGGGAGTAGATTGATCGGTCTATAGTTGGCGGCATGTCGTGGGTCCTTGTTTGCTTTGGGGAAGGCTACCACTTCTGCGTGTTTCCACTCAGAAGGGTAGTTTCCTGTGCGAAGAACCCAGTTGAATAACGCTGCTAGTGGCTGGTGAGCCCCTGCAGGTAGGTTCTTAAGTAGCAGGTTGTCTACTCCATCACTGCCTCCTGCTTTCCTGATGTTGAGCGTCTGTAGTTCCGCCGCCACTTCCTCTTACGTGATTGGCTCTATTACATCGTCCTCCTCTCGCGCCGTCAGGAAGATAGGCAGTTGCTCCTCTACTCCAGATCGAGGTCGTCTTCGACAGGCGTGAAAGACTCCTCAAAGTGGTCAGTCAGGCTGCTTGCTTTTGCGTCGGGGCTGCAGATGATGTCCTGTCCGACATGTAGCGGGGGGACCCGTTGTCGTCGGCGCAGGAAGGACTTCACCGTGCGCCAGGCGCTGCCATCCTCTGGGTTTAGTGTTTCCACCAGATCGGCCCAGTTTCAGTTTCTGTATGCCTCAACCGCAGCCTTGATCTCCCACTGCATACGATTGAGGCGGTTTTTAGTGGCTGGTTGACGTGTGAGCTGCCATTCCCTGAAAACTCGGTTTTTCTCCCTGATTGCTTCACGTATTTGTGGTGGGATGCGACGGGAGTGATCTAGCTGTTGTGGTGGTGGAGGTGGGGTGGCTGCTTCGACTGCTTGTAGTAGCTGGCGGTTTAGTAACCGCAGGGCAGCTTCGGCGCCCACTTCGTCCACGTTTGGTGCATCTACTAAAAGGGTGGTCACGCCCTCTTGGTACCTGTCTAGGTCCATGCGCCTGTAGTTCTGGCGACGCGGTGGTACTGCTGTGCCTACTATGTCTATGTCGTAGACCACAGGCACGTGGTCTGACGACAGAGCACATCGAGTGCTAGCTGTTACGTGATGCTCTATTCCCTTGATGAGGGCGATATCAAGTACGTCTGACTGTCTACAGCCTGGGAAGATGGTGTGCTCGTATGGCCCTAGGACATAGGCGACATTCCTAAGTGCGGCTCAGAGGAGTCGGCGGCCGCTGATGTTTGTGAGGCGCGAGTTCCATTGCGTGTGTTTTGCGTTGAGGTCACCCGCAATGAACACTCGCCTCTCCACTGTCAGCAGCTCGTCGAAGTCGGTCGGCTCCAGGTTGCCCCTGGGTGGTCTATAGACCGACACGAACTTGATGTGCCCGATGGCAGTGTTCACGTTCACCCCAGTGGCCTCTAGGGTTTTGAGGTCTGGTAGGTGCGCCTGGTGGTGTTTGATTGTCCTTTTGACATAAACGGCCGTGCCTCCTCCAGCCGTTGGCCTGTCATAGCAGTAGCATTAGTAATTTGCTACTTTGACGTTTACGCCGGGCTTCAGATGAGTTTCGCAGACGAGGCAGATGTCAATTGCCTCGTCGTGCAGAAACTGTCTAAATTCGCCCTGCTGGCGGTACAGTCCGTTTGCATTAAAGCCACAAACGGTGAGGCCATGTATGAGGCCATTATCCATGGCAAGGCGTGGGGGGGACGGCACCGGCCTGGAGGGCCCGCCGTGACTGCCGTGACCAATACTGGCAGTTGTTGTGGCAGAGTGCGGAGTGAGTGCAGGAGTGCACTTAGCTCGTTTGGCTCTGCTGGGGTAGAATGGGTGGCCGCAGTTGCGGTCGGGAGTGCCTGTGTGGCCGAGTTTGGCTCTGCAGCCATTTCTGGTGGTGGGTTGGCGCGGGTTGGGCGCTCTGTGCGCTGTTCACGCCTTCCTGTCTCTGCCTGAGTGGCGGCTCGCTGGGCTGGGGGGGGGGGGGGGGGTGGCCTCGGCCGCTTCAGGTGTTGCGGTCGCGTTTGCTACCTGTCGGATTTGTTGCGTTGCCTTCGTTCCCCTGGTGGCGGAGGCGAAGCTCATACCTTGCTGTACCTTACGCGATGTCACAGCTTTCCCTCCTTTTCCTGTGTTCCGTCTGAAAGCAGGACAGCCCCTGTGGCTAGCCACGTGGGGCTCGCTGCAGTTGCAGCACTGTGGTTTCTCCTCCAGAGGCTTTTTGCATTCTCGGCTCTGGTGCACTCCCGTGCATTTCACGCAGCAGGGCGGCATGGAGCAGAAACGAGACACATTGTCCATGCCCTGGCATGAAAAGCATTGTGCTCTTTTGCCTTTTGCTCTGAGTGGTTCCTCTACCCCCACTCGAGCAACCTCCTTTAGTTGGAAGATTTTTCTTGCTTCTATGTTGTCTGGCAATACAACCAGGAATAGGGGCATGTCTTTCCTGGTCCTGGGTGATTTCATGAGGGTGACTGACTGGGCACTGTAACCCAGCATGTGCAGCTCGTCTTTGAGATGGTCTGGCTCCATCCTAATAGGAAGGCGCCGGAAAACCACCTTTAGGAGTTTGATGGGTTCTGCGTTATGCATGTAACAGCATAACCTCTCTTCCTGGATTATAAGCATGGCCTTCCTGTATTCGGCAATGTTCGAGAGCGAGATCTTGTAGAGATCGTTCCCTTGCCATCTTATTTTTGAAGAGGATGTCACCTCTTTGAACTTCTCTAGCAAGGACCTGAAGGTGTCCTTCCAGAGTAGGACGATTGGCGGGGGGGCAGGTTACTTCTCGGCTTGTGGTGCCTGCTGCTCCACTTCCGTGGTCTCTTCTTCAGGTGGATCTGAAAAAGAGTCGTGCGTCCGTATTGGCTGCACCAGTTCGAGCTTTTTTGCCCGCGCCGTGTGCCGCCGTTTTGGGACGACAAATCCCTCTGCGTCTTCGTGGGCGGCCTCGTTGTCGTCAGTGGCGCCCTCTGGCGTGTGCGGCTTCTTCTTCTGTTGTAGCCTGTTAACAGAAGATGCGCATGCGGACGACTCATCGTCGTCAACCGCGTCTGCAGGTCTCTTTCGAGACGGTAGCGAGTATTCCATGGCCTCTCCCTCCCGGATTAATTGTTCCAGGTTGGCCTCTGGAATGATCTCACTCGGTTGAGGCGCAGCTGGCAGAACAGCAGCCTCTTGATTGGCAGGACATTAGCTGTTTGAGAGGCCAAGCCTGGTGATGCTGCTCCCTTCGGGGCCGCCTCCGGCAGTACAGTGACCTCTTGCCTGGACACGACTGGAGGGGCTCCCGGCGGTACCATGGCCTCTTCACTGGCTGTGCCTGGCAGTGTGGCGGCGAGTTCGTACATCATGATCCGCTGGTAAGCCTTCTCGGCGGCCTCACGTTCGGGCGCCGAGGCGGGGTTTAACATCCGGTTCATGATGGCGAAGAGTTCAACCCCTGTTAGAGGGCGATAGCCTGGGGGGGGGGGGGGGGAGGGGGGCGACTGAGTTATCGACTTCGGTCGTCCCCTCATTTGCCGCGAGTTGTGGGACGGGTGCTGCCGCCGTCAGAGCGCGCTCTGTCGGGACAGCATCCTCCGCGAACTTCTGGTCGCTATTTTGTAGGTCCATCGGGCTGCTGTAAAGTTAGAAGGAAAGATGGTGTTCTCTAACTCTAGTGACCATGGACTTGTCCCACGCGAAGGGGGTCCTGGATCACGGCGTGCCCTAACGATCCCTAGGCGCGGCACAAATCGATTTCTGATACGATTTGATTCGCAGCCGATGGCGTGGAGTACACGACAATTTCGCCGCTGACGCACTCGCAAGCGAGTAGTCAGCAGTGAAGAATCGCTGAAGCTTCCGTCACACACCCGCCAGTGACCACGTGCCTTGAGAAAGGCGCGCGAACAAAGACGCGCGAGAACAAAGGCGCCAGCGAGACAAAGCGGAGCGGTGAGCCAGAGCGTCCTCTCGCTACGGCGGCTCAGCCTGTCTGTGAAAAAAACGGAGCGGCAACGCTCCAGCAGGTCGTGGTGAGCGGGCGCGGACCTCAGGGGAAACGCTTGGTACCCCAGACCGTAGATGAAACCCCCAGGAGCGGGTTTGGTGGGCGCGGACCGCAGAGGGAACACCTAGAACCGCAGCGGACGGAAAACGGAGCAGCAACGCTCCAGCAGGTCGCAGGGAATGGGCGCGGACCACAGAGGAAGCGCCTGCAGCCGTTGGTGGAGGGGCAAGGCCATAGGCATAAATACTGGACCAGGTCCACTCGAGGAGCAGTCTCAGGTCGCACCTGATGAAGGCCACGAGCTACGTGACCGAAATATCGTGCAAGTACGACGCTGATATCCGGCAGAACACCTGACAACCCAAAATGTCATTAGATCGCCGGGAAAGCCTGAAGAGTTACAATATGAGTCGTGTTTGTGGTGTATATTCAGAGCAAGTAATTTTGCGAAGTACGTAGAATCGTGACTCTCGAGTATTTTCGAAGATCGCGGAATGTTACAAAACATTTAGCACGTAGTAAACATAGGCTGAATATCTGTTGCAGTAACTAAACGACTGAATTTTTCGCATCGTGAGATAGTTGGAAGAAACCGGCATCTGTGGCTAAGCTAGCTGAGTGCCGTTCGAGTGAGGGAATCTGATGAGGGACCATGATTTGGCTAAAAGTGAAAAATAATCTATGTTTAATTTTGTGAGACTGTTATCATATCAAGAAAATTATTAATTATAGTCCATTATACATAGAGGAAGCCGTATGCAGGTTGGTCTAGACCCACAGTTCAAATAATAGCCACTTGTGTGGCTGATGTAATGAACCCCTTTCACTCGTCCGAGTGCTGTAAAGTGAACGAACTTTTTTGTTAAATTCAGAGAAGAAGATAGAAAATCTGTTACAGTAATCACATTTAAACACTCTGCATCTCCTCACACACTTAGTGTCTACAGCTTACACAGTGGTTTTCAGAATGCACGCTGCAAAACAATTGAAATTGACACATATAATTCATTTTCAATGGGTAGTTAAATTACGTGATAAATACCCACACAAACTGACAACCCTGATTCTATAAATAACCGAACTCATATGCATAAAACAGCTTCAGAGTCTGATTACTTTACAAGTGATTTAATATGTTAAATGTTTGACGTTAAGCATGTAAGCGAAAAAAAGTTTAGAAAATATTTGAAATTATTTTTAAAATTTATTGGATGTCGCTAAGTTCTCTCATCAAGCACTGGATGGGCACAGTGCGAGTAATTTGCGCTCTGTTTTAAGCAAAAGGTAGTTTTTCAGACATTTCAATGTTTATGACGTCCTATCTCGTGAACTATGTGTTGTTTAATGACATAATTTTGCAGGTGCATTCAGTGGTATATGTGAATATTGTCTGCAGAATGAGTTGCGTATTGAGTTAGTGTTAAATAAGTAATAAATGGAAACGTCATACCTGATGCTGGAGTTTTATTACATGAGCACCGACAGTGTAGTAAGCTATAAACTTTTTTTTCGTTTAATCATTTTGTGGGGGCATCAGTGAGAAAATGTTTGTAAAGACTTTAAATTTTGCACGAAGTCTGTTGTACGTCATTAAGTGCTCTTATTGACAAATACTGTATGAATATATTCTGAGTAATTTGCGTGCCGCCAGTTACGCTGCCTCCGAACGTATACGCAGTTTCTAGGTGTTATACTTGTCTTACCGTGTTAAAACTTTAACATAAGATCATTCCTCTTATGAGCAGATTACGACAGCACATTAAATTTTAAAATTCTGTCGTCAACTGTATGGAGAATTGAAAATAAAATTTTTGTTGCCCCTGGAAGACGTTAGGTAGGCAACCTGCAACTGTGACTGTGCCTTGGGACACCCGTTTAGTAATTAGTAGACACACAATATTTATTTACGGGTGAAAGTAATATTTTGAGAACAGGTTATCTAAGATTTGGAGAAAATTTAGTACCCAAGATCGCATTTAGTACTATTTATTCCAGATTACTGGTTTCCACGGCTAGAAATGCCGTCATCTGATGTTTAAAAGACTTGTTGTTATACGTCCTTCCGTTATGACTGTATCACATACATACTATGTTGACATCCTAGTGGATACTGCGTAGCACATTCCACACAGGTTTCTCAAAATGAAATAAAAACCGGTTTCACAAATAAAAACAATACAGTTAAAAAGCCCATAGTGTAATTTGGGATGTCACACACACAACATTCAATTCATGCCTATTAGATGTTGAATTGTGCAACAGTGCATATTTCTGCACTTGTTCACGTTTAGATGGCGAGTTAAATACATCATGGATTGACATTCTTTGAAGTACACAATTCAGTTCAGTTGAACTGTGTACAGCAATGAATGTAGGCCCATGATGTATTTAACTCATGATGTAAACGTAAAAACGTACAGAAACGTGCACTGTTACGCAATTCAACATCCAATAGGCATCAGTGGAATGTTATATGTGCGGACATCCCTAGTAACACAAGGGGCTTTTTAACTGTATTGTTTTTATTTGTGAAACCGGTTTTTATTTTTAAGAAACCTGTGTGTAATGGGCTACATAATACCCAATAGAACATCAACATGGCATGCGTGATAAATTCGTAATGGAACAGGAAGCATAGCAAAAAATTTTTAAAGGTCATAAGATGACATCTTAACTGTTGAAACCCGTAACCAGGGATAAATAGTAATGAATGCGATCTTGGCTATTAAATCTTCTCCAAAACAATTACAGGGCTCTCCTTCGTATCTCTAATTATGAGAAATTTCAATCAAGTTTGTATAAATATTAATAAGTTTACGAAAAGTAACTGCTAATGAAAATCTCCGTGCACGAAATCTGACATATGCACTCTCAAGTTTCCTATCACCTTAAAAAGTCAAAATTTAAAATTTATCCACCACGTTTTGTTACATTTCATTTGACGGTATGTCACTGAGTGCGCCTGTAAATAATTAAATAAGTACTACCTGTGCTGCACACATAGTGAAAGCTAAATAATGTTTCTACAAAATTCTTTATACTTTGATAAATCTTCTCAGAGTTACTTGTTTACTGCAATGAACATACCGAACATAAAAGACAGACAGATAAATTATGTTGTTGTAATTCACCATAACACGAAACTCTATTGCACACATCTCATTTGTGTGATGTCCTTAGGTTAGTTAGGTTTAAGTAGTTCTAAGGGGACTGATGACCATAGCTGTTAAGTCCCATAGTGCTCAGAGCCATCTGAACCATTTTGAACCACCTCATTTGTACTAACTGTCACAGTGTAGTAAAATTCTTCTGGGGTTGAGACCGCGTTGTGATATTAGAAAACTAGTTTTCGGCTAGTATTGCAGGCAGATCTTATAAGGATGACTGTTTGTGGTTTGTGCTGAATACAGAGTGCTCTAAAATTCCCCTTACAAACTTCTAAGACTTGTATACGGGACTGAGCAGATAATATTTTACATTGGAACTCATGTACGGAAACGTACCATTTCCGTGCTACAACCGTTTTAAAACATATTGGTTACGCGACCACTTTTACTGGTGTTTATTAGCCGTGACCCAGTACATCACTTGTTTTACAATTCCACTCATTAACAACCAAAGAAACAAAAAGGAAACTTAATTACTTCTCACAGACATTGTCTTCCAATTCGGGTGTGCGGCACCACAGTCACGCCCGCTGACGGGGTACCTTTTCTCGAAGGGGAAAATGATATGCTATGGAGTCTGACGTTGTGGATAACGATCTTGATAAAGGTGACGAGCAGCACTCCCGTTACCTTGAGCATCGCCATACAGAAGAATCACTTCGGTATATTCTGCAAACGTGACTCAACCATGTTCCTCTGACACTTGCGTCAATGAGGCTAGAACAATGTCAGAGAGGCATGACAGACGTCAAATGGCATCAGCCGATCCGACGTAACCCCTCCTCCCTTCGCCCAGCATGACTATCCAGTTGCATACCTATCTCGCACACATTTTCAAACGGCTGTAGCTCAGAAACGGTACGTTTCTGGATATGGGTTCCAGTACAAAATATTGTCTAGTCAGCCGCACTACAAGTCCTAGAAATTTGTAAGGGGACTTTTGGAGCATCCTGTATATATTATTTGAAAATGACTGAGCGTCTGGGCATATTACACTAATGGCCACTAAAATTGTTACACCACGAAGATGACGTGCTACAGACGCGAAATTTAACCGACAGGAAGAAGATGCTGTGATATGTAAATGATTAGTTTTTCAGAGCATTCACACAAAGTTGGCGCCGGTGGCGACACCTACAACGTGCTGACATTAGGAAACTTTCCAACCGATTTCTCATACAAAAACAGCAGCTGACCGGCGTTGCCTGGTGAAACGTTGTTGTGATGCCTCGTGTAAGGAGGAGAAATGCGTACCATCACGTTTCCGGCTTTGATAAAGGTCGGATTGTAGTCTATCGCGATTGCGGTTTATCGTATCGCGACATTGGTGCTCGCGTTGGTCGAGATCCAATGACTGTTAGCAGAATATGGAATCGGTGGGTTCAGGAGGGTAATACGGAACGTCGTGCTGGATCCCAACAGCCTCGTATCACTAGCAGTCGAGATGACAGGCATCTTATCCGCATGGCTGTAACTGATGGTGCAGCCACGTCTCGACCCCTGAGTCAACAGATGGGGACGTTTGCAAGACAAAAACCATCTGCACGAACAGTTCGACGACGTTTGCAGCAGCATGGACTATCAGCTCGGAGACCATGGCTGCGGTTACCCTTGACGCTGCATCACAGACAGGAGCGCCTGCAATGGTCTACTCAACTACGAACCTAGGTGCACGAATGGCAAAACGTCATTTTTTCGGATGAATCCAGGTTCTGTGTACAGAATCATGACGGTCGTGTCCGTGTTTGGCGACATCGCGGTGAGCGCACATTGGAAGCGTGTATTCGTCATCGCCATAACGGCGTATTACCCGGCGTGATGGTATGGGGTGCCATTGGTTACACGTCTCGGTCACCTCTTGTTCGCATTGACGGCGCTTTGAACAGTGGACGTTACATTTCAGATGTGTTACGACCCGTGGCTCTACCCTTCATTCGATCCCTGCGAAACCCTACATTTCAGCAGGATAATGCGCGACCGCATGTTGCAGGTCCTGTACGGGCCTTTCTGGATACAGAAAATGTTCGACTGCTGCCCTGGCCAGCAGATTCTCCAGATCTCTCACCAATTGAAAACGTCTGGTGAATGGTGGCTGAGCAACTGGTTCGTCACAATACGCCAGTGACTACTCTTGATGAACTGTGGTATCGTGTTGAAGCTACATGGGCAGTTGTACCTGTACACGCCATGCAAGCTGTGTTTGACTCAATGCCCAGGCGTATCAAGGCCGTTATTACGGCAGAGGTGGTTGTTCTGGGTACTGATTTATCAGGATCTATGCACCCAACCTGCGTGAAAATGTAATCACATGTCAGTCCTAGTATAATACATTTGTCCAATGAATACTCGTTTATCATCTGCATTTCTTATTGGTGTAGCAATTTGAATGGCCAGTAGTGTATGTTTTTCGTTTGCGTGACAGAATAAACGGGCAAGGACATCAGATTCTATTGCTATGTATGTCTCACATTAATTTTTGTTGGTTATCAGCGAATCTAGTGGGAACTACCATCGTGACTAGGGATGCTTGCGTAGTATCCGGTGGCACCTCAGGCCTGTGAGTGCTTCCGGTGTGGTGTTTACGCCACAGAATGGGACATCCTCGTAAGCAGGGCCGGCTCGCCGACCTTCTGTAGCTGATAACTCAGCTAATACGCGTGCAGCACTATGTCAAGTTGATAAAATCCACTGGAATTGTCGGTTGCAACCAGTAAAATTTTAAATGAAATATTCCCAGCAACAGCATCTAAAAACCCTTCCCGTTGATCCTCTCACTCAGTCTGTACACAGTACACTCAGGCACATACCTGTTTTGAAGTAGTATACGCAAAGAAGTACCACTGGCCAGAAGTGTTCACCCTGATGAAGGTTTCCTGCAGGAGTAGCCGAAACGACGGTAATTTTGTAGGAGACCCAGTCAAACGTACATACATACATACATTTCAGCCATTAGGGACCCTGAAGATCGTACACTGATCTCAACAGTGTTCCTCCATAGATGGAGAACTTCTGCGCTTTCGATTTAGTTCTCGTGGACATTCAACTGCTCAAGGTCCTTCTGCAGTTCATCCTCCCATCGCTTCCTTGGTGTTCGGTTGGACGAATTCCATCAGGATTTCAGTATACACAGCCTTAACACGGCAGGTGTCTGGCTTCCTTGGAAAGTGCCCTCCCAGGTTTATTCTTTGCGCTTTCATCTTCTGTACGATGTTTGGTTGTTTCATCAGGTCGTGTAGTTCTTGGTTCTTTTTGTGTCTCCAGATATTATATTCGCTGATTGCTCCAAAGCTTTTTCTCATGATTCGAGATCAACAGGTTCTCTTCATCTTTCTTTGTAGTGCTTAAGGTTTCTGCCCAAATAACAACCCTGGCACTAGCACTCCATTGCATACTTTAAATTTGATATGAATTAATAAATTTTTTGATGAAATTATCTGCTTCACACTGAAATAACTTTAGACCCATTGACAATACGTTGGTTAGTTTCCTGTTTTAAGTTATTATGCTTGTTGAACAATGTGGCAAGCTGTTTAGTTTTCCACTCTGCTTATGTTCTATATTCCTACCTGTAATATGGTGTTATTTGGGGCTTCTATGGAACCTTCAATCATTTCGGTGTCCTCCGTATTAATCCACAGTCCAGTCTCACTGGCAGTCTTTGCCAAGTCCGCCGGCTGGAGTGGCCGAGCGGTTCTAGGCGCTTCAGTCTGGAACCGCGCGACCGCTACGGTCACAGGTTCGAATCCTGCCTCGGGCATGGATGTGTGTGATGTCCTTAGGTTAGTTAGGTTTAAGTAGTTCTAACTGTAGGGCACTTATGACATCAGATGTTAAGTCCCATAGTGCTCAGAGCCATTTGAACCGTTTTTTTTGCCATGTCCCCTACAATTTCTGCCATTTCTTCCCCTGACTCACTGTGACTGCAGTGTCGTCTGCATATTCCAATGACTGTATTCTTTCATTTAGCTTCACGCTTTGCGTCCTCTTTTTCTCCAGGATCAAATTAAAAAGCAATTGTCACAGGCTCTGAAGAATTTTATTGGAATGTTTACATTCTAAAATTGTCACAGCTACACCGAATTTACATTTACATCCACTAGCAACAACAATGGTGGACAGTGTCTGCATCAGTATTACCATCTCACCTATGTTTTTTCTTCTTCCTATTCGATTCATGATGATGTAAAGAAAAAACGACATTTGTATAGTTCTTAATGTGTCACACTCTATGTAATTTTATCATTGTCATTACTGTACATTGTGTATGAAGGCAGGTGTGATACGACTAAGGCGAAAGCAGAAACTATACCTCGGTGCTGCAAAGATAACAAATCCTGAACTACCAACTAATGAAAATACGCTGTACAACAAGTCTTTAAATTCTTACCTATGACGTATTCACAGACTGAGAATAGCGGGGAAAGTGTACAGTTCAAGCGATCTTTGTCCTACTATGAACAACATAGGCCTAAAAATTAAATACCAACTACTTGCTTAGGACGTTACTTTTTAGCCGGACGCGTTTTGTAGCAGCTTAGACATGGAAATAGTTTTGGAGCAGTTAATTAGATAGTCCACAATCATGTTTTAAATATCAATTTTGATGGACAATTTCGCAGACATTTTAGATGTTGAATTAACATTGTAGCACTTGATAAACATCACAGAACAACTTAGATGTGTAAAACATGTAATTTGAGCGTCCGTTCGCTTTACATAAGCATGGTACAGTGATCGAACTAGTGATACTCAACGTGTAAGTTCATTGCACAAAAATTGTGTAAGTGTGTTTTGCTGATGACGAAGCTTACATATTTTAGATGTGTACACGCTGCACATTACATCCTTTACGTAATTTTGGATGCCGTGTGTGCTCACTTGACTTGATAGGTACAGTATTTGACATAAACATTTTTTTCGTACTTTTGATAGACATTAAAGGTAAATCGGATTCTTTTGAACATGGTGGCTGTATACTGATTGACCTGTTAAGCACTCAGCTGTGATTGGCTGTTTCGTGGTGTTATATTGCACTGTGATTGGAGGAAAGTGGCGTGGCTTAGCGCCATCTTGGGTTGTGGAGTCAGAGATAAGAGGGGGGAGGTGACTAGTCGTGTAACAGATAAGGAGCAGTGGCTTGTGACGTCATGGGTAGGGCACTGAATGTGAACGAGTGAAGTTACGAATGCAAACAAAGTGGATGAGGGACCGTTAACCTCGCTGTTTCGTCCCCTCACCCAAATCAACCGCCGGCCGAAGTGGCCGTGCGGTTAAAGGCGCTGCAGTCTGGAACCGCAAGACCGCTACGGTTGCAGGTTCGAATCCTGCCTCGGGCATGGATGTTTGTGATGTCCATAGGTTGGTTAGGTTTAACTAGTTCTAAGTTCTAGGGGACCTCAGCAGTTGAGTCCCATAGTGCTCAGAGCCATTTGAACCAAATCAACCAACCAACCAATGTGGATGAGAAACAACTTAGCTATACTACTGTTAAAATTTGATAATTGCTATTTCTGTTCTTTCAGTATTTACAACAAATTATTCATCCCTGGGAGACATCACTCTAATATCGTATAACTTCGCCTGTAACCTCGACAAAAGCCTCATTTCGGTGAAAAAGAGAGTCCGCGTGTTTATTCACGTATGTTACATCTACATCAAGCCACTCATGGATAATTAGAATGCTCAGAGCTACGAAACTGTGGAGATGTTGATTGTTACCATTTACCTGCAGTTTCAAATAGTCCCACACGTATTCTATGGGATTACGATCGAGTAAATTAGCGTGCCAGCTTACATGCGATTGGATGCCTTAGCATTCATTCTACTAGGAATGTAAGTGTGCAGCCTTCTAAAAATGGTTGTTGGCATCTTGGGAGACAGCATACTCATGATAAAGATGTAGAAGATAGGCCAACACTTGGTTATTGTGAATGTTGATGTATACGTCCTGGTTCGTATTATGGTACATAAAACACCTCCAATACATAGCAGACCCATCTATGGCATGAACTATGTCTTCCGCCACTTTAGGATAAACGTTTCATTAGACCGTCGGTTCACTCGAAGCTTAGCACCATTTGAAAAAGAGGCAAAATAGTGTCTCGTCGGAACACACTGAATGCCTCCAGTCTACTGCTGTCCACTTTCTGTGTTGTTTAGCCCATTCAAGACCTGTATCTTTATGTGTACGACTCAGAATGGCTATTTGAGGGGGATCCCTTCGCAACGTTCTCTCGGTTACTGAGTAAGATGGGACGGATAACTGCAATTCCTGTCTTGCATCTAACCGGTGGCCATTGCAAACACGTGACTCTCATCTCCAGTTCCTATCACTTAAGAACCTTTCACGACAACTCATCGTATGCCGTGTTACATGTCTGCGAGTAGTACACAATTTATTATAGGCCGGCCGAGGTGGTCTAGCGGTTCTAGGCGCTCAGTTCGGAACCGCGGGACTGCTACGGTCGCAGGTTCGAATCCTGCCTCGGGCATGGATGTGTGTGATGTCCTTAGGTTAGTTAGGTTTAAGTAGTTCTAAGTTCTAGGGGACTGCTGACCACAGATGTTAAGTCCCATAGTGCTCAGAGCCATTTATTATAGACACGTTGGAGAATATGTACCGATACATCAACAAAGCAGGCAATTTCAATCACGGTGCGGTCATGGGCATCTCCAAATACGACAACTTCTCTTCGGCATTCTGTCACGTCCCCACGTCGGCCTATCTCAGTGTATTGATCCCGGCTGGCACAGACACACTGCTTCACTGTCCTGACTTCAGTCAGCGGTGGAGGATCACGTGACCGTCTGATACCAGATCCACACCATTGTCAGCGCCCCAATACCTCCAGTGTGTTCTTTGAAGGGGACGTCTAATATTTTGTCCAGTGAGCGTATCCATCAATTGCAGGATGATTCAGGCTGTTTAGTGTATCAACAACACGTTAAGAGGGTGTTTATTGTAAGAGGGCGTGCTGAAAACTACTACAAGGAACTCGTTAAACTTCGGTTACACGATAAATCAGTCTAATCTAAAAACCGTAAATTCAACTAAATACCTAGGTATTACAATTACGAACAACTTAAATTGGAAAGAACACATAGAAAATGTTGCGGGGGAGGCTAACCAAAGGCTGCGTTTTATTGGCAGGACACTTAGAAAATGTAACAGACCTACTAAGGAGACTGCCTACACTATCCTTGTCCGTCCTCTTTTAGAATACTGCTGCGCAGTTTGGGATCCTTACCAGGTAGGACTGACGGAGCACATCGAAAAAGTTCAAAGAAAGGCAGCACGTTTTGTATTATCGCTAAATATGGGAGAGTCGCTTATGTTGGCTGACACCACTTTTGTAAAGAGTGCCAAAAGACACCTCTGTCAAGCAGGCATAAATAATTGTTTAAACAATACTTCGCGGTAATCTGTAGTCATTTAACGTGAGCACACTTGCGAAAGAGTACTGCTTTGTTTATTTATGAACCAACTACTACTTACGTTTATTGTAAATGACCTGAGTATAACAGAATGTTTATTGCATTTCCTTATTTAAATATTGTTGTAATATATTAGGTTAGTCCGGGAAGTGGTCAACCTGAATCACATCATGTCTGTAGAGCTTGAGCACTATGTATTTTTGGTGGGGATGGCCTTCAGCCAAAGAGAATTGGACAGTGGCGGAACACTGCTGGAGTCAAATGGAGGCTGGAATTTCCGAGGGGAGCGCTCAAGTGAGTGATTCTGGACACTTGTTGTCGAGTGCTGGAAGAAGGCAGACCTGCCTGTGATAACGAGCGTGATTCGATCGTAGAGGGGTTTGATTCTGGGCTGTGGACGGTCACTACCATACTTTTTAAGGGACTTTATAGTTCGAGAGGTCTGAATGTACTTCAGAGAAGGACTCTTTACTTCTTCCGCTTGTGAATAGACAGAATATGAGTTACTATTCTTCGTGTCGAGTGTGACAGTTTGTGAATCATTATGCTGAGCTCTGAACTATTTTGAGCTGGTGAATCCTTCGTGTACTGTGATCACGAAATGGACTTAGTTTTCGCGTATCTTTGATGACTACTCGGTTTGGAGATTTTGCTACCATTCCCGTAAGGCGCCCACTGTAACTTTACTGCATTTGATAAGGGTATTTTCTGTCTGTATGTTAACTGAATATGGTAGGACCACTTCTCGTTTGTCTGAGATGTTCTTTCTTGAATAAACATTATTCAACATAATTCTCTGTTGTCTTCATCAATTACAGACGTTAGAACAGAACCTTTTTTTTATCAAATTACTCGTTTATCTATTATTTTATAGTTCTGTGCATTTTACTAGCTCGCCATTCTAGCCAATGCATAGATTATGTGACTGCAGGATCATAGCTACAGGTTATTATTTGCAGCGAATTAGCTGCGGGACTTGAGCCTATGACTACATGGAGCTATTATTTTTAAACGAAGCCGTGCTTAACCCAAGTGCCTCAGCTACGAGAAATATCAAGCAAAGTCGCAACTGATCTGCTCATATGGACTCCTGTTCAGAAGAGAAACTATCCAGCCCATAAAAGAACGAACAAAAATGGCAATCTTTGTAAGACTTTTCAGTTGAAGTTAATATCAACTTCCTTCAAAAAACTGCCAAGAAAAACAAAAACATGGATATTTCCAAATATAATACTAGGGGAGTTATAGTTAGATCACGTGGCTATTTCTCAAAGCAATATTAAAGAAATCATGAATGTAAAAGTAACAGGAAACAGGGCATTTGACTCAGCATTACCTGACTAAAATGAAACTGAAAATTCCAAAAGAGGTAGCAAAAATTGATTAAATATAACACAGACATGCTCAACATAACAAAAGAGTCAATAAAGCAGTTTCAAGAAGAAATTAAAATAGCTAAATCAGAAAAATGGGAAGAATTATCCAAAGAAATCAACAGGCAGCGAAGAATGTATTTGGATCCAAAAAATTATAAAGAAAGTCTGGTGGAATAAAACGTGAGAAAAAGCAGATGCAGAAAGAACGAAACAGTGGAAAACATCGAAATGTTCTGAAAAGACTGAGTACCTTGATGAGTTTAAACTGCAAGGGAAAAAAACAGCATGAATAATAAAGAGTACTAAGCGATCTTTTGAGAAATCACCACTTCTTGACATACAAAACAGATGTGTTAAAAATAACTCTGGATGCTTAAAAATCATCTAAAGGGATTCCAAGCGCCAAGTATTTGCTTCAGAGATGAAAATGGTAAAATACGCCTAAGCAATACCCAAAACTGTTAAATACTAAGAAAGTAATTTGTACAATTGTTGAACTCTGAAGAACCGAACTGTAAGCTAAAATTTCTAGATCTTCATGAAACCCAGAAGCATATCTCCCACCTACTACAGCTGAAAGAATTAAAAAAAAAGCCATAAATATCCTGAAAAACAACAAAGCCAGTGGAGAAGACCGTATTACAGCTGAACTTATAAAGAGGTGTCAGCTAAAATTATAACTAACCTTCAGAAGAAATGTAGGAAACAAAAAGATTCCAGAAGACTGGACTGTGGCTCTTATCCATCCTTTGCACAACAAGGGCGGTAAACATGATTCAAGTAACTGCAGAGATGTGTCTCTGTTGCCAGTGGGTTGTAAAATACTTTCAACAATATTACTAAACCAGGAAGAAGCAACACTTGATAGCCACGTGGAAGATATTCGGAGTGGATTTAGAAAGTGAAGATGTTGCTCAGAACAGATTTTCAATCTCAAGTCCACAATCCGTTACAGACTTACAAACTCTAAAGACATGGTTGGAACATTTATAGGTTTTAAAAAGGCATTTGTTTCGGTTGATAAGGAAACAGAGAATTTGGCATTAAATCTAAAGTAGCAAACCTTATTAGTGAAACGTTCTCAGACACTAACTCAAAAATAAAGTTTCGGGGTGAAATATCTAAGGAATTCAAAACAAAAACAGGTGCAAGGCAGCTGTGTCCTCGAGAAAATAGTAAGAGAATGGAAACAAAAATTAGAAGAACATAAGCCATCACCAATAAGACTGGAGACTAAGAACAATGGTTCTAAAATTCACTGTCTAGCATTTGCGGATGATTTTGCCATTCTTTCTGAAAACTAACAAATGCAGAAATACAAATCGATCTCTTAGAAGAAATAGTTAACAAAGCAGGTATAATGATTGCTGTAGAAGAAACAAAATTTGTGGCAAACATAAAAAATGCTCTAGAAATCCTGATAACAGGTATTAGGCAGATAAAGAAAGTCAATAAATTTAAATATTTGGGAGAAATTATTCAAGAAATGGCTTAGAAAAAATCCGTGTAGAAGAAAGTGTACGTAAAAGTGGAGAGAGCATATGGTATAATCAGGAACATAATCTGGATCCTGCAGCTTTTCAACAACTGCATGAATCAGTGCCAAATACCAAAGATCTGGCGAAAGAGCAGGGTGATAACTCCTCTGAAACCTGGAAAGGAAGCAAATCATCCAAAGAATTTCAGACCAGTTAGCCTTTTGAGTCACCTTTATAAACTGTTCGAACGTATGATTCTGCATAGAATCCTACCAGTATTAGATCCTCTTCTCATACCCGAACAAGCAGGATTTCGACCAAACAGAAGCTGCACAGGGCAACTTCTGAATCTCACTCAGTTTATAGAGGATAGTTTTGAAACCCGTAAAGTAACGGGCGTGGTCTTCGTGGATCTCACAGCAGCGTACGATACTGTCCATCATCGGTTACTCCTTGCAAAACTATGCAATATGATCAACAACGCCCACCGCGTTAGACTACTCAGCACCCTCCTCCAAAACCGCAGATTTTTTGTTGAATTTCAAGGACAACGCAGTCGCTGGAGAGCGCAGAAAAATGGTCTACCTCAGGGAAGCGTCTTGGCTCCACTTCTTTTCAACATCTATACCAACGACCAGCCATTGACCCCAGGCACAAGGAGATTCTTATATGCAGATGACCTAGCCCTTGCTACACAGAGCTCATGCTTTGAAAGAGTGGAAAGAAACCTGACAACAGCACTTAGAACACTGTCAAGCTACTACAGTCGGAACCAACTCAGACCAAACCCTTCGAAGACACACGTGTGTGCCTTTCATTTAAGGAACAGGGAAGCTCATCGTGAGCTACATATTGCATGGTCAGGCATCCAACTCCAGCATCATCACGCACCTAAATACTTGGGAGTCACTCTCGACAGAACTCTGACATTCAAAACTCACTGCAAGAACACCAAAATGAAAATCTCCGCTCGAAACAACCTAATTCGCAACCTAGCGGGGACACAGTGGGAATCACATCCACAAACTATTCGCTGTTCTGCAATGGAACTGTGCTTTCCTACTGCTGAATATGCTTCTCCAGTCTGGTACAGGTCATCACATGCCAGACAAGTAGACATTGCTCTCAACGAAACCTGCAGGTTGATCACAGGTTGCTTAAGACCTACCCCAACTGATAAGCTCTACTGCCTGCCTGGAATAGCGCCACCATGGATACGCAGAACAATGGCTGCCAACAAGGAGAGACTGGAAGTGGAACAGGACAGTGCCCATCCACTGCACGGACATAATCCACCACAGCAACGGCTGAGATCGCGAAAGAGCTTCCTGAGAACATCCGAGGAGCTCACCATTTCACCAGAGAAGGCAAGGCTGGAGTTATGGAAGAAGTCAACGCCTCACTTGCAGACGCCAGAAGCTGGAGAACTACCACCTGGACACAACGAGAGCTGGTTGGTGGGGAAATCTTTAAACAGATTACGATCAGGAGTTGGGCGATCCAGAGACAACCTGAAGAGATGGGGCTTCATAACAGAAGATACGTCCTGTGATTGTGGACAGGAACAAACCACAAGCCACATGCTCCAGTGCCTTTTGTGCCCTACATCCTGCACGAAGATTGATCTCCTGCAAGCCACTCCAAGCGCCTTGGACGTTGCAAAGTACTGGGCACATGTAATATAAATACAATTTGTGTGTATATATTTATTGTTGTGTATGGCAACTGTAAATTTGTATGTTTCTGATTCGAGAATAAGAATAATAATAATCAGGAACATTTACAACAAAAGGTCTCTGTCCAAAGTTTTGAAAAGACAGCACTACAGCACAGTAGTAAAACCAGAATATCTTTATGCAAGTAAGTTATAAATTTCACAAACTTGAAGTCCTAGAAAGAAGAATCACTCTAAAAACACTCGGTTCGCCAAGAAATACAGAGGTATGGAAATTAAGAAGTAATGAAGAAGTATGTAGCAACATAGAAAACATAACTGAAATGCTACAGAAGAGGCGACTGCTAATTTTTGGACGTTTAAACAGAACGAGCCTCGCAACAGGTTCATCAAACAGGTTTTTAAATATTTTTGTGACAAGGAGTCAACAGCATCCTGGATTCAAGAAGTTAGGAAAGACTTAGAAAGAAGCACCATAATTGGAAAAGACTCAACAGAAAGAGAGATTTCTAAGAAGAAAGTGTTGGAAATGGAAGGATTCGAAGGCAGGAGGGAGAAGAAGAGAGGATCAAAATGGTCTAAGGAGAGAAAAACTATACATAATGAGAAAATGAAAGAAAACTGGAGGAACAAGAAAGAGTAACAAAGGAGGAAGTATCGAAATTGGCGCGTGGGCCTTGGATGACTCAAACATTAAAATAATAATAATAATAATAATAATAACAATAATAATAATAGTAGTAATAATTTTAACATCAGTGTTTAGAACATCACTGAAGCATAATGTCCAGAAAATTGTAAGTCAGAGAAGTATAGTATCTGAAATGCATTCTTCCGAAAATTTGAGAAGTGCATATGTGATCAAATTAAGTTAAGATTTATATTAGCAACAAACTCTCACAACGTTGACGGTGTCATAATTTACACGGTTTAAAATCGAAGAGTGTACTCACTATTTCAATTAGTACTACTATTGTAAACAGACGTCTGCAGACTACGGTTCTGTGCGCTTATAAATGATGGGAATGCGACTTTTTTACCTTGTCGTATAGCGCTTGCGAAGTTATTCTCTGTTATTTTTGTTTTCTTGCTGTAGCGTCTTGCCCATTTTGTTTTGCCTTAATCAACTTCCTATGGTCTGGGGGCTCTACCTGTGGACTCATGAATCGCGTAAAATCTGTTGTTGAGTGTAGCTATGGTCAGTCAGTTAATGTACGCCGTCTGCTCCACGTCTGCTGTGCAGCGAGCTACCTTAATTTAAGTATTAACTGTATTTTTCTTACTTGTCACTTCTTCTTCCGTGTGTTTCTGCTTTTAGGAAGCTTTAATTGTCGAGTGCTAGTAATAGTGTTCCATAGATTTCGTGTTTGTTTTGAATACAGTCAGAGAGAGTCCCTTTAGTCAACCATAGTGCCAGTAGTGCTAGTGTTTGTTTTCAATACAGTCCAGTGACAGGTAGTGCTATTTTCATTGTTTTCCACAAGAAGTGGCTACTAACCACAGTTTGGTCAGTTTAGTCAGCCGCCTTTATTGAATTAGCAGTCTAGTTAAAAGTTGATTAACTCTCTACAGTAAATTGATTTCTTAGGATGGATAGGATGTGCGACTGCTGTGTACGGACGCAGGAGGAGCTGGCCACTGTTCGCGAACAGCTGAACGTGTTGATGGCCGCGGTCGGCCGTCTTCAGGCTGCTGCCTCGAAGTGTAGCGGCAGTGGCGAGTCTGGTGCGTCGCATGGTACACCCCAGGTGTTACATGCTTCACCCACTGTCCCTGCTGTCGAGACATCTTCGCGGGTACCGGGCGCGGTTGGGTCACCCTCTCCCTAAGGGGCGTGGCGGGTGGCATCGCCAGCTATGCCTGTGAATGGACATGTGGCCGCTCCTTCAGCAAGGTCCGAGCAGGCACACGGGGTTTATTAGTTATTGGGAGCTCCAACGTTAGGCGGGTGATGGAGCCCCTTAGGGAAATAGCGGAAAGGTCGGGGAAGAACGCCAGTGTTCGCTCTGTCTGCTTGCCGGGGGGTCTCATCCGAGATGTGGAGGAGGCCCTGCCGGCGGCAATAGAGAGCACTGGGTGCACCCGACTGCAAATTGTTGCTCATGTCGGCGCCAATGACTCCTGCCGTCTGGGTTCAGAGGTCATCTTCAGTTCGTACAGGCGGCTGGCGGAATTGGTGAAGGCGGAAAGCCTCACTCGCGGGGTGGAATCAGAGCTAACTATTTGGAGTATCGTTCCCAGAACCGATCGCGGTCCTCTGGTTTGGAGCCGAGTGGAAGGCATAAACCAGAGGCTCAGACGATTCTGCGGAGATCTGGGGTGCAAATTTCTCGATCTCCGCTATCGGGTGGAGAAATGTAGGGTCCCCCTGAATAGGTCAGGCGTGCACTACACGCCGGAAGCGGCTACAAGGGTAGCGGAGTACGTGTGGAGTGCACACCTGGGTTTTTTAGGTTAGAGAATTCTCTCCCTAAGCCCGACAAGACGCCTCCTGAGACGCGGCAAGGTATGAGTAGGCAAAATGCAACAGGGAATAACAACATTAATCTGCTAATAGTAAACTGCAGGAGCGTCTATAGAAAGGTCCCAGAACTGCTCTCATTAATAAACGGTCACAACGCCCATATAGTACTAGGGACAGAAAGTTGGCTGAAACCAGACGTAAACAGTAATGAAATCCTAAACTCAGATTGGAATGTTTACCGAAGAGACAGGCTGGACAGTGAAGGGGGAGGCGTGTTTATAGCGATAAGAAGTGCAATAGTATCGAAGGAAATTGACGGAGATCCGGAATGTGAAATAATTTGGGTGAAGGTCACGGTTAAAGCAGGCTCAGACATGGTAATTGGATGTCTGTATAGGCCCCCTGGCTCAGCAGATGTTGTGGCTGAGCACCTGAAGGATAATTTGGATAATATTTCGAGTAGATTTCCCCACCATGTTATAGTTCTGGGTGGAGATTTTAATTTGCCGGATATAGACTGGGAGACACAAACGTTCATAACGGGTGGCAGGGACAAAGAACCCAGTGAAAGTTTTTTAAGTGCTTTATCTGAAAACTACCTTGAGCAGTTAAACAGAGAACCGACTCGTGGCGATAATATATTAGACCTTCTGGTGACAAACAGACCCGAACTATTTGAAACAATTAACGCACAACAGGGAATCAGCGATCATAAAGCGATTACTGCATCGATGATTTCAGCCGTAAATAGAAATATTAAAAAAGGTGGGAAGATTTTTCTGTTTAGCAAAAGTGACAAAAAGCAGAATACAGAGTACTTGACGGCTCATCACAAAAGTTTTGTCTCAAGTACAGATAGTGTTGAGAATCAGTGGACAAAGTTCAAAACCATCGTACAATATGCGTTAGATGAGTATGTGCCAAGCAAGATCGTAAGAGATGGAAAAGAGCCACCGTGGTACAACAACCGAGTTAGGAAACTGCTGCGGAAGCTAAGGGAACTTCATAGCAAACATAAACATAGCCAAAGCCTTGCAGACAAACAAAAATTACGCGAAGCGAAATGTTGTGTGAGGAGGGCTATGTGAGAGGCGTTCAATGAATTCGAAAGTAAAGTTCTATGTACTGTCTTGGCAGAAAATCCTAAGAAATTTTGGTCTTATGTCAAAGCGGTAGGTGGCTCAAAACAAAATGTCCAGACACTCTGTGACCAAAATGGTACTGAAACAGAGGATGACAGACTAAAGGCCGAAATACTAAATGTCTTTTTCCAAAGCTGTTTCACAGAGGAAGACTGCACTGTAGTTCCTTCTCTAGATTGTGACACAGATGACAAAATGGTAGATATCGAAATATACGACAGAGGGATAGAGAAACAATTAAAATCGCTCAAAAGACGAAAGGCCGCTGGACCTGATGGGATACCAGTTCGATTTTACACAGAGTACGCGAAGGAACTTGCCCCCTTCTTGCAGCGGTGTACCGTAGGTCTCTAGAAGAGCGTAGCGTTCCAAAGGATTGGAAAAGGGCACAGGTCATCCCCGTTTTCAAGAAGGGACGTCGAACAGATGTGCAGAACTATAGACCTATATCTCTAACGTCGATCAATTGTAGAATATTTGAACACGTATTATGTTGGAGTGTAATGACTTTTCTGGAGACTAGAAATCTACTCTGTAGGAATCAGCATGTGTTTCGAAAAAGACGGTCGTGTGAAACCCAGCTCGCGCTATTCGTCCACGAGACTCAGAGAGCCATAGACACGGGTTCACAGGTAGATGCCGTGTTTCTTCACTTCGGCAAGGCGTTCGATACAGTTCCCCACAGTCGTTTAATGAACAAAGTAAGAGCATATGGACTATCAGACCAATTGTGTGATTGGATTGAAGAGTTCCTAGATAACAGAACGCAGTATGTCATTCTCAATGGAGAGAAGTCTTCCCAAGTAAGAGTGATTTCAGGTGTGCCCCAGGGGAGTGTCATAGGACCGTTGCTGTTCACAATATACATAAATGATCTTGTGGATGACATCGGAAGTTCACTGAGGCTTTTTGCAGATGATGCTGTGGTGTATCGAGAGGTTGTAACAATGGAAAATTGTACTGAAATGCAGGAGGATCTGCAGCGAATAGACGCATGGTGCAGGGAATGGCAACTGAATCTCAATGTAGACAAGTGTAATGTGCTGCGAATACATAGGAAGATAGTTCCCTTATCATTTAGCTACAAAATAGCAGGTCAGCAACTGGAAGCAGTTAATTCCGTAAACTATCTGGGAGTACGCATTAGGAGTGATTTAAAATGGAATGATCATATAAAGTTGATCATCGGTAAAGCAGATGCCAGACTGAGATTCATTGGAAGAATCCTAAGGAAATGCAATCCGAAAAAAAGGAAGTTGGTTACAGTACGCTTGTGCGCCCACTGCTTGAATACTGCTCAACAGTGTGGGATCCGTACCAGATAGAGTTGATAGAAGAGATAGAGAAGATCCAACGGAGAGCAGCGCGCTTCGTTACAGGATCATTTAGTAATCGCGAAAGCGTTACGGAGATGATAGATAAACTCCAGTGGAAGACTCTACAGGAGAGACGCTCAGTAGCTCGGTGCGGGCTTTTGTAAAAGATTCGAGAACATACCTTCACCGAAGAGTCAAGCAGTATATTGCTACCTCCTACGTATATCTCGCGAAGAGACCATGAGGATAAAATCAGAGAGATTAGAGCCCACACAGAAGCATACCGACAATCCTTCTTTCCACGAACAATACGAGACTGGAATAGAAGGGAGAACTGATAGAGGTACTCAGGGTACCCTCCGCCACACACCGTCAGGTGGCTTGAGGAGTATGGATGTAGGTGTAGATGTAGATATCTGGCTGCAATGTTGCGAGTCAGGCCGAAGGCCCATCCACGTGGTTAGGCCCTCAGTCAAGAAAATGAAAACTATCCTTTGTTAAATATACACGTTGTCCCCAAAAAATGAACACACTCTTTTACAGCTCATAGCTACAGTACATTTTTTTTTCTTTTTCACATGCGACGGTTTGAAGAAATGGCTGCAGGGAAGCTGAACCTTGCGCAAAGGAATTTCATTCTGTAGTGCTGCTGGAAGACTGAGAACGCAAGTGAAACCGAGCGAGGTGGCGCAGTGGTTAGCACACTGGACTCGCATTCGGGAGGACGACGGTTCAATCCCATCTCCAGCCATCCTGATTTAGGTTTTCCGTGATTTCTCTAAATCGTTTCAGGCAAATGCCGGGATGGTTCCTTTGAAAGGGCACGGCCGATTTCCTTCCCAATCCTTCCCTAACCCGAGCTTGCGCTCCGTCTCTAATGACCTCGTTGTCGACGGGACGTTAAACACTAACCACCACCACCACCACCACGCGAGTGAAGCGCGAAGACAGTTCAGAATGAAGTTTCATCGAGATGCATAAACGCGACTCATCATTACTTGTCTGTGAGATAAGTTTGAGGAAGAGGGAACCGTTCAGAATGCCCAAAGGAACCATTCCGGAGGACCACCATCATCCACCGGCTCCGCAAGAGAAAGGGAAGCCACCGAAAGGTTTCAGTAATCTCCTGGAAAGTCTGTGCTGCAAGCGCATCATGAAACAGGAGTTCCAAAAACGAGCGTCCATCGCTTTTAGAAGCGTGTTCAATGGAAAAGTTTTATTCCTGGATTACTCCACGGTCTGAATGAGGATGATCATGATCGGAGAACTGAATTTTGTGCGTAGTATCAAGCAAGGTGCGCACGGGACACACAATTCCCACACAAGATTCTTTGGAGTGGTAAGGCCACTTTTAAGTTAAATGGTTCGATTAGTCGTCACAGTTGTACCTACTGGACAGCTGAGAATCCTGACGTGACAGTGGAATACCATGTGAACCTACCAGTAGTTACAGTGTGGTGTGGTACATCAACATTTAGTTTGACTAGATCTTTCTTTTTTGAGCGTACGGTGACTGGTGAAACTTACCTGAGCCTACTACAGGAATACACCATGCCACGCAACGAAGAGATGTTTCGGGATGGAAAATTGTACTTCCAGCAGGACGGAGGATCTCTCCATTACCATCGCGACGTAAGGGCCTACCTTGATGAAAACATACCGAATAGATGGATAGGACGAAGAGGCAGAGACGACTACGCTTCACGCTCACCGGATTTGATCTCTACGGATTCTTTTCTATGTGGGAATGTGAAGCACAATATTTATAGCACAAGATCAGCTACAATCAATGAGTTGGAAGCAGCTACTGAAAACGAATGTTCCAAAATACCAATTTCAATGGCTAGGAACGTGCTGAATTCCATCTATCAGCGTCATCAGCGTCTAGACCATAGTAGTCAACAATTTGAACAATTTCGATAAACGGTTGGTTTCTACATTTTTCACATTATTTATGATTTTGAATTGTTTCCGTATCTTTATAAATATGAGTAAATGAGTGTATATATTTTTTGGGACACCCTGTAGATTAAAATTTCTAAAATTGTTTCCCATTTTCAAGACACTTTAATTTTCGCGATACTTTATTCCCCAGAAGCTAGCTATGAAATTTCGAAATTATTCTTCTTCTTCCTGGCGTTGGTATCTTCCACTATAAGGTCCGCTTTGTTAAGATTTGACAGATTTTTATTGTATTATGTAACATCGTGGCTGGACGCCCTTTCTAGAGTCACAGTCGCCAAGGTAACCTAAAGGACGGGAGTGGTGCGAAACGCGTAAACTTTGATTTGTGTATTTCCGTACTTTAACTGATTATGCATCGCATTTTCTAAGGCAGACTTCGGAGACAAGCCCACCATTTATCTACAAGAGCATGGAAACCCCTAAAAATTACACTCAGTCTGGCCAGTGTACAAACCCACGGTCCTTAATCCGCCGCGCGAATTCCATCTGGGTCTGTCTCACCTCAATGTTTCGCAATATGTATGCGCTGCATGTTGCACTACACGAGGAAGTCGAAATTTGGAAAGTGGTGTATGAAAAATATATATGTAAACACTTCTATTAAAATAGTGTTTGGGTTGGGTGACGACCCTCATGAAACCCCTGTGGATCTGCGCCTGGTATAAGGGGTGATCAAAAAGTTTCCATTCGAAGGCCGTACAGTCCAGAACCGGTATGTCAATCAGGCATAATCGCTGTAAACATTGAGGCAGTCATCCCACCGACTTACCAGGCTTAAGATAACCATTTGGTAAAACAACATGTCCTGCTGTGTAAAGAAGCCTTTTTTAAGGGGCCGAAGGCATGGTAATTCCATGGGAAGAGATCAAGACTATAGGGCAGGTGCTCGAGTGTTTCCCACTTGAGTTAGTGTAATGGATGAGGCTGGCCTCCCAGATCGACCAGTGTATTGTGCCGAATCGCGACGAGCAGGAAGTTGGTGCACTATTCCACAGCGGTTTTTTTTTTCGATAGACTTATTCTTCATTTTCCAATGGTTGTCTACCTGTGTTTTTCTTCGTCAGGTAAGAAAACAATAACAGCAGCGTTTGGACGCATTTGGTGACAGCGTCATTATAGATCACGTTTCTGCATTTACCGTACTCATGTCGGAAGGACACGAATAGCACACCAACACCCTGCCTACATGTCAATGCTTATACCCTATGTGATCAAAAGTATCCCGACACCCCCAAAAACATACGTTTTTCATATTAAGTGCATTGTGCTACCAACTACTGCCAGGTACTCCATATCAGCGACCTCAGTAGTCATTAGACATCGTGAGAGAGCAGAATGGGGCGCTCTGCGGAATTCACAGACTTCGAACGTGGTCAGGTGATTGGGTGTCACTTGTGTCACACGTCCGTACGTGGGATTTCCACACTCCCAAACATCACTAGGTCCACTGTTTCCGATATGATAGTGAAGTGGTAACGTGAAGGGACACGTACAACACAAAAGCGTACATGCCGACAGTTGAAGAGGGTCGTAATGTGTAATAGGCAGACATCTATCCAGACCATCATACAGGAATTCCAAACTGCATCAGGATCCACTGCAAGTACTATGACAGTTAGGCGGGAGGTGATAAAACTTGGATTTCATGGTGGAGCAGCTGCTCATAAACCACACATGACGCCTATAAATGCCAAAGGCCGCCTCGCTTCGTGTGAGGAGCGTAAACATTGGACGATTGAACAGTGGAGAACCGTTGTGTGGACTGACGAATCACTATACACAATGTGGCGATCAAAAAAATGGTTCGAATGGCTCTGAGCACTATGGGACTTAACATCTGTGGTCATCAGTCCCCTAGAACTTAGAACTACTTAAACCTAACTAACCTAAAGACATCACACACATCCATGCCCGAGGCAGGATTCGAACCTGCGACCGTAGCAGTCGCGCAATGTGGCGATCAGATGGCAGGGTGTGGGTGTAGCGAATTCCCGGTGAACGTCATCTGCCAGCGTGTGTAGTGCCAACAGTAAAATTCGGAGGCGGTGGTGTTATGGTGTGGTTGTGTTTTTCATGGAGGGGGCTTGCACTCCTCGTTGTTTTGCGTGGCACTATCACAGCACAGGTCTACGTTGATGTTTTAAGCACCTTCTTGCTTCCCACTGTTGAAGGTCAATCCGGGGATGGCGATTGCATCTTTCTACACAGTGGAGCACCTGTTCATAATGCACAGCCTGTGGCGAAGTAGTTACACGATAATATCATCCCTGTAATGGACTGTCCTGCACGAAGTCCTGACCTGAATCCTGCAGAACACCTTTGGGATGTTTTGGAACGCCGACTTCGTGCCAGGCCTCACCGACCGGCATCGATACCTCTTGTCGTTGGAGCGCTCCGTGAAGAATGGGCTGCCAATCCCCAAGAAACGTTCCAGCATCTGATTGAACGTATGCCTGCGGGAATGGAAGCTGTCATGAAGGCTAAGGGAGGGCCAACACCATTTTGAATTCCAGCATTACCGATGGAGGGCTGGAACTTGTAAGTCATTTTCAGCCAGGTGTCCGGATACTTTTGATCACATAGTGTACATCCGCATCGAAGTTGCATTACGTCGCACACGCGCTGCAACAACGCCCTCAAACGTAATCTTTTTGATCGTCCCTTATACATAGGCTGCAGCGCTGTTGGTACGCACTGGAGGTCGGCGAGGCAGGGCAGCCTGAGCACGCGGGCGACCCTGTCCTGGTCGGTGCGCATGGCCGCCAGCTCCTCCGCCAGCTGCGCCGCCTCTGGCAGGCCGCGCACCGCTGCCAGCACTGCGTCCGGTTCCCAGTCCATCTGCAAAACAATACTTCTGTCAAGTAAAATAAAACATTTCTTGCGCTGCGAGCAACTCAGATTCTTTTGTGCGATCAGGAGCAGACCATGTTTCACCCTGACACACATACACTACTGCCCATTAAAATTGCTACACCACGAAGATGACGTGGGACAGACGCGAACTTTAACTGACAGGAAGAAGATGCTGTGATATGCAAATGATTATCTTTTCAGAGTATTCACACAAGGTTGGCGCCGGTGGCGATACCTACAACGTGCCGACATGAGGAAAGTTACCAACCGATTTCTCATACAAAAACGGCAGTTGACCGGCGTTGCCTGGTGAAACGTTAATGTGATGCCTCGTGTAAGGAGGAGAAATGCGTACCATCACGTTTCCGACTTTGATAAAGGCTGGATTGTAGCCTATCGCGATTGCGGTTTATCGTATCTCGACATTGCTGCTCGCGTTGGTCGAGATCCAATGACTGTTAGCAGAATATGGAATCGGTGGGTTCAGGAGGGTAATACGGAACGCCGTGCTCGATCCCCACGGCCTCGTATCACTAGCAGTCGAGATGACAGGCATCTTATCCGCATGGCTGTAACGGATCGTGCAGCCACGTCCTGATCCCTGAGTGAACAGATGGGGACGTTTGCAAGACAACAACCATCTGCACGAACAGTTCGACGACGTTTGCAGCAGCGTGGACTGTCAGCTCGTAGACCATAGCTGCGGTTACTCTTGACGCTGCACCACGGACAGGAGCGCCTGCGATGGTGTACTCAACGACGAACCTGGGTGCACGAATGGCAAAACGTCATTTTTTCGGATGAATCCAGGTTCTGTTTACAGCATCATGATGGTCGCATCCGTGTTTGGCGACATCGCGGTGAACGCACACTGGAAGCGTGTATTCGTCATCGCTATACTATACTGGCGTATCACCCCACGTGACGGTATGGGGTGCCATTGGTTACACGTCTCGGTCACCTCTTGTTCGCATTGACGGCACTTTGAACAGTAACGTTACATTTCAGATGTGTTACGACCTGTGGCTGTACCCTTCATTCGATCCCTGCGAAACCCTACATTTCAGCAGGATAATGCACGACCGCATGTTACAGGTCCTGTAAGGGCCTTTCTGGATACAGAAAATGTTCGACTGCTGCTCTGGCCATCACATTCTCCAGATCTCTCACCAATTGAAAACATCTGGTCAATGGTGGCCGAGCAACTGGCTCGTCACAATACGCCAGCCACTACTCTTGATGAACTGTGGTATCGTGTTGAAGCTGCATGGGCAGCTGTACCTGTACACGCCATCCAAGCTGTGTTTGACTCAATGTCCAGGCGTATCAAGGCCGTTATTACGGCCAGAGGTGGTTATTGTGGGTACTGATTTCCCAGGATCTATGCCCCCAAATTGCGTGAAAATGTAATCACATGTCAGTTCTAGTATAATATATTTGTCCAATGAATAGCCGTTTATCATCTGCATTTCTTCTTGGTGTAGCAATTTTAATGGCCAGTAGTGTATTAAGTTAAGATCAATGGTTTTTTTTACATGTTCGTCAGTAATGTAAGTATCGTGATAGCCAGATAGGTGAAATGGTTTTCTTTATACAGCATTTTAAAGTAGCCGAATTGAACACTGTCTGATGAGAAGTATTTGGACACGTATTAGTGGACATTAATATGGAGTGTATTATCCACTGTCCACCTTTACGATGGCTTGAACTCTGCTGGAGACACTTTCATTGTGGTGGCTGAAGGTCTGTGGAGGAAATGGAGCCCATTCTCTCTGAAGAGCTGAAACCAGAGAAGGTAGTAATGTTGGGTGATGGGGTGTTTAGCGAAGTCGACGTTCTAACTCAGCCCAAATGTGTTCCACTGGAATCAGGTCGGGACTCTGGACATACCAGTCCATTTCAGGAATGTTATTGTCCACAAACGATTATCTCACGTATGCTGTATTATGGCATGCACTGTCATGGTGATATAAACAATCATCCTCTCCAAACGGTTCCTCTACTGTTTATAGTACACACTGTTGTAAAACGTGTTCATCTCTTTCCGAATATAGAGTTTTCTTAAGCGCAGTGAGGGGACTACATATTAAGCAGGAGAAACACCCCCATACCGTAACACGGTCTCCTCTGTACTTCACTATTGGCACTATACATGACGGCAGGTAATGTTCTCCATGCATTAGTCAAACCCAAACCTTCCATCGGATTGTCAGAGCGTACTGCGTGATTCGTTACTACAAATCACTCATTTCCAATTGTCCACTATCCAGTGGCTTCGCTGTTTACATCATCTCAAGTGCTGGTTACTACTGACTGCAGAACTGTGTGACTTACGAGGAGATGCTCGAACACTTTTCAACCCGCTACACACGGTCATTGTGCAAGCTGAACTGCTGGTAGCACTTTGAAATTCATGAATGATTCCTTCCTCTGACTTCATGCGACACTTTACAACCTCTCGATGGTCCATGTCCGTCAGTACATGAGATCTGCCTGGCCTTGTTTAGCTGTGGCTGTACCTTCACGTTTCCACTTCATATTTACATCACCAACAGGCGACTTCGGTAACTTTACAGGGGTTGAAATGTTCGTGATGGATCTGTTACTCAGGTGACATCCAATGATTACTCCATGTTCGAAGTCACTGGGCTCTCCTCACAGACCCATTCCGCTGTTACTGATTGTTTACTGACAACAGGAATTCCCTGCCGCCTTTTATACTGGCGGGTCCGCCCCTCGTGTCACCTGGTGGTCAGCGTTGCATTACATGGGGATGTCCAGATGTTTTTGATCAGATAGTGTATACGTTACGTTCAAATTGGGAATCACGAATGTCGTGTCTTCAAAAATTTACTTTCTTTGGAAAGAGAAATGTTCCTTTCGTCTCTTACTGGAGAATCCATGGCACAACATTCCTGCAGCGGTACCAGATTGGTGTCGGTGCAGTTTGATCAGGTGCCTCATAACAGAGTGAAATTCGCCGTTGAGGCTTACGAACTTGCCGGCTTTTGTGAGCCATAGCCACATTCTCTTATGAACTGAAACATTATCTCCATCTGAAACTTCCTGTCAGATTAAAACTGTGTGCCGGACCGAGACTCGAACTCGTAGAGCACTTGCCCGCGAAAGGCAAAGGTCCCGAGTTCTAGTCTCGGTCCGGCATACAGTTTTAACCTGCCAGGAAGTTTCATATCAGCGCACACTCCGCTGCAGAGTGAAAATCTCATTCTGGAAACATCCCACAGGCTGTGGCAAAGCCATGTCTCTGCTATATCCTTTCTTCTAGGAGTGCTAGTTCTGCAAGCTTCGTAGGAGAGCTTCTGTGAAGTTTGGAAGGTAGGAGATGAAGTACTGGCTGAATTGAAGCTGTGGGGACGGGTCGTGAGTCGTCCTTGGATAGCTCAGATGGTGGAGCACTTGCCCGCGAAAGGCAAAGGTCCCGAGTTTGAGTCAAGGTCCGGCACACAGTTTTAATCTGTCAGGAAGTTTCATATCAGCTCATACTCCGCTGCAGAGTGAAATCTCATTCTGGATTATGTCCATCCGCTTAGTAGTATGTCGGTCCACCAGTGGAAAGCAATGCAGTAGCTGTTCTGCGTGGCATGGATTCGACATGCCTCTGGTTTGTTTTCATGTGTACGTGGCGTCAGATGTCTACATACATGCCATGCAATTCCCGTAAATTATGGACCGGTGGCAGTGAGCGTGGAGTTGGCGCGTCTCTGATATGCTCCGACGGATAGAGACAGGCGAATCTGGTGTACAAGATATCATGATTCACTATCATGCTCCTCAAACCACTGTAGCACGTTTCTGGCCTTGTGACAAGGACAGTTTTCCTGCTGGAAGGTGCCATCGCTGTCGGGGAAGGTATCAAGCATGAAGAAATGCAGGTGGTCTACAATAATGTTCACGCAGTTGGCGGCTATCATGGTGCACTAGATTACTACCGTAGGTCCCATTGAAGACCAGGAAATCCTCCATAGCATAACATCGCCATCGCCAGCCTGCGTCCGTTGTGTAGTGCATGTCTCGAGCAGTCGTTCGGCTGAGTGACGGCATATCCTGACACGGCTATCGACCTGGTGTAAGAAGAAACATGGTTCATGCCACCACACGACACTTTTCCATTGCTCCACACTCCTATCTCGATGATTTCGTACCCACTGCATTCGTAACTGACACTCATGGTTTCACTGCCCTTCAACCACTTCCCAGAAATGCTCACGGAAGTAGCATGCGAACAGCCGATCAGCTGGCCGTTTACGAGACGCTTGTTACCAGGTTCCGCGCCATAACAATATGCCCGTTGCGAATGTCAGTGGATTCTCTCATTAGCGGCTCGTACCGTCGCTAGAACGAATCCTCATTCATTTCTGCTCCGCTTATATAGTGTCTTAAAAATGTATTCCATACTCTGAGAGGTGGTAGTATGGACCAAGACAAGAAAAAAAGGTCCGGTAAACATGGGCTTTTATGCATACCCTACGAGGTATGAAAACTTGTTCATCTTCGGTACTGAGAAACACATCTCTTCTACTGCAAGCTCTTTCCGATTATGAAAGACCTACAGAATGCAGTAACCAAATAAGAACACGTTATTCTGTTACTGCAAAACAGCAGGGCTTCTAATATAATCTGCTTGCTATTACGTACCTCCTACACTTGTGAGCCATTGCTAAAGTAGGTCCTCCATATGGTGTCCGCTCATAGTAGACATGCTTCTTTCCGACCTCTTAGGGAATCACGCTGGAAAAGATTGCTGTATAATTGTGCAGATTGTACCCTGTGTTCTGAACATTTTTCAGCATAGAGGACACGGGATCGGCGGTTACTCCCACTTGCCAGGGCATAACAGATCATGTTTACCACTACTAACGTGGAATAACTGACTTCCATTATGTTGGTAAGTGCAAAGATAAAACTACGATGTAAAATTATTTCGTGAATTTATCAACTAGAACTAATATATGCGTAGCACTTACCACAAACTGTGAATACGGTTAACAAACAACAACACTAACAGATTTTTACTGCATGCTGTGTTCATGGACAATAATGGAGCTTGTAATAGAAGAGCTGTGTTTCACACTAGCGAATATGAACACGTGCTTATAACTCATCAAGTACGCATTTTAGAGCCATTGTATGTTGGACATTTTTGTCTTCTCTTGGTTCATACTGCCACCTCTCAAAATATGAATTACTTTTTTTTAACACCTTCCTTTCACTGGTTGGGCACTGGTCACAATGTTTTGGCTCATCAGGGTATCTTGTGCAGTTTGTCATAATCACACTGTCTCTGGCTAAGACCCCTATAAGACTAGTCAACGGCATTTATATCATAAATATTCTACATCTACATCTACATCTACATCTACATGGATACTCTGCAAATCACATTTAAGTGCCTGGCAGAGGGTTCATCGAAGCACCTTCACAATTCTCTATTATTCCAATCTCTTACAGCGCAGAGAGAACGATCTCCTATATCTTTCCGTGAGAGCTCTGATTCCCCTTATTTTATCGTGGTGATCGTATCTCCCTGTGTAGGTCAATGTCAACAAAATATTTTAGCATTCGGACGAGAAAGTTGGTGATTGGAATTTCGTGAGAAGATTCCGTCGCAACGAAAAACGCCTTTCTTTTAATGACGTCCAGCCCAAATCCTTATCATTTCTCTGACACCCTCTCCTGTATTTCGCGATAATACAAAACGTCCTGCCTTTCTTTGAACTTTTTCGATGCACACCATCAGTCCTGTCAGGTAAGGATCCCACACTGCGCAGCATTATTCTAAAAGAAGACGGACAAGCGTAGTGTAGGCACTCGCCTCAGTAGATCTGTTACATTTTATAATTTTTAGAGAATGTGTTTAGCACAATTTCGCATAATAATTTTATGCATACCTCCGGAATAAAACATGTATTATGCCCAACATATCGAGGGTAAAATATTGCGAATGATTTTTAGAGCAATTATCAGTTGTATAGTCAAAAAATGAAATCAGTTTTTGTTTGTGGGGCTCAGGTTTCTTGTGACACGTTACCCCTCTATATCTATCAAAATACTTAGAAACGTTGGGCTTTGGTTATTCTGATGGGTCTTAATTTAGTTATACTGTTAATGTAACTGCTGAAAAACAATCGCACTATGCACTAGAAATTCTCATACAAGACTCTCAGTTCGAAAATACATGTGCAGAAAAGACGGAGGTTTAGCAACATTCCTGGTCAGCCATGCTCAGATGCTTTGTACCAGATTAAATAGCACTGCTCTTTACATATACGAGTATATGGTGTATCTAAAATGAGTGTGAAAAATGAGAGCGCTTGTAGACTGGGTCATAACACGCATATTTCACATAGCAGCCCATGTCTGCATCCCTTAGCGTACGGTGCTAGACGTTATTGAACAGTGTCACGCTCTGCCAAGAGGGTAGGCACACAATATGGCACCCAAGCCGTCATGGTAGAACGCCTACAAGGTAAAAGAGAGTCGAGTTGAAGTTTTATGACCTTCATTTGCAAACGCTGTAGTCAGTATAGTTGTGGATATGCCAAGTGGGACAACACTACGGGTTTTCCGCCTATTACTGGGACGTGAAAGTGTTGCGTTTAGCTGTGAAAATGCCTGTTTGATAGGTGTTGCATAGAGGGCAGCACCTTAGCACAATGCAGAGCCTTTTTGCCTTGCTTCAATTTGTCATCGAATGGGAACACTCTTATGTTTGTTACTGTGTGGAGCGGACAGGATTTGGAGCATTATTCTTGAGAGGGAAGGGCAGACATGCACAGTCCTTATGGAGCAGACGATGGAAATACTCACTAGTAGTAGGGTAATGGGGATCCTGGTGCAATTTCGATATCAAATTGTTATGCAAATTAGTTAAATTGATCAATTAAATACCCCCAACCATGCCCATCCACACCCCACTCCCAGATGACGTCATGTTTTCCTCAGCCTGCACATTGGTCCTCACACCCTCCCCACTCCCACCTTCCCATCTCCTACCCCAGCCTACCTTATTGTGCAAGAAATTCGAATTTTGTCGGGAATTTCGAATTATGGTGTGAATTTCTTCGTCCCTTGGCTGTGCTGACGTCCCACCCCATCCTCCACCCGAGGATTGGCGGGAAATTAAAAATGACGATGCCCTTTTCAGGACTCGAACCTTGGTCTCCTGGACAGAAATCTCAAGTGCTCCTCGATAACACAATTATATCACCAGAGGCTCTTGGAATTGGTGGGAACTTAAAAATGGCGGTGCTTTTTCTGGGACTAAACCTCCTTTTGCACGGAAAGCCCAAGTGTACTCCCCAACACAGGGAAACTGCCCAGATGCAGGAGAGGAAGATTAGGTTAGTGCACTTTATTTATTTTGGTTGTGTAGCTGAAGTAAAGATCGGTCCTAATTACGTAATTAATCACACAGGTCGGTCCAAATTACACAACTAATGTGTTGTTCTGTAACGTACATAAGAATAATACTCACGAAGAATTGTCTCTGTCCTTCTGATGGACGTCTAGCACACAAAATAGCGGAATTGCTATGATTGTGTCATCATGGATCTTTAAGAGTGTAAAAGGAGGCGTGATAGCAGGATCCCATGGTTTGTTGCTATTACTGGACAATCTAGACAATATTCCCGCCAAAATTCGAAACTCCCGCCAATAGGGTAGGTAGGAGAGGGGGATGGGAAGGGGTGGGGAGGGGGAGGGTACGGGGACCCACGTGCAGGTTGAGGAAAACATGTGACTTCATCCGGCGTGGGGTGGGGATGGGCGTGGATGGGGGTAAGTAATTGATCAATTTAATTATTGCTAGTTTGTTTATTAATGTGAATGATGGTGTGAATAAAAAATTAGATGTTAAATGAATATTATTACGTTTATTAACTGAGTACAAGTTAGTGTGAGAACTGTGATTGTACAGAGAAAGTGAGTTATACTCTGAAGGGAATATTGTAATTTACAACTAGCGAGTTTAGGGAACTGGGAAAACAAGAAACATTTTACAGTAATTCTGTTATTTAGAGAAGGAGTTAGTTTCATATTTATGGAATTTCTATATTATGGGATGGGCTAAAGAATTGCTTTGTGAAGTAGCTCTGCCGTCATCATGTTCGGATGCAGATATAAGGATCTCTGAATAGGTGGGATAATTTTGCAGAGGAACGATTAAAACTTGACCATGGATTGCTGAAAAGTGGATGCGAACGTATGAGAAAAACGACCACATGAAATTCTTATTTTAATACTTCAACTGTGACTGTTGAATTACCAAAATCAGCGTTTCATGTTTACAAGCCGTGACCGCAAAATGAAAATGCGTAGTGGTGGAAAAATGGTTCAAATGGCTCTGAGCACTATGCGACTTAACTTCTGAGGTCATCAGTCACCTAGAACTTAGAACTAATTAAACCTAACGAACCTAAGGACATCACACATCCATGTCCGAGGCAGGATTCGAACCTGCGACGTAGTGGTCGCTCGGCTCCAGACTGTAGCGCCTAGAACCGCACGGTCACTCCGGCCGGCGTAGTGGTTGGTTTGTCTAAAACTTGAGCGAGTATTCTGTCATAGTTAATCCGTTATGTACCGTAATCTTTTTGTTAACGGGTTTGGTTAATTACCATAACATGGGTATTACAAGTGACTTTGATTGCATGTGAGTGTTCAAACTAGAAATTAAGATTAGCACCGGCTCGCAATGTTTTTTGTTTCTTTTTTGTATCAAACAAGTGTCACTATATCGAAGTTTCCAGTCACACACTGCCTTTCAATCAGTAGCTCAGTTAACTTGATACTGAAAAAAAAAATTGTTGCACCCACTGGATTTAATGCTACTGTTTCTACTACATCTTTTCCAGTAGAGGAACATAATTCTTTTTTAACAGGGAAGGCGTGTGGACCGGATTGCAGAAGAAGAAATCATCGCACGGTGAGTGAACAGTATTTCTGTAGGAAGGGTCAACATAACCACTAAGTCGCAGGTCGCCTTGAGCGGAGCTCCATGTTCAACGAAGTACGCTGAAAGGTGTACTCCGATATACTTGTGCCTCCTGGAGTTTTGTACTGCGTCGTTAGATCTGCTATACATCGCCGTAGATGTTGCTTTACAGAGAGGGTAAGTTTCCGATTTCTACGTCCAACAACGCCGGCCGGTGTGGCCGTGCGGTTCTAGGCGCTTCAGTCTGGAACCGCGTGACCGCTACGGTCGCAGTTTCCAATCCTGCCTCGGGCATGTATGTGTGTGATGTCCTTAGGTTAGTTAGGTTTAAGTAGTTCTAAGTTCTAGGGGACTGAAGACCACAGATGTTAAGTCCCATAGTGCTCAGAGCCATTTGAACCAAAGTGCAGCAGACAGGAAATAGTCGGCGACTTCTTTTTCTGTGCAGACTCTAAACCTGGGTTACTTAGATTCGAAACATTATATTAATTACGGCTAGTGATAGAAAGAAAGATAATTAGTTCATTATCACGAAGCGAAGTGAGACTGTGAGATTTTAAACGACCGGTTTTTTTTAACGTAACAGTTTCTTCAAAATACACTGCCTGAGAAAAAAATGTGAAGCACCCAGAAGATATGGTCGGATGTCAACGTAACTTCGTACACCTACATACCATCGGCGGGTATGTATTGGCCGGCCGTGGTGGACGAGTGGTTTAGGTGCTACAGTCTGGAACCGCGCGACCGCTACGGTCGCAGGTTCGAATCTTGCCTCGGGCATGGATGTGTGTGATGTCTTTAGGTTAGTTAGGTTTAAGTAGTTCTGTTCTAAGGGACTGATGACCTCAGAAGTTAAGTCCCATAGTGCTCAGAGCCATTTGAACCGTTTGATATGTATTGTATTGTATTGCATTGTATGTTAACTGGGGAACGACGGAGAGGCTCCGTCCCTGCCACAGCCGCAGTGGTCCACAACCCCACGACGACTACCGCAGTCCACTTCACCCCTCCGCCGTTCCAAGTTCTAGGGGACTGATGACCTCAGAAGTTAAGTCCCATAGTGCTCAGAGCAATTTGAACCATTTGGTATGTATTGTATTGTATTGCATTGTATGTTAACTGGGGAATGACGGAGAGGCTCCGTCCCTGCCGCAGCCGCAGTGGTCCACAACCCCACGACGACTACCGCAGTCCACTTCACCCCTCCGCCGCCCCACACCGAACCACTCTTTCAGAGTTATTATGCGGTTCGGCCCCCAGTGGACCCCCCAGGGAACGTCTCAACCAGACGAGTGTAACCCTTATGTTTGTGTGGTTGAGTAATGGTGGTGTACACGTACGAGGAGAACTTGTTTGCGCAGCAACTGCCGACATAGTGCAGCTGAGGCGGAATAAGGGGAACCAGCCCGCATTCGCCGAGGCAGATGGAAAAGCGGCTAAAAACCATCCACAGACTGGCCGGCTCACCAGACCTCAACACAAGTCCGTCGGGCGGATTCGTGCCGGGGACCAGGCGCTCCTTCCCTCCCCCGAAAGCCGTGCGTTAGACCGCTCGGCTAACCGGGAGGGCCACCGGCGGGTATGTAAACAATTTGAAGTGCAATACCCTATGAGAGGTAAGATGGCCACTGGAGTGCATTTGTGTTGTCCGTGTTTTGTGTTCTTATCAGGCCTGGGAGTGCATATAGGAGCGTGAACAGCGTCAGATGTTGAATGATCACTGTGAAGGACACGAAGATGTGTACTTGTGTCAGACAGAGTTATCCGGACCTGACCTAGTTTGGAAGGGTCCTCATTCAGGATCTTCATTTGACCGACTGATCGAATTGTCTCAATATCCACATCTGTGAGGCACTCGCAACTGACCGTGGCCCGATGTTGGTCTGTGCGGGAACGTGAGGGCAGCAATAGTCGTCGTCAAGGTCCCAGTCGACCACGTATTGCTCCACAAGGGAGAATCGCCGTATTGTGCACTAAAAACATTGAACTCCTTCTCACCTGTGCCTACTAGTAGAGAACAAGCATATAACTACCTGCAACATTCTGAGTCATTCTGTATCATTGGTCAGACACTAACAGCAGCTGGGGCTAGGGAATTACCGCCCCTTTCATAAGCTGCCGTTGACAGTACAAAACAAACGGCTACGTACGGAGTGACGCGCCATGATCGGCGCGCATAGACTGCTGGTGAATGGCATCACATTGTTTTCAGCGAGATGAAGTATGCTGGATAACCGTCGTAGGCGAGTATGACGACAACCTTGGGAGAGGTCCCATTCTTTCAATCATTTGGAGAAGACGCATCAGTGTTACGCTTAACATCATGGTGTGGGTATCCATCGGGTATGACTTCAGGTCACGGCTGGTAGTGATCGAGGGAATTCTGACGGCACAACAATATGTCACAGACACCCTGCGTCCTCGCGTGTTACCTCTCATGCGACAGTAGCGTGGTGCCACTTTTCAACAGGACAATGCTCATCCACGCATGACGTGTCTCTATGAGCTGTCTGCGTGATGTTGCCGTGCACACGTGGCCAGCTGGGACCCTAGATCTGTCCCTGACAAAACGTGTGTGTGACCATCTCGGACGCCAACTGTATCCAAGTGTCAGTATCCACGATATCAAGGACCAGTTGCAACAGTAGTGGGTAAGTTGGCCTCAGGAGAGGTGACAATTTGTTAATGACACCCATTTCGACCGAATCAGTCCATGCATCCAGGCCACAGAGTATGCAACGTCGAATTGATAGCGTGCTCATAGTGCCAATTTCTTTGTAAATTTAACTCGATTTTGTAATCACTGAAATAACCTCACATAATCTCTCAAACCCCGAAAACGGTTTCGTGTAGTTTTCTCCTCCACTTCCACGTGCTTCACTTTTTTTTGTCAGGCATGCAGCTTGAGGAAGAATTAGCTCTTTTGTATGCATCATGAATACACGTACCTTGGGGGGGGGGGGGAAATACGGTCTGCGGCAGCGCGTGGGTGACAACCGCGTTATTGCGGATTGCCCTATAAGACGCTATCTGCCAGAAGATTCGGTTGCAGTTTTAAAGGCTGAGACGGTAGCGACACGTTGTCTGAGCGATACGCTGCGCGAGACAAATTTCGCAACGCAATGCACCACAGTTTACTGGCGGAATTGGATTAATTGTCTGCACTGTTAGACTATTAAAATTAGTCGTTCTGGCGCAAATTTTCGTTTGTTTCCAGTCACTTATATACCAAGCTGCCAATACCTACCTACATGGCATTACATGTAGGTTTATTCATGGAGAAAGTGGTGTACGCATATATGCAGTGGCATTCGCAGATACATGTTTCCGTCGCAACCCAGGGCAATTTAAGTCTTTCATAGGACAATTTAAATAATAAAGATAAAGCTATGATTCGAAATATACATTGCGAAATGAAATAAGCTATTGTAAGAAAATTGACAGATTTGACAGTTAACAGTCAAAGTACATTTTCTTTTAAATTGAACAAAATATTTCTCTTAAGGTCATTTGAGTTTTTAAAACGAAGAAGTATAATGGTATAACACATGACAACACGAGCAGTTCACCTTTATTTGCAAAAGAGGGATTAAATGTGGTAAATGCGACGGTAAAGATTGCCAGCATAACTGAGCTGCGGCTGTATTGTCCACGCAGACGTGAGATAATGTGGAAGAAAATTACACCGTGCCGGTTTTATTTGCCACATTGCGGTCTTGTTTTGATAGTTTCCCCTGTAGTCTTCAATGGGAATTATATCAGTACTCTCTTTTTTTATTAAGAGCTCCAGAATGTTGCTAAAAAAGCTAAAAACACAATATCTCGACAGGTAAAAATGGTACAGATACGAAGTAGACACGAAAATACTCAGCCATTTGCATTTTCTGACATGCAAAACTTTTCATCGGTTTGTGAAATATTAGAGATGTAGTCGATCCGTGGAACATTATGTAGCAAGAAACGTACATCAGAATCATTCAGTAATCTCCTCAGTGAAAACAAATACTGACAAAACTTGTTCAGTCTCGCTACAGTGCAGAAACTGTATCAATGCACATTTCTGTCCTGTGACACAGTTCGTAAACAGGTACCTGTTGTTGAACTACTCTTACGGGTCACGTGAAAAATACAGGGGGATTCAAAAAGAATACCACAACTTTAGGAATTTAAAACTCTGCAACGACAAAAGGCAGAGCTAAGCACTATCTGTCGGCGAATTAAGGGAGCTATAAAGTTTCATTTAGTTGTACATTTGTTCGCCATTTCAGCCAATAAAGTTTTTGGTCCCTTTTTCTTCGAAGGTGCTACTGTAACTGGACTACAGTATCTGGAGATGTTAGAGAATTGGCTGTTCCCTCAGCTCGAACAAGAAGCACAACAATTCATATTTCAGCAGGATGGAGCGCCACCACATTGGCACTTATCTGTCCGTAACTACCTGAACGTCAACTACCCGAGGCGATGGATCGGCCGCCAGGCAGCCCGTGACAGAGCACGTCATCACTGGCCTCCAAGAAGCCCTGATCTTACCCCCTGCGATTTTTTCTTATGGGGGTATGTTAAGGATATGGTGTTTCGGCCACCTCTCCCAGCCACCATTGATGATTTGAAACGAGAAATAACAGCAGCTATCCAAACTGTTACGCCTGATATGCTACAGAGAGTGTGGAACGAGTTGGAGTATCGGGTCGATATTGCTCGTGTGTCTGGAGGGGGCCATATTGAACATATCTGAACTTGTTTTTGAGTGAAAAAAAACCTTTTTAAATACTCTTTGTAATGATGTATAACAGAAGGTTATATTATGTTTCTTTCATTAAATACACATTTTTAAAGTTGTGGTATTCTTTTTGAATCACCCTGTATTTAAAGTGTCCTTACAGCCACGAATTGCAGAGGATCACACACGCCAGGCAGCTTAGAAAAGGTGTCCAACTGTTTTGGTACATGCACGGCGCTCAAATGATTTTCCTGTCGGAGCAAGACGGTGGCAAGGCTAATATTAGGCAGTGACATCCAAGCAGCATACGTACACAGGGTCAACCAACTGCAGGGAAGGATTCCTGACTGGGAGGAAGAAAAATGTCATATGAACAAGTAAACGGAAATGCATCGTTGCCACGGTAGATGGCGCTGACGAATAATAGTTCCTCTGACCACGTGCCGTCGAGCGGTTCTAGGCACTTCAGTCCGGAACCGCGCTGCTGCTATGGTCACAGGTTCGATTCCTGCCTCGGGCATGGATGTGTGTATGTCCTTAGGTTAGTTAGGTTTAAGTAGTTCTAAGTTCTAGGGGACTGATGACCTCAGATGTTAAGTCCCACAGTGCTTAGAGCCATTTGAACCACGTGCCGTGTGTTTCTTGTGTGCTGCAGGCTGTATGATTGACGCAGCGTACTGTAAGCAGCAGAATGGTCCGGTGTTCATGTCGGAACAATCCGAGATGGTGTTTATGTACGGCCAAGCAGATGGAGACGGTCGAGAGGCAGCACGGCTGTACCAAACCAAGTACCCTCACAGACACCAACGACATCTCTCAATATTTCAAGTCAGTTTTGGGTGTTTGTGTGACCGTGGGTCCTTTCAGACAGACGAACGGGCCGGCCGCGGTGGCCGTGCGGTTCTGGCGCTGCAGTCCGGAACCGCGGGACTGCTACGGTCGCAGGTTCGAATCCTGCCTCGGGCATGGGTGTGTGTGATGTCCTTAGGTTAGTTAGGTTTCAGTAGTTCTAAGTTCTAGGGGACTTATGACCTAAGATGTTGAGTCCCATAGTGCTCAGAGCCATTTGAACCATTTGAACCACAGACGAACGTGCAGAGAGGTGATTCAAATGTTGTGTGATGTGGTTGGTGCCTGAGAGGGTACTTGTTTTGCTATAGCCATGCTGCCTCTCGACCGTTTTCATCTGCTTGACCGTACAAAAACTCAAATGGCTCCAAGCACTATGGGACTTAACAGCTGAGGTCATCAGTCGCATAGACTTAGAACTACTTAAACCTAAGTAACCTAAAGACATCATACACATCCATGCCCGAGGCAGGATTCGAACCTGCGACCAAAGCAGCAGCGCGGTTCCGGACTGAAGCGCCTAGAACCGCTCGAGTATTGCGGCCGGCTTGGTCGTACACAAACACCATTCCGGTTTGTTCCTGACATAAATACCGAACCATTCCGCTGCTTACAGTACGATGCGTTAATCACACAGCCTGCAACATACAAGGAATACACTGCACGTTGTCAGAAGAACTTTCATTCGTATAAGCGTCATCTACCGCGGCAACGATGCATTTCCGGACACGTGTTCATAGGACCTTTTTTCCTCCACTTCCAGACAGAAATCCGCCCCCTCAGTTTGTCGATTTTATTAATGTTCATCCTGTATATCTACGATGGGAAAAAATGGAAATGAGCGCTTGGCGTCACTGGCCGGGAGGACCCTTCCGAGGCAGGTCCGGCCGCCTTGGTGCAGGTCTTATTACATTCGACGCCACAATGGGCGACCTGCCCGCTGGATGGGGATGAAATAATGATGAAGACAACACAACACCCAGTCCCTGAGCGGAGAAAATCCCCGACCCAGTCGGGAATTGAACGGCAGCCCCTTAGAACGGCAGTCCGTCACACTGACCATTCAGCTATCGGGGCGGACTCTGCGATGGGACACATACATAAATACGTTGGCGGCTCGACCAGAAGTGTAACGAGGAGCTGCTAGAACCATATGAAACGCATCCGATCAGATGATGAAACTAACAAGCAGAACAGGTAACTATCGGGCGCAGATCTAAATGAAATTCTGCATGGAGTGTAGCGCATCCAACCCTTGCCCAACGGATCAGGTTGTCAACCAATTACAGACATTAGTACTTAGGCGACAAAGTAAAATTTCTTCGTCATCTTCTCAAAAACTACAGTATGGTTCAAATGGCTCTGAGCACTATGGGACTTAACATCTGAGGTCATAAGTCCCCTAGACTTAGAACTACTTAAAGGTAACCTAAGGACAGCACACACATCCATGCCTGAGGCCGGACTGAAGCGCCTACAACCGCTCGGCCACAACGGCCGGCAACTACAGTATGCGCAACAACAAACCTAAATAGAAATCAGTTCTTTTACCTATGCCAGATTTCGTCAAAATCCGTGATTCACAATTGCCGACCTCTCCTTTCGAGACTCTTGTATGTCACTGACAAGGGGAGGCCACGATGTTTGGAACGCAGATTTACTGTAAACTTTATACACTCGTAGTACTCCATTAGGATAACAAAATGTGTAAGCAGTAGCCCGTACTTCTCAAGCGTTACTGAGAAAATCGCAAGATAATTTCGGTCGTCGAATATATATATATATATATATATATATATATATATATATATATATATATATATGCGTGGCGATTTTAACCATAAGCGACTGCAGCCGAGTGGTGACGCCACGGTAGCTCAGAGTGTTCGGTCAGACGGTTAGCTGCCCTCTGTAATTAAAAAAAAAATTGAGTTAATCGATCAACAACGAACTTAAACGGGTGTCTTACGACGTCCGCCCCGAGCAGATGCAACGAACGAATGAAAACAAAAAAAAGCGTGTTCGGTCAGAGCGGTAGCTTCCCTTTCTAATAAAAAAAAAAAACTGAGCCAACAGATGAACGAACAAACTGAACGGGTGTCATCCGACGTCGGCCCTGAACAAATTCAGCGAACAATATAGAACAAAATGTTTTTTTTTAAACGCTATTAAAATACACTCGATACTGCATAACCAATTATCAGCGCCGATTTTTAAGGAAATACTGCGTTATGCATGATTTGCTTCCAAACCATCGTCTGAAAGAGAGGTTTTTTGAAAATGTCAACAAGGTTTGTTTTTCCACAGAAAACGTCAAAAGACCTTGCGTATGCGCAAACATAGCATTTATTCAATGGAGCTGGTGCCGTTTAACTTTATGTTTTCCATGTTTTTACGAAAAACACCATCCTGCAACTTGTACTCGTAATGTCGAAAGCGACGATTAATTGTACATCCTTCGAAAGCCGTCTGTGCCGGTCAAAACTTGAAGGTAACAAGTCGTTTCGGTCTCCTTCCAGGTATAGGGGATTTCTCAAATCACGGACAAGCATACATTTTCAGTATGACTTTATGCATTTGGTCGTTTACTAGTCGATAGTTATGAATATTACATTATTTGCGATAATAAAAATTAGTAGACTGCCAAATAACACTGTAAATTTAATAAAATTTCATCCGATTAGACGTACTTTCCCCCTTATGTCAGTTGTAATATAAATAATAAAGAAAATGACTGTGTTGAAAATAAAAAAAAACTGACGAACGCAAATCGATCCAGCGATCCAGCGGCTTGAACGCCAAACACATTAAAAAAAAAAAAACAACATTTTGTTCTATATCGTTCGTTGAATTTATTTCAGGGCGGACGTCCAATGATACCCATTCAGTTTGTCGATAATCCGTTCGCTGAGTTTTTTTATTAGAAAGGGTATCTAACGCTCTGACCGAACACGTTTTTTTTTGTTTTTTTGTGCATTTTGTTCGTTGTTGATCGTTGTGTTTGGTCGTTGCGGACGTCACATGACATCCGTTAAAGTTGGTTTGTTGATCCTTCCACTCGGTTTTTTTATTACAGAGGCCAAACAGCTCTCTGACCGAACACGCTGAGCTACCGTGCCGGCACCACTCGGCTGCATCCGCTTCATGGTTAAAATGGCCACGCGCACATATATATATTCGACGACCGAAATTATCTTCTGATTTTCTCAATAACGCTTGAGAAGTACGCGCTACTGCTTACACATTTTGTTGTCCTCATGGAGTACTACGAGTGTACGAAGTTTGCAGTACATCCGCGTCCCAAACGTCGTGGCCTCCCCTTGTGAGATAGTTTGGACGCTACGACTGTCTTTGACGTGACACACGCTCTTAATAGGGTCCTAAAAGTAAGAGGGTTGTTCGGAAAGTAAGGTCCGATCGGTCGCGAAATCGACACCACACTTAAACTCAAAAATATTTTATTTGCAACAGTTACCTAGACCTTCCAGCTACTTCTTTATATAGTCGCCGCTCCGACTTAGACATTTACTGTAGCCTTGTACCAACTTTCCAATGCCCTCGACATAGAAGGCAGCTGCCTATGATTTCTGCCAATTCTCAACTCTGGTCTGAAGCTCGTTGTCTGTGCCAAAATATTGTCCTCAGAGCCAGTGATTCATGTCAGCAGAGACAAAAATCAGAGGGAGCCAAGTCCGGGCTGTATGGTGCGTGATTAAACACTTCCCATCCGAAACGCTGCAGACGTGTCCTCATTGCCCTTGCAGTGTGCGGTCCAGAATTGTCATGAAAAATGAAATGTATGACAGTTATGTTACATAGGGTTACGCGAAATCAAGGGAAATCTCTCAGCAAACACCCATACTTAGCGGGTGACATTATTTTCTAGGTACTTTTACATGCTTACTGTGAGCTCAGAACTGAAAAGAATGACGCGACGCCACCAACGGGCGTTCTGGAGACACTGACCAATACATATGCGCAAAGCTTCATCGGGTTCTGACTCTGGTTTCCATTTCGCGACCGATCGGATGTTGCTTTGCGAATAACCCTCGTGAGACGTAGGCAATCCGTTTTTCTCACACGGCTCTTAGGAGAAAAAATGAACTAATTCTGTGAGCTGCAATCCAGTTATATAAAATGAGAGTTTTTATATATACTGGAGTCAAAGCAACTGCCGGAATATCTGTCTATTTGAACACTCCTCGCGGCATAGCGCGACAGTGAAATTCACAACAATGATCAATCTGGCTTGTAAAGAGCAAGTTGTAATTTCAGCACGGATAATGGGATAGTAGGACCGATCACAAGAACTAATTAGAATGACTTCTATATTACGCTGTTAAGGTGTGACCACCTGTTCCCTGATCATTGATGCTACTAATAGACACGATGAACCCGAATTCCATCGACAAAATTTCGGAGGTTGTTCCGGAATATTTTCTGAGTTCTTCGCTACAAGGGACACGTGGTCTTTGGTGGCTCGTTTCGGAGTTATTTGCTTTTCGTTTGATTTCTTTCCCTGAGCTTAGTTGTTGATTACAGTGATGGAAACATACTCCAATAGCCACAACTGTACGTCTCCTTTCCCATAAAGTTAACAGAAAATTTTGCCACCGTTTCATATCACTACATCAAAAAATATTTCGGCAAACAGATTCTGTATTGTTGTTCGTTAAAAGGAATATTTTAATCAGTGTCGCAAAAAAAGTATCTAAAACTTTAATAAATACTTTAGTTTCTTTTAAAACAACATAATAAAGCATAAATTAAGTATATACTGTTTTTATCAAACACAACCCGTGATTGTTCTCCTTTTTTTATTTTTCTTATTAATTGGCTTCCGGCATGGGAAGTCACAAACTGGCATCAAATGACTATCGTTGCCTCTGTAAATCGCTGAATAACTTTAGGAAAAGGTATTAACCTCGGAAGGTGTGGAGGGTAAATCACAGAGTAACAGCGGTCTCTGACAGTGCAACAATAACAAATATCAGACAGTGTCAAAACTAAGCAAGATAATGGAATGCAAGCGGGCGGGTGTGTAGAGATGAGAAAAATTTGGCTACCTGTTAAAAACCGTGGCATAACAAAATTGAAATTTGTAAGTATTGTAATAAGTTACATATATCAGGCCAGGTTTCTATACGGGGTGTTCCAGCAGGAATGGTCAGTACTCAGATGTATGACAGGAACAGCATTCGAAGCAAAAAGTCTAGTAAATGTGGGCTCTAAAATGCATACCTTAGTAGCTATGAGCACTTCTTCATCTTCGATACTGTGAAACAATTCTTCTACTGTAAGCTCCTTGCTTTCCATATTTTGAGAGGAAGCAATATGGACAAAAACAAGAAAAAATTATCTAGTAAACATGCGCTCTAAAAGGTTTACCTTAAGAGCTAAGCGCATTTGTTAAGTGGAAGAGATGTGTTTCACAGTAGCTAAGTTGAAGAAGTGCTCTTAGCTCTTAAGTATGCATTTTAGAGTCCATGTTTACTAGACTTTTTGCTTCGAATGATCGTTCCTGTCATATCCCTGAATGTAGAACATTCCTCCTGGAACATTCCGCATACGAAAAATACCGCATAACCGTAGTAAATATATTAAACCAGCAAGTTATGCTTATATTTAGTATGCACTGAAAATTATTAAATTAATAAAGAAGAAATGAATGAATAGGGCGAGATGAACGGTCTGGAAGAATGGGAACTATTTTAAGGAATTACGTAAAGTTTTGCAGATGTAAGCTGCTATACTGTGTTGCATTATCTAAAATCAACGGAGGGCAGCGTGCTAAATTTTTATTGGTGTCAATGTCTTCCAGCAGGTTCACCCTTCGCCCTCTGTTCGCCTGAAGAAGGTCCGTTAGACTGTATTTGGTACTTGTGATCTTCGCTCAACACGCACCTAAACAAAGTCTCACATTCATATTGTTTCGTATTTATTTAATTTTTCAATGCACTACATTTCTAAATACCCTGCTTTTTTTATATTTGTTTCAGTTTAGCTGTAGCGCAGATACTTGCCAACAATATTATTTATCATATTTCGCCCCCTGCCCCACCGCCCCCCCCCCCCCCCCCCACCGTCACCCGATACCCTTTATATTTACTGTACGCTTAGATTCAACGTTGCATTGTAAAAGATAACTTTACTTTGCATGTTTCTTTGAACGTCTTTAGGCTACCGTACATTTTTTCAAAGCTGTTTACCTATAGACAATCGTTTTTACAGTGGTAGTCTGTTATTGTCGGATAATGGCCTTACAAGTCGAAAACAGATCAAAAGGAAAAATATATACGCTGGAACATTTACAGTTTGCGTTTCTATCTCGTAAATATTAATTTATTATACAAAGCATTAATGAACACTGAATTAATATAATTAGCACTCATTTGTTGCACGTCGTACAAAATGCAGGTGAGATAACTTTGGCGTAACTCGTATGTATGAAACGCTGAGATTATTATTGTGGAAGTCGAGCTGCACAGATAAAATTTCGGAGTTTTTCAGAGATATTTATTGAATATTTTGATATGAGAGACCTGTGGATCCCGCAATTTTATTACAGCGTAATTGCATTTAGTTTTTCTTCTTACCCCTACTTAGTTTGTAGCTGTATTGCCCTGACAATATCTACACAAAGGTGCAAATGTCGACCGTATATGCTGTGCGTCTTGTTTGGAAACAAATTTACCCCAGCTAATCATGGTACTATCTGTTGATGCGCACTTTACTCTTCGCCGACAAACTTGCATTCAATACAGCTCCGTTTTATCTGTTTTCAAGCTGTGCTGCATTACTCTGTGTTCTCTGTTGTGCGTGTGGTATGTGCATATTACAGGCTTTTTCACAGTTGCGAAGGTATTTTTACAGAAACGAAGGTAATAGGGACAACAAGCCGAATAAATCACAATTACATTATTATCCTGTAACGAGTCACCCAATACGACGGGTCCTTGCTACCAAAATACTCAGTAAAGGATTGTGAATAACCTCCGACGTTATTTGTTATGTGGTTCGTATTTACCCTATAGACGTACAGGATGTAAGCAACAACTGTTGCCGGCCGATGTGGCCGAGCGGTTCTAGGCGCTTCAGTCTGGAACCGCACGACCGCTACGGTCGCAGGTTCGAATCCTGCCTCGGGCATGGATGTGTGTGATGCCCTTAGGTTAGTTAGGTTTACGTAGTTCTAAGTTCTAGGGCACTGATGACCTCAGATGTTAAGTCCCATAGTGCTCAGAGCCAGTTGAACCATTTTGAACCAACAACTGTTTACACCGTACTACAGTGGTGTAGATGAAGTTGGGACGAACAGTTTGATGTAGCACACTTGTGGTCTACTCTTGTACACTTATGCATTCGGCTTAGTCACTCAGTATTTGAAATTTTGTATTTCGTTAACAGTAGTAATTAAAAATTCTGCGTGAGAGTAGTGATATTAAAAGAAAAAAGACTTTTGCTAAAGTTATGGATAAGGCCAGTTTTCGGACAGAAGAATACAACAACGGCAACTATAAAAACTAATTACGTTTACAGTTAGACCTAAACTTGACCCTTAAAAGAACAATAGTCTCGTCGTAAGAACACCAGAGACATAAAACGATTTAATATTTAATTTAACACCGTTAAAAATTTACAAAATTTTGAGGTAAAATTTGTACTAATGTCAGTTTTGCAGTTGCAAGTGCAACAAGAACGAATATTTAATATTCAAGGACGATTTTAGAGAAATAAAGAAACGAGCTTCAAACGGGTATGACTGCTCAAGTTGATGGCGTAAGAGGACGAGAGGATATTCAAAGCCTCGCGTTACGTGCATGCGCTTTAGCTGCGGCGGCTTTCGTAAGCCAGTTTGAGGTTGTTTCCCGGCTTCATAGACGAAAAGGGCGCTGTACCCATTTATTAGTCTCGACTTCCCCCTACACCACTGTGGTACGTTGTAAACAGTTGCCGTTTGTACCCTGTACATAATAAAAATATTATGCTTAGAGAAGAAACAGAACGAGATGTTACATTTCGCACGCAGCGGCGTTTGTTACTTCACAAAAGTGGAGTTTTAGCTGAACAGTTAAAGAACGTAGAAACACGAAATTGTTTCTCCCACAGTGCACTCAACAGCCTAAAACATCACTGCCGTGTCGGTCACATAATGCGACAGCACAGCGCCTGCAGACATCGTCACAGAGAAACGAAGACAGCTTATGTACACGGAAGTCCGTATTGCGGAAGAACTCCGATTCGTGGCAGAAACGGACGGAGCCGAAACGTAGGGCGGTAGCCGCGCTTCGCGACTTGCGGACGCCGAGCTGAGGCGACGTACCTCGACGGTCCCTTCCGGCCGGCTACCACGAGCGGACTGCGGCCATCCGCGACCCGGCGTCCAGAAATAGCAGCTCACATGATCGCGTCCCCACAGAAACGCCAAACGCCGACGCCACCACCTCTGCCTCCTCCTAATTTTGCTGCTCATCCCAATCACAACTAATTCAGAGATGCAGTTACTGTCTCTCTTCCTCTTGAGAGGCACCCACATGCCTTGCTCATACTGTGGCATCAAGCAGTCAGGCCTGCAAGATGAGTGGTCTGCCAAGCGTGTGGATTTATTCTTATTTATCGAGTAACATCAGTGACTGATTATGAGCTCTAGTACTCACAATTAAGCTACAATTTATTCTCCTGTTTGAATATTACGCAACGGAAACGGATAACGCACATCTGACTATTAGTAATTTACACAACTCTGACTGTTCACTACGCACTGGTAATACCACATTTTCTTTCTTACTCAACGGCTTTGATCAACACGTGGCCATCGCACTAAATATGAATGGTGCACATATTATAAATTCCAGATATCATGACTACACACTATTCGAAGAACAAGGCCACCAATATTATTCTTTTCACTATCTTTTTAATTCGATAAATTCTAGAACCTAAACACACCATTACATTTTATACAATTACACATGAGAAACTCCGCCCAGCGGGCATGGTTTTACATTGGTGATTCTCTATCTTATGGTCTCGTAATTATCTAACACTACAGTGCACTTTCTGGATAGGATGGTGGATCTTTTGCTATATATCACACTTCGACTCTCACACCCATCATCACGAAAATTTCCTCCAGACCGAGTGATACAAAAAGGAACATGCATAACCCACTGCCTCCGAACCTATCTTGCTACTCTCCCATGCAAACCACACATACTTAAATTACATGAAATACATCACACTGGCAACATAGAATACAACACAAAGAATAGTCACAACGTTAGAATCACATCACTTTCAGCTTTCCCACTTCAATTAGTATTCATCCCAGTTTCACACGACACTGCCCCACTTCGTAACTTTTCTTCCCTACTACGAACTCTGGAGGATATATGCACGTCTTCCTGTGCAATGCAAGCCGTGGCGTTGCTGGATAGACGCCTGACTCACCTTACTTCTCTCTCAGAGTATTAGAGTTTGAATCTAGCGTCACACGGAAACGTAACACGCAAAGTAGTATTAAAATCATATTCATCACACACGCGAGTCCTCAACTGATGCCATGGACGAGTACTTCTCTTTATCCTCTCTCTCACACACAGATTGAGACTCACACAGTACTCACCACGTGGAAGTACTAGTCTCTAATTTCATGTCCTGCACACGCCATTTCTTAAATATTTCCAACTTATAATACACACGTCAGTAATTCAGCTTCACTTTAGCACTTAGTACTAGCACTCGCAAGTATTTCAACTTATTGCTGCACGTGGTTTCATTGTGACCGTTGGTCACTTCCGAAGATTACTACGATCCCCTTAATATTACCTGCCTGTCGTTTAATTCTCCCCCCAAAAGTTCCTGAAATAGAGAAATATTATTCCAAACTACTCTTAAGTATTCTACATGCATAAGATTCTCTCCACTCTTTTGTCTTTAAGAAGCACACCTAATGCAGGTCTTACCAACACAAGATCCAGCGCCAGAGTGCTGAAACATGGCCGTTCTTCAAGTCATCTCGCACCTCTGCCGAAGTGGGGGAGCACCTTGCTACCGTATTGGTCAGCCACATTTCAGGCGCTCAAAGCGCAGGTAAATTTCATCTCTTTGGTTCCACCAAAGGTGACCAAAGGACCGTCTCAAAGATGGTCATATATTGCACATTCACTATCTGTGGTTAGCAGACGACCATACATTCATTCATTTCGCAGATCTCACCAAAATTGGATGTACGGATTTATTTTGTGGGAGTGCACATGTGATCAATTAAATAAATAAATTGACATTATTTCCTACACTGGTATCCGGCTTTGGTGTATTAAGTGAAATTGAGTTATTATTACAAAAAAATATGTTGTTCTGACAAGAATAACGAAGAATGTTGTACCTATTTTCAAAGTCGGTCGGTACTGTACCCTTTCACTCTTTCCTAACGTTTACCTAGCTGTTTACAGTTCACAGCTTCGGAATTGGCATCATAATTAGCTTGCATACACCGCGGATGTCTCGCCCGTTGGAAAGTCCCAAGATACTGGTAAAAAAGCGCAGGTGACTGTCGTAGATAAGAAGGATAAAAGATTGGACCCGGAAAATTGCAGATATCCTTAACTTCGGTTTGCTGCAGAATTCTTCAGCATAGTCGAACAAGGCGACCGCGCGTACTTGCTATCATCGATTTAGTTTAAATTTATGGTATGTGCAAGGCTTGGCTAGAAATGGAAGTGCCAGAAATGGGAGCTCCAGATGGCCAAAAAAACAAAACTCCGCCCGAACAGGCCATGAAGGCTGTATTGCTCTGACAATATCTACACAAATGTGCAAACGTCGACAGTATATGCTCTGTGTCTTGTTTAGGAACAAATTTACCCCAGTAATGACCTAGTAGACAGTGTCGGAAGTTCCATGCGGCTTTTCGCGGATGATGCTGTAGTATACAGAGAAATTGCAGCATTAGAAAATTGCAGCGAAATGCAGGAAGATCTGCAGCGGACAGGCACTTGGTGCAGGGAGTGGCAACTGACCCTTAACATAGACAAATGTAATGTATTGCGAATACATAGAAAGAACGATCCTTTATTGTATGATTATATGATAGCGGAACAAACACTGGTAGCAGTTACTTCTGTAAAATATCTGTGAGTATGCGTACGGAACGATTTGAAGTGGAATGATCATAAAAAATTAATTTTTGGTAAGGCGGGTGCCAGGCTCATTGGGAGAGTCCTTAGAAAATGTAGTCCATCAACAAAGGAGGTCGCTTACAAAACACTCGTTCGACCTATACTTGAGTATTTCTCATCAGTGTGGGATCCGTACCGGGTTGGGTTGACAGAGGAGATAGAGAAGATCCAAAGAAGAGCGGCGCGTTTCGTCACAGGGTTATTTGGTAAGCGTGATAGCGTTGCGGAGATGTTTAGCAAACTCAAGTGGCAGACTCTGCAAGAGAGGCGCTCTGCATCGCGGTGTAGCTTGCTGTCCAGGTTTCGAGAGGGTGCGTTTCTGGATGAGGTATCGAATATATTACTTCCCCCTACTTATACCTCCCGAGGAGATCACGAATGTAAAATTAGAGAGATTCGAGTGCGCACGGAGGCTTTCCTGCAGTCGTTCTTCCTGCGAACCATACGCGACTGGAACAGGAAAGGGAGGTAATGACAGTGGCACGTAAAGTGCCCTCCGCTACAAACCGTTGGGTGGCTTGCGGAGTATAGATGTAGATGTAGATGTAGATGTAGAAGGCCCAACGGTACCAACCGGCCGCCGTATCATCCTCAGCCCACAGGCGTCACTGAATGCGGATATGGAGGGGCATGTGGTCAGCACACCTCTCTCGCGGCCGTATGTCAGTTTCCGAGACAGGAGCCGCTACTTCTCAATCAAGTAGCTCCTCAGTTTGCCTCACAAGGGTTGAGTGCACCCCGCTGGCCAACAGCGCTCGACAGACCAGATGGTTGCCCCTTCAAGTGCTAGCCCAGCCCGACACCGCTAAACTTCGGTGATCCGACAGGAACCGATGTTACCACTGCGGCAAGGCCGTTGGTTCTAGATGGGCAAGCGTTCAGAAAAAAATATCGGTTTGAACGCGGGTAGTGCGAGACATTAGACATTGACACTCATGAGCCAAAACAATATGACCACTGCCCACCGCGAGGTTGAATGCCTCGTGGTGGTGTTGCGCGCACGTGACGCAGTAAGGAAAGAGTGTAAGCGGAAGAGAGTAAAAAATGGTTCAGTTGGCTCTAAGCACTATGGGACTTAACATATGAAGTCATCAGTCCCCTAGACTTAGAACTACTTAAACATAACTAACCTAAGGACATCACACCCATCCATGCCCGAGGCAGGATTCGAACCTGTGAATGCAGTAGCAGCGCGGTTCCGGACTGTTGCGCCTAGAACTGCTCGGCCACAGCAGCCGGCGGAAGAGACTCGAATAGGCAGTCAGTATAGAAAAGATAAAGGGCCGCAAATGCGGAAATCCACTAATGTAAACGCTTTTGACAAAGAGCACATTGTTGTAGCTATGCGGCTGGAAACGAGAATATCTTAAACGGTGAAACTGGTCGCCTGTTGACATACTAGTGTCGTGAGCACCTATGGAAAGTGGTTGAAGAGTGGTGAAATAACGAATAGGCTGTATGATACTGGACCACCATACCTCATCACAAAACGTAGATGTCGGAGGATCCCCCACTGTGTAAACCAGGACAGGCAGCGATCTGTGGCAGATCTGACGACAGAGTACATGGAGCTCCACATCAGACGAAAAAAAAAAAAAAAAAAAAAAAGGTTCAAATGGATCTAAGAACTATGGGACTTAACATCTGTGGTCATCAGTCCCCTAGAACTTAGAACTACTTAAACCTAACTAACATAATGACATCACACACACCCATGCCCGAGGCAGGATTCGAACCTGCGACCGTAGCGGTCGCGCGATTCCAGACTGAAGCGCCTAGAACCGCTCGGCCACCCCGGCCGGCATCACCCGATCCCTAATGTGTTCTTGTGTTGACCTAACGACATCTACATCTACATATATACGCCGATAGCCACCAATCGGTGTGTGGCGGAGGGCACAAATCGCGCCAAAGTCATATTTCCTCCCGTCTGTTCCACTCGCGGATCGTGCGAGGGAAAAACGACTGTGTGAGCGCCTGAGTACGAGCTCTAATTTCCCTTATGTTTGAATGGTGATCATTGCGCGATTTGAAAGTTGGTGGTAATAATATATGCTCTACATCCTCTGCGAAGATCGGATTTCGGAATTTAGTGAACAACCCCTTCCGCTTAGCGCGCCGTCTATCTGCAAGTGTGTCCCACTTCAAACTTTCTATGAGATTTGTAACGCTCCCGAGATGGCTAAATGTACCAGTCACGAATCTTGCCGCTCTTCTTTGAACCCTCTCAATCTCTTGAATCGGACCCAACTGGTAAGGATCCCATGCAGATGAAAAATACTCTAAGATTAGAAGAAGTAACGCATTGTAAGCTATTTCCTTTGTTGAAGGACTGCATCGCTTCAGGATTCTACCAATCTAGAGTTCGCCTTGCCGGTTACTTGTGTAATCTGATCGTTCCATTTGAGATCATTTCGAATAATCACACCAAGATACTTGACGGACGTTTCCGCTGCCAAAGATTGGGCGTTTATTTTATACTCGTACATTAATGGGGATTTTCACCTTGTTATACGCAATAGGTTACAGTTACTAATATTGAGAGATAACTGCCAGTCCTTACAGCACGCATTTATTTTGCTAATCGTGATTGATTTTTTCACAATTTTCGTGTAATACTATTTCCTGTAGACTATAGCTTCATCGGCGAAAGTCTAATGCCGCTGTCACAGACCATCAACCAGGTCGCTTATGTAAATCGTAAAAAGCAGCGGACCCATTGCACTGACCTGGGGCACACCAGAAGTTACGCTTGTTTCTGTTGAAGTCACCCCGTTCAGGACGACATAATGCTCCCTGTCTGTTAGAATACTATCTATTTTAAAGGCGCTACAGTCTGGAACCGCGTGGCTGCTACGGTCGCAGGTTCGAATCCTGCCTCGGGCATGGATGTGTGTGATGTCCTTAGGTTAGTTAGGTTTAAGTATTTCTAAGTTCTAGGGGACTGACGACCTTAGAAGTTAAGTCCCACAGTGCTCAGAGCCATTTGAACCAATACTATCTATCCAACCACACATGTCATCAGATAGGCCATGAGCGCGCACTTTTTGTAGCAAGCTACAGTGCGGAACTGAGTCGACGCCTTTCGAAAGTCGAGAAATATGCCATCAACCTGGGAGCCGGTATCTAGAACCTGTTGTATATCACGCACAAAGTGGCCCAGCTGTGTCTCGCATAACCGCTGGTTCCTAAAACCGTGCTGGCTTCAGCAGATGAGCTTCTCAGAGTCTAGAAATATCATGATGTCCGAACACAAAATAAGTTCCATGATTCTACAACAAATCGATGTCAGTGAAATTGGCCGGTAATTACGCGCATCCAATTTTCTACCCTTTTTGTAGAGTGCTATGACCTGGGCCTTCTTCCAGTCCCGTGGAAATTTCTGCTGTTCCAATGATCTCTGATGGATGATGGATAAGAATGGTGCTGTATTTGTAGCATAGTCAATATAAAATCTTACGGGGATACCGTCTGGGCCAGATGCCTTCCTGGCGCCTAAGGATCTTAACTGTTTTACAATCCCAGACGATTGCAGTGGGCAAACCATTACCGAGTTTACACCGTCGTCGACAGAAACGTATCGCCGGTCGAATGAACCGCACTTCATATTACACCAGGTCGATGGTTGGGTTCTTACACGCCGTGATCCAGGCAAATGGCTGTACGAAACATGCACCACACGCTGGTGAGGGCAAAATTATGCTATGGTGTACATTGAGTTGGGCTTCTATGGGACCTGTGGTGGTAATCGAAGGTATCACGACAGCAGTGAACTACGTGAATATTATCGCCGACCACTTGCTTCGCTTCTTGCTTGAAACCACCCAATACGGCGATGACGTCTTACAGCAGGTGATCCCGGCGGAGGTTCGACTCCTCCCTCGGGCATGGGTGTGTGTGTTTGTCCTTAGGATAATTTAGATTAAGTAGTGTGTAAACTTAGGGACCTTAGCAGTTAAGTCCCATAAGATTTCACACACTTTTGAACATTTGTTTTCTTACAGCAGGATAACTGTCCGTGTTGCAAGGTCAGAATCGTCCTACAGTGGTTTCTGGGGCATTATAGTGAACTCATATTGATGACTTGGCCAGCAAATGTGCCTGATCTGTACCTATTGGAACACATATCGGGCGCCAACTCTGTGCCCGTATATCACCATCTCGTAATTTGCAGGAATTGCTTGACCTGTGCGAAGACATCTGATTCCACATACTTCTGGAATCCTGTCAAGCACTTGTAGAATCCATGCCAAAGAAAATCTCTGTTGTACTGTGTTTGGAAAGTGGAACAACACGCTGTTAAACAGGTGGTAGTACTGTTTTGGCTCATCGGTGTATGTTAGAGTAATTTACTAGCAGCGGTTGGCGCAGAGCGAAGAGTACAAAACGGTAGTGGGAGAGTCGTAGAGTCGAGTCCCTACATCGAAAGTTCTTTTTATTTTCTGTTTTTACGTTAGCACACCACAAATAAACCGAAATAACGCTCAGTGCATTGTATTTATTAGTATTTTTGTAAAAGACATGAAGAGGAAAGACAAATGAAAATTTAGGATAGCAAAAAAGTTTCCAAAAAAGGATTATACTTACAGAGTCCGCGAAAAGGGATAATAATTAAAGCTTGCAGGACTTCGTATTCCGTTAGTTTCAGGTTTCGCGTGATCTGCTGCCAAACTGTGCAATGAGAAAGAACCTTTTATGAATATAAATCAAGTTTGCCGGCCGCGGTGGTCTAGCGGTTCTAGGCGCTCAGTCCGGAACTGCGCGACTGCTACGGTCGCAGGTTCGAATCCTGCCTCGGGCATGGATGTGTGTGATGTCTTTAGGTTAGTTAGGTTTAAGTAGTTCTAAGTTCTAGGGGACTGATGACCAAAGCTGTTAAGTCCCATAGTGCTCAGAGCCATTTGAAATCAAGTTTGTTTTCCTATAGAAACTTAAAAGAACGATGAAACTGAAAAATGCGGGTCGGCCGCGGTGGCCGAGCGGTTCTAGGCGCTCCAGTCCGGAACCGCGCGACTGCTACGGTCGCAGGTTCGAATCCTGCCTCTGGCATGGATGTGTGTGATGTCCTCATGTTAGTTAGGTTTAAGTAGTTCTAAGTCCTAGGGGACTTATGACCTCAGATGTTAAGTCCCATAGTGCTCAGAGCCATTTGAACCATTTCTTCGTGGATGCTGTCTAAGTACAAACCACTCTTACAATTTTTTTTTTTGCAGTCTCAAATTTTCCTTTCTTTTCATGCATTTTATGAAAACATTTACAGGTACAATATATTGAACATTATTTCGGTTTATATTCAGTGTAAATAATGAAAAATTGAGAATTAAAAAAGTCTCCGCAAAGGGTCTGGACGGCACTACCCTCTGACTACCGTTCTGTACTCCTTCCGCTGCGCCAACCACTGCCTGGAAACTGCTCATGGCTTTCCCAACCCGTGTTCAAAACTCTGTTTTTTCTGAACGCTTGGCCACTGCTGTCACTTTCATTTCTGGCCAATCACTGCATAAACCATAAATTTGGACGAAATAAGTGATGACAAGTAGGCGTGGTCCCCTTGTAAGTTTGATTATAATAAAATCCTTGAGGGAGAAAAGGTTTTGTTGGCAGATCAACACAGTTTCAGAAAGCGTCTCCCGTGTGAAAGTCAGGTTGCCCTTTTCTCATATGATAGCCTGCGAATTGTGTATGAGGGGCAGCAAGCTTATCCCATATTCATAGATTTCCGGTAAGCATAAGCATATTCAAAAGGAATAGTCTGGTATGGGATGGGGATGGAGGTACTCAAATCTTGTGCTTGCAGTCTCAGCAATAATCGTACATAGTGTAGGCAGCGATCGACACAGTTCAGCGCATTTGATAGTGGCAATGGAGGCATTTTCATGACCATCACGCCAAGGAACTAACGTGAGGACCTCGAGTCCGGCAAAAACTCCTGCCGTCTGATCAACCTTCAGGGTTAGTAATGTGTGGATAATAGGTGTCGCTATCGGTAGATTCCGACTGTAACAGTGGACACACAACGGAAAGAAGAACGATCAAATGGTTCAAATGGCTCTGAGCACTATGGGACTTAACATCTATGGTCATCAGTCCCCTAGAACTTAGAACTACTTAAACCTAACTAACCTAAGGACATCACACAACACCCAGCCATCACGAGACAGAGAAAATCCCTGACCCCGCCGGGAATCGAACCCGGGAACCCGGGCGTGGGAAACGAGAACGCTACGGCACGACCACGAGATGCGGGCGAAGAGCGATCACTCGCCATTTCACAGTCCGTGCTAGACATTATCGAAACGTACAGAATTTTACTATTTGGGGTCGCCTAACGCTATATGGTACGGAAGCCACTGTCCCAGACGAGTAGCTCTGCGTACGACACGTTATAAGGAACGTAGATAACAATCGGTGCAAGAAAACCGTAGTTTGATAGTGAAAGTACGAAAAAAATAAATCGTGACAGATAATGGTGTAAATCAGTCCTTCATAAAGTACGGACCTAGCCGTTAGTGAGGTGGCTTTGCGTGTGTCAGCGATTCAGATAACTGTACCGCAGGTGCAATCAGAACGAAGGGGTATCTGTTGAGAGACCAGACAAACATGTGGTTCTTGAAGAGGGGCAGCCTTTCCGGCAGTTGCAGGGACGACAGTCTGGATGATTGACTGATTTAACCTTGTGATATCAACGAAAACGGTCTTGCTGTGCTGGTACTGCGAAAGACTGAAAGCAACAGGAAACTATAGCTGTAATTTTTCACGAGGGCATGCAGCTCTACTGTATGGTTAAATATTGATGGAATCCTCTTGGGTAAAATATACTGGAGATAAAATAGTTCCCCATTCCGATCTCCGGGTGGGGAGTTCTCAGGAGGATGTCGTAATCAGGAGTAACAAAACTGGCGTCCTATGGATCGGAGCGTGGAATGTTAGATTCCTTAATCGCGCAGGTAGGTAAGAAAGTTTAAAAAGGAAAGATGTAATGGGGACCAGTGAAGTTCGGTGGCAGCTGAAACAGGTATTCTGGTGAGGTGAGTACAGTATTAAAAATGCAAAATCATGTAAGGGTAAGGCAGGAGTAGGTTTAATAATGAATAAGAAAGTAGGAATGCGGGTAAACTACTATGAACAATACAGTGAACGCATTATCGTAGCCAAGGTAGACACGAAGCCAACGCCAACGACAGCAGTAGAAGTATATACGCCAACTAGAACCGCAGATGATGCAGAGCCTGAAGAAATGTTGAATATGTAAAAGAAATTATTCAGATACTTAGGGGAATCGAAAATTGAATTCTGATGGTGGACTGGAATTCGACAGTAGGAAAAGGAAGAAAAGGAAAAATTGTAGGTGAAAATGAACTAGGGGAAAAAAATGAAACAGGAAGCCGCCGGGTAGAATTTTGCACATAGCGCAAATTAATCAACGCTGACACTTGGTTTAAGAGTCATGAAAAAAGGCTGTATACGCGGAAGAGACCTGGAGACACCGGAAGGTTTAAGACTGATTATACAATGGTAAGACAGAGATTTCGGAACCAGATTTGAAACTGCAAGAAAGTTTCAGCTGCAGATGTGGACTCTGACCACAATTTCTTGGTTGTGGTCTGTAGATTAAAACTGGAGAAATCTTAAAAGGGTAGGAAATTTAGGAGATGGGACCTGGATAGGTTGAAAGAACCAGAGGTTGCTGAGAGTTTCAGAGAGAGCATTAGGCAACAATTGACTACAATAGAGGAAAGAACACAGAAGAAGACGAATAGGTAGCTTTAAGAGATGAAATAGTGAAGACAGCAGAGGATCAAATAGATGAAAAGACAACGTCTAGTAAAAATTCTTCGATAACACAGGATGTACTGAATTTAACTGATGAAAGGAGAAAATATAAAAATGTAGCAAATGAAGCTGGCGAAAGGGAATACAAACGTTAATAAATGCGATTGACAGGAAGTGCAAAATGGCTAAGCAGGGATGGATAGAAGACAAATGTAAGGATTTAGAAACCTATTTCACTACAGATAAGATAGATACCGCCTATAGGAAGATTAAAGAAGGCTTTGGAGAAATAGAAGCATCTGTCTGAATATCAAGAGCCCAGATGGAAAACCAGTCCTAGGCAAAGAAGAGAAAGCTGATAGGCGGAAGGAGAATACAGAGGGTCTATACAAGGGAAATGAACTTGACGGCAATATTATAGAAATGGAAATGGACCTAATAAGATGAGTTGGGAGATATGACACTGCGAGTTGAATTTGACAGAGCATTGAAAGACCTAAGTCGAAACAAGGCTGCGGGAGTAGTCAACATTCCGTCAGAACTACTGACAGCCTAGGGAGAGGCAGCCATGACACAACTCTTCCACCTGGTGTGCAAGATGTATGAGAGAGGCGAAATGCCATCAGACTTCAAGAAGGCTGTAATAATTCCATTTCCAAAGAGAGCAGGTGCTGACAGGTGCGAATATTACCGTACTATCAGTTTAATAAGTCGTGGTTGCATAATAGTAACGCGAATTCTGTACAAAAGAATGGAAAAACTGGTTGAAGTCGACCTCGATAAATGTGGGAAGACTCGAGGCAATACTGATCCTATAACTTATCTAAGAAGATACGCTAAGGAAAGAGTAACCTACGTTTATAGCATTTCTAGACTTAGGGAAAGCTTTTGACAGTGTTGACTGATATTGTTCTTTTGGAACGAAAGGCTATTTAGAACTTTTACAGAAACCAGACGGCCGTTATAAGAGTCGAAGTGTACGAAAGGGAAGCAGTGGTTGGGAAGGCAGTGAGCCAGTATTGTAACCTATCGCCGATGTTATTCAATCTGTATACTGAGCCAGCAGTAAAGGAAACAAAAGAAAAAATTAGAGTAGGAACTGAAGTTCAGGGATAAGAAATAAAAAGCTTTGAGGTTTGCCGATGACATTTTAATTCTGTCAGAGACAGTGAAGGACTTGGAAGAGCAGCTGAACGAAATGGACAGTTTCTTCAAAGGAGGATATAAGATGAACATCAACAAATGCGAAACATGATGGAATGTGGTCGAATCAGAGCAGGTGATGCAAACAGAATTTGATTAAGGAAACGAGACACGTAATGTAATAGATGAGTTTTGTTATTTGGGCAACATAATAACTGATGATGACCGAAGTAGGGAGCGTATAAAATATGGCACTAAAAGCGTTTCTGGAGAAGAGAAATTTGCTAACGTCGAATAGAGACTTAAGTATTATGAAGTCTTTTTTGAAAGTATTTGTACGGAGTGTAGCCATGTGTGAAAGTGGAAGATGGATGACAAACAATTTAGACGAGAAGAGAATAGAAGCTTTTGAAATGTGCTACAGAAGAACATTGAAGGTTGGGCGGATAGAACACGTAACTAATGAGGAGGTACTGAAGAGAATGAGGGAGAAAACAAATTTATGGCACAATCTGGCTAGACGAAGGGATCGTTTGATAGGAAACATTCTGAGACATGGGGAAGCATGGGGAGTAAAAATTGCTGGCGAAGACCAAGAGGTGAACACAGTAAGCAGATTCGGAACTATGAAAATTGCAGTAGTTATTCGGAGATGAAGAGGCCTGCACAGGATAAAGCAACGTGAAGAGCTGCATCAAACCGGTATTCGGATTGAAGACCACAAAACAACAACAACGACGTTGGTGTAAATCGACGGGAGAGTAAACTTGCGTCTATAAACACACGAAAGGATGAATTATTCTTGTTGAATGCAATTTAGGGCAGTGATTGTATATCAATTCGATTATTCCACTGCTGAGCAATAAAACTGCAACAGCATGTAGGCAGTATGCGACAAACTTTAAATGAACACAAAGTTCTGCATGCTTGGATGCGCAAATGATTAGCATTTTAGTGTAGCCGCAGAAAGTAGATAGTGGCGATGCTATCTACATTCTGTATGTAAGGAAAGGTTAGGTTCTGGTACAGAACTCCCATCTGAATGTTATTTGTTTGTGTGAAGTCGTGTTATCCATCATGTAAGAAGGTGAGACGTCAAGCAGTAGGTGTCGGAATGCGACAGTGGCAGGGTCATGTCCTATTCAGACTGCACTTTATCGCTACGCGCTATTAGTTGTGCTGTGATTTTTAACTTCTATATTTTTACTGATTCATTGTGGGTGACCCTTTATTAGATACATTGCATTGCAGTGATTATTTTCGTATGCTGAGATTTGCTCTACAATTTTTTCCTGAATTGTTACAGATTATAAATGTATTTAAGAACGTCCATCTTTTGTAAGTTTTAACTTCTTGCCAGTGTCTAGATTCACTCACTTTAGAGCAGGCGAGATGCCGGCACCCCTACTATGGCTATTAAGGTAAGTGATTTATGTTGTGTCACCGCCAGACACCACACTTGCTAGGTGGTAGTTTTAAATCGGCCGCGGTCCATTAGTACATGTCGGACCCGCGTGTCGCCACTGTGTGATCGCAGACCGAGCGCCACCACAAGGCAAGTCTCGAGATACGGACTAGCACTCGCCCCAGTTGTACGGACGACGTAGCTAGCGACTATACTGACGAAGCCTCGCTCCTTTGCCGAGCCGATAGTTAGAATAGCCTTCAGCTAAGTCAATGGCTACGACCTAGCAAGGCGCCATTAGTAACATTGCATGTATCTAAAGAGTCTCACTTGTATCGCCACAATCTCCAGATGTACCAAAAGGATGGATTCCAGAAGCTACGTACTTTTCTTTATAGCATTCATTACGTATCCTGTTTCAGATCTCACGCCATCCTGCGTGAACTTATAGCGCGTGCCTTTCGGCTTCCTCGCATTGTGTCTAGGCTGTCTTGCCTAGACACAACAATTTAATTAATCCTCCCTTTGTCGCTAACCACACGGCCTCCCCAGCGGAACTCTTGGCCGCCAACCTGGGCTCAAAGCTTCTTCATCTGAACCTACACTTAAGTCTAACTTTGAAAGATTTTCATCAGCCTCCGACTTATCGAGCATACGCATCGAGTTATACACCTCCACTTCATGTGGCATTTAGTTGGCTAAATATACACACTTAGTAGCACCCTGTGCGTCTGATTTAGAACTGAGTATACTCTACTATGGAATCGGACAAGTGGTGTACAACAAATTTGTAGTGGTGTATGAAGCAGTATGAACTTAATTGATGTACCTTCAGAGAATTAAATATAAAATTACTAATAACTAACGTACTAATTATATGTCAAACTTAGTATCGACAACTTGAATTTTAATAAAACGTAGCGTCAATTTTAGGTAAAAATCACAATCTTCGTCTGCAGTAACAGCACCACTTACTCGTTTGTCTGCAACTAGTCAGCGTGTTACGTTGCTTAATACTTTTAATACGGTGTCGCAATACCCTTGCATGCATCTGCAAAGCACCTTAGCAAAGTTCTGGTATCGATTTCCATTCGCACTCATGCCCCAGAATCTACCGTTGATGTGTATGGTTCCTGTTGCCAAAAACTGCGCCCGTGCACGTAGCACTGAAAAGTGAAATCTGTCGAAATACGACCAAGGTATAGCTCCCAGGAAAATTATACTATAACGACTCTCCATAGATCATACTCTGAACGCTACTCCCTGTGAAGTCAACACACATACAAGACAAAATAGCAATGCAAACTGATCTACAGTTTGGCAAAATGCCCTTGATTTAGCGCAAAGCTCCCTCTAACAGTCCTTTCTCGCTTCCACAAGAAAAGATGACTTTCATGTTAATAGATACGTTGATATAACCAACAATTTTTTTCACAGTCAATAATAAAATCTGCGTGAATCCAAAACTTTAGTTCAAATATCTTGTCCAGAACTCTCATTTCAGCAGATAGTGTACATTACACAATTTTAAATTATTTTTAGCTACACACATAAATTAATATTTTACTCACTAAATGATTTTTTTTCTTAATGAATCACTTGTACTCATGAACACATAAGCCTTCCAGACTGATTGAATGATGTTATCGCCGGCCGGAGTGGCCGAGCGGTTCTAGGCGCTACAGTCTGGAACCGCGCGACCGCTACGGTCGCAGGTTCGAATCCTGCCTCGGGCATGGATGTGTGTGATGTCCTTAGGTTAGTTATACTTAAGTAGTTCTAAGTTCTAGGGGACCGATGACCTCAGAAGTTAAATCCCATAGTGCTCAGAGCCATTTGAACCAATGATGTTACCCCAACAAAAGTATCCACAAATGTGTTACCTCCACGCAGCCTTTAAGTTTACCTTTTGGCACAGCAGAAAACTTACAACTCTGTCTACTGTCTTGAATCAAATTTTATCCATTATAATTACCCCACCTCCACAACCTAAAAAGTACACTTCCTCATTCTTTTCTGCACCTGATCCTGCCATTCAATGAATAGTGCACTTAACAAATATCCGTCCAAAATCTTAACTATTAAACAAGAAATACGCAGATAATTCAAGTTTTCACTTCTCTGTATACAATCGTAACTTGGTCACATTTCTCAGTATGAGTACCTTTTCTGACATCAGATGTTTCAGCTTGTATGCTTTTGGATGCGGACTTGCTGCAACAATGAATGGACCATAGCACGAAAAAAATTTTTTTTGTCTAAATCACTCGATTCCTCGTTAGTTTTCATTACCACTTGGTTCTCGATTTTATATTTTATAGGTTTAAATCGTCCATCATGTTTCCTTCACCTTTCGTCTGCCATTTGTTTCATTTGAGCCTTTATTGTTTTCTCTCTTTCGTCTGTCGTGATTTCTTTACTCGCTGGAAATTTAATGATTCTGGCTTACTACTCATCACCAACTCATACGATGAGGAGCACAAAGCACTGCTCTATACACTATTTAATACATCCTCAAATGATTTCACAAACTATGTTCATTTTGATTGCTTAGTGGTTGCAGAAGTCCTGCACAAGTGTGCAGTTTCCTTCACGTAGCTCTCAGAAGTGTTGCTTGTCGGCCGGTAAACTGATATTTTAATGTGTCTGATGCCTTATTTGTTTACAAAATCATTCCAAATATTTAAAATGAACTGTGATCAGTTGTCAGACAACAGCCTCTCTTGTTTCATCACTTTAGAAAAGTAACCCTTCTCCAGTTTGGCGATCAAAGTTTTGATATTTGCTTTCTGTATCGCATACAGACCGATAAATTTTGAAATTATATTTAGAGCTAGGAATATCTATTTCATTCCACCGCAGACGGTTGCAATAGGTCCAAAATTATCCACTGCTAACAGTTCCCCTACCTTACTAGGAATCATACTCTGCATTTATCTCTGTTAATCCACAGTGCGATGATTCATCCACTGGCATTAACCGCATATAGCCAGCTGTTTACGTACCATCCCGCCAAGTTATTTATGTGTACATATTCATGTAAAAGCTCGGTACTTTTTTTGTGATCCGTAATGCCATAACTATGATGTATGTAGTCTATAAGATCCTCAACATACTTCTCTGGAAAACACAGCCTCCAAAGTTCCATCTTTTCAACTTTCCCCCAAAACGTAATTCCCTTATAGATGTTATAATACGTTGGTATCTTTTCAAAGTCTTTAATGTCAGCATTTATCTTCATTAGTTTCAGTAATGGGTCTTCATTTTCCAGTCTTCGCATGTCTCCGCAGGCATCACGATTATCCTTTTCCCCTTCTGCTCCTTTCATATACAAGAGTTGAAATTCTTCATTCCCTCTTCAACAACATTCTCTTCTTCCCCGACAGGTAAATGGGATAGTGCATCAGCGATAAAATTTCTGCTGCCCTTAATATATCTGACAGTGTAATTAAATTGTTAGAAAAAAGTGGCCCAACGCGTAAGTATTGATTTATTAACCTACAATTCTGTTGAAAGCTAAGTGCTTTATGATCAAAAAGTACAGTCACCTCGTGACCCTCCTGATAGATACAGAACTTCTGAAAGCAGCACACGATAGCGAGTAAATCCTTCTCTGATATACTGTAACTAGACCCGTGCTTACTCTGCATTCGTATGGTAAAAGTGAAACGTCCCCTTAGAAAAATTGTACATGACTGTGCTTAAACTGACACACTATTTTTAGCGCAACGCAATCTGACTTTCAAAAATCCATACAAAAGAATGGCCCTGACTAACATTAACCTATACCTTTCACAAATCACTTACCTCACAAAAATCTTGGTTACTCGAACTACTGCAATACAGCGAGCGCCACTACTGCCAGCTAAATAAAAGATTCAAACTACGGAAGGCACTAACTACTGATAGGCATAGTTAGCAAATGAAAGATTTTGATAGAGAAGAAACAATGCATTTACCTTAAGTGTTCAAAGGTCATTATATATATAGCAGTTCATGACATCCGGTCTTACAAATTTCAAAACTCCGCCATTTCTCTCCCCACATCCACCACTGCTGGCGGCTCACCTCCAATTGCGCAACGCTACGCGCTGTTCACATCCAGCTGCCCAACACTACAATGGCAGACAACACTGCAAACTAGCCACAGACTGCACACAGCACAGCCAGTGATTTTCATACAGAGCGCTACGTAACGTTGCCAATAAGAAAACATAAACAGCCTACTTACAAAAGCCATGCTTCGTTGTACAAACTTTCCTTCTACCATTTTTTCTGAAATATCTGACATCCTACGCTATAATCTAAACTCTACGTCGCAAGACCGAATGGGAACAACGTATCTGGGTAATATAACATCTTTCTACTGCATAGACTACCTTTCAAAGTATTAAGTTCACATTCACACTTGTTGTTCAATATCCACGTGAATTTCCTTTTCAATAATTTGTATAAGTTTGGTGCAGTCAAGGTCCCATCTCCCAAAAATTTTTGGCAGAAACCGCTTAGACACAAATATGACTTTAGTTGTTTCTTCAAAGTCGGTCGCTTGCATACAGCTACAGCGAGCTTTTAGCTTCTCACTGCTTGGCAGTATACCCATGGATGTGAGCTTATGCACTAAAAACCGTATTTCAGCCCTGACAAATTCACATTTTGCTAGTTTTAGGGTCCTGCCTCCTCATCTTAGGGCCACGAAAACTTTCTCCATTATTTCGCAATGCTCACGGCAAGAATCCGTTGCAATTAATATATCGTCAACGTAGACCAAAAGCCTGAGCATTAATTCAGCTCCTAACACACGACTCAGTGCCCTCACGAACACTGCGACGAGGTCTGCCTGAAAGGAACAACTTTAAAACAATAGCTTCGTCCTTCAAGGAGGAAAGCCGTATATTGTTTAATTTCTTCTGTCAACCGAATTTGCCAGAAGCCGAATGTGAGATCCACACTCGACAATAGTTCAACATTTTGGAAATTCTGTGATAGTTCTGCCACACTGCCCGTTTGGTTATGCTTCATTACAAGTACTTTTCTTAATTTACATACGTCTATAACTATCCTCACAGAGTCAAACTCTTTCTTAACAGTTACAATGGGGTTGCAGTATTCACTTATACACTGCTATATAACATCCCATTCCAGCAACTGTTTTAATCTAGCCTGCACAGCTTCCAGATCTAGCTAATGCCGTACAGTGAAGTTTTGCTTTGATATGCTCATGTGGTACCACATTAAATCTACCAACCTGCATGGTTTGTCTGCGAAAACATCCTCATAACTGCCTAAGAAGTGACATAGTTAATCTTTCTGCGTAGCTGAGATATTATCAGTTGGCTCTATAATTTCCCTAATTTGATCATTTGAAGATTCAACATCATACCAGCCTTCAGAGATTTCTGTCTAGGCGACTCGCCATTCCTAGTTAAAATATCTGCGGACTTTACTTTTCGCCTCGTATTCTCAAAGCCGAATTCATATTATTTATTCTCACAATTTGGCGAGACTTTGTACTTTGTGTGCTCCCTGCCGTCGTTGGATAAGCAGCTGCAGCAGCAAGTCGTATACCCCTAGCTTACTTATTTGTTACATAGTTTAATTCTTAATTTCTTTGCGTGTTTTTGGGTACTTGTATTGTTTAATTCATAAATTTCGGGCGTATTATAGTATTTGAGAGTTGTAGCATCGCGCTTTAGTACCTGAATAGTGTAAATTCGCGTAGTCGTCTGTCTTCTGTTTTTGCTTTGAACGGCCAGTGTCGGTTGGTCACAGCCAGTGTGCTCCCTGCCGCCGTTGGTGCAGCTGCAGCAGCAAGTCGTATACCCCCAGCTTACTTATTTGTTACATAGTCTAATTCTTAATTTCTTTGCGTGATTTTGGGTACTTGCATTGTTTAATTCGTTTACTTCGTAGATTATTACTTAAATTGCGTGTGAGTTTCGTATAGGAGGTGTAATTTCGAGTTTTAGTTACTGTAATCGTAAATTCAGGCAGATTGTAGCGCAGTCGTCAGGCATTTGTACAGGTTAGTTAATACATCCTTTCTGTGTTTCCCTTGCGTTATCTAGGCACGGACTCGTGTTTCAGTAACTGTTGTTCAACATCGATTAGAATGAACAGGGACTGTGATTGCTGTGTTCGGATGAGGGCTGAGTTGGCATCCCTTCGCTCACAGCTGCAAGCGGCGCTGACTTCGGTGGCGCAGCTTGAGGCTGTTGCCAATGGGCACCACTGCGGGGAGCCGGACTTGGGTATCACGGAGATGTCAACCTCGTCCCGTCTGTCTGCAGATCGGTCTGCCGCTGTGGTTGCCCCGGTTGCTGCCCGCAGTGGGGCTGAGCCCACGCCTGTGGTTGATTGGAAGGTCGTTCCAAGGCGTGGCAGGCAGCGAAAGACGTCCCCGGAGGCTGATCAGAAAGCCTCCCCGGTGCGTCTGACAAACAGGTTTCAGGCACTGTCTCTGGCTGAGCCAGATGCAGCCGCCTGCCCTGTTTCAGAGGATGATTCTCAGCCTTCAAGGTCCGGGCAATCACAGAGGGTGGGCTTATTGATAGTTGGGAGCTCCAATGTTAGGCGCGTAATGGGGCCCCTTAGGGATATGGCGGCTAAGCAGGGGAAGAAATCCAGTGTGCACTCCGTGTGCATTCCGGGTGGAGTCATTCCTGAAGTGGAAAGGGTCCTACCGGATGCCATGAAGAGCACAGGGTGCAGCCAGCTGCAGGTGGTGGCACATGTCGGCACTAATGACGTGTGTCGCTTTGGATCTGAGGAAATTCTCTCTGGATTCCAGGGGCTATCTGATTTGGTGAAGGCTGCCGGTCTTGCTTACGAGATGAAGGCAGAGCTCACCATCTGCAGCATCGTTGACAGAACCGACTGCGGACCATTGGTGCAGAGCCGGGTGGAGGGTCTGAATCAGAGGCTCAGACGGTTTTGCGACCGAGTTGGCTGCAGATTCCTTGACTTTTGCCATAGGGTGGTAGGGTTTCGGGTTCCGCTGAATAGGTCAGGAGTTCACTACACTCAGCAAGCGGCTGCACGGATAGCGGAGGCTGTGTGGCGTGGACTGGGCGGTTTTTTAGGTTAGAAGGCCTCGGGAAAGTACGAGGTGGGCTACAATCTCACAGGGTGCATGGCAAATACAGGAAATGCTTGGATCAAGGAACAGTCGGAATTGTAGTTGTAAATTGTTGTAGTTGTGCTGGGAAAGTCCCTGAGCTTCAAGCACTAATAGAAAGCACAGAAGCTGAAATCGTTATAGGTACAGAAAGCTGGCTAAAGCCTGAAATAAGTTCTGCAGAAATTTTTACGAATTCTCAGACGGTGTTCAGGAAAGATAGATTAGGCAGAATTGGTGGTGGAGTGTTTGTGTCTGTCAGTAGTGGTTTATCTTGCAGCGAAGTCGAAGTAGATACTCCGTGCGAATTGGTATGGGTGGAGGTTATACTTAACAGCCGAACTAAGTTAATAATTGGCTCCTTCTACCGACCCCCAGACTCCGATGATATAGTTGCTGAACAGTTCAGAGAAAATTTGAGTCTCGTAACAAATAAATACCCCACTCATACGGTTATAGTTGGTGGAGACTTCAACCTTCCCTCGATATGTTGGCAAAATTACTTGTTCAAAACCGGTGGTAGGCAGAAAACATCTTCCGAGATTGTCCTAAATGCTTTCTCCGAAAATTATTTCGAGCAGTTAGTCCACGAACCCACGCGAATTGTAAATGGTTGCGAAAACACACTTGACCTCTTAGCCACAAACAATCCAAAGCTGATAGAGAGCATCATGACTGATACAGGGATTAGTGATCATAAGGTCGTTGTAGCTAGGCTCAATACCGTTTCTTCCAAATCCACCAGAAACAAACGCAAAATAACTTTATTTAAAAAGCGGATAAAGTGTCACTAGAAGCCTTCCTAAGAGACAATCTCCATTCCTTCCGAACTGACTATGCAAATGTAGACGAGATGTGGCTCAAATTCAAAGATATAGTAGCAACAGCAATTGAGAGATTCATACCTCATAAATTGGTAAGAGATGGAACTGATCCCCCGTGGTTCACAAAACTGGTCCGAACGCTGTTGCAGAGGCAACGGAAAAAGCATGCGAAGTTCAGAAGAACGCGAAATCCCGAAGATTGGCTCAAATTTACAGACGCGCGAAATTTGGCACGGACTTCAATGCGAGATGCCTTTAATAGGTTACACAACGAAACATTGTCTCGAAATTTGGTAGAAAATCCGAAGAAATTCTGGTCGTATGTAAAGTACACAAGCGGCAAGACGCAGTCAATACCTTCGCTGCGCAATGCCGAAGGTACTGTTAACGACGACTGTGCCGCTAAAGCGGAGTTATTGAACGCAGTTTTCCGAAATTCGTTCACCAGGGAAGACGAATGGAATATTCAAGAATTTGATACACGAACAGCTGCTAGCATGAGTTTCTTAGAAGTAGATACCTTAGGGGTTGCGAAACATCTCAAATCGCTTGATACGGGCAAGTCTTCAGGTCCAGATTGTATACCGATTAGGTTCCTTTCATATTACGCTGATACAATAGCTCCCTAATTAGCAATCATATACAACCGCTCGCTCACCGATAGATCTGTATCTACAGATTGTAAAATTGCGCGTAATCCATCGAACTACACACCTATATCATTGACGTCGGTTTGCAGTAGGGTTTTGGAGCATATACTGTATTCAAACATGATGAATCACCTCGAAAGGAACGATCTATTGATACGTAATCAGCATGGTTTCAGAAAACATCGTTCTTGTGCAACCCAGCTAGCTCTTTATTCGCACGAAGTAATGGCACTATCGACAGGGGATCTCAAGTTGATTCCGTATTTCTAGATTTCCGGAAAGCTTTTGACACCGTTCCTCACAAGCGACTTCTAATCAAGCTGCGGGCCTATGGGGTATCGACTCAGTTGTGCGACTGGATTCGTGATTTCCTGTCAGGAAGGTCGCAGTTCGTAGTAATAGACGGCAAATTATCGTGTAAAACTGAAGTGATATCAGGTGTTCCCCAGGGAAGCGTTCTGGGACCTCTGCTGTTCCTGATCTATATAAATGATCTGGGTGACACTCTGAGCAGTTCTCTTAGGTTGTTCGCAGATGATGTTGTAGTTTACAATCTAGTAAGGTCATCCGAAGACCAGTATCAGTTGCAAAGCGATTTAGAAAAGATTGCTGTATGGTGTGGCAGGTGGCAGTTGACGCTAAATAACGAATAGTGTGAGGTGATCCACATGAGTTCCAAAAGAAATCCCTTGGAATTCGATTACTCGATAAATAGCACAATTCTCAAGGCTGTCGATTCAACTAAGTACCTGGGTGTTAAAATTACGAACAACTTCAGTTGGAAAGACCACATAGATAATATTGTGGGGAAGGCGAGCCAAAGGTTGCGTTTCATTGGTAGGACACTTAGAAGATGCAACAAGTCCACTAAAGAGACAGCTTACACTACACTCGTTCGTCCTCTGTTAGAATATTGCTGCGCGATGTGGGATCCTTACCAGGTGGGATTGACGGAGGACATCGAAAGGGTGCAAAAAAGGGCAGCTCGTTTTGTATTATCACGTAATAGGGGAGAGAGTGTGGCAGATATGATACGCGAGTTGGGATGGAAGTCATTAAAGCAAAGACGTTTTTCGTCGCGGCGAGATCTATTTACGAAATTTCAGTCACCAACTTTCTCTTCCGAATGCGAAAATATTTTGTTGAGCCCAACCTACATAGGTAGGAATGATCATCAAACTAAAATAAGAGAAATCAGAGCTCGAACAGAAAGGTTTAGGTGTTCGTTTTTCCCGCTCGCTGTTCGGGAGTGGAATGGTAGAGAGATAGTATGATTGTGGTTCGATGAACCCTCTGCCAAGCACTTAAATGTGAATTGCAGAGTAGTCATGTAGATGTAGATGTAGATGTACTCAAGAAATCTGTGCCTAACACCTTTAATTATTCAATTTACTCATATTAAAATGACTATCTTCACCCTTAAAATTTAACAACAGTTCATTATTTATTGGCCTGATTAACCTACCTGTGGTGGTTTTAATCTTGACACCAGTGACCGGCAGAATTACTAGTTTCTTGTGTTTGTTTCTGTTTATAAAAGTTTCCGATATGGCTGTAAATCACTACCTGAATCGAGAAGGTCCATACATTTTCATCATAAACATCAACTTCAACTACTGGTTGCACGATTTCAATCACTTTCCTCTCCAAACCTCACTCTCTTAGCAAATTGTTTTCCCTGTCCCTTCTTCTATAGCCCATTTCCATAGCACACATGTTAAGCACTCAGAAATCTACCACACCACCTTTTTCCTCAAATAATTCTTTAAATACGTCTATCACCCCGGTTCACTTCTCCTCTTCTCAATCTCCATAGCTATTTGACATTTTAAATATTTCCACGTAGATGTATGCGATTTCTAAATTAAGCTGCACTACCTCCAGTCCTCTATAGTATACCCGCACAGATCTTTCGACCTTCAGTCTAATCCCACATCTGCGTCAAGAATATGCAGTTCACCCCCTCCCCCTTACCAGAAATAAAAGCATAAATACATTCCTCTGTCATATTTATTCCAGTAGTTTCAACCTCCCCACGTATAACTTCATAATTTAAATTAATAGCTCTGTCTCTCCCGATCAACAATTCACTGATTTTCGTCGACACAACCCAATTATTATCTCCAGCTGGCGAGACTACAGGTTAGTCGTTTTCAGAGACATTACTTAATAACCTTTCTTCACCCACACTAAGATCATTGTAGCTAATGCAAAGTTCTCCCTCGGAATTCTCTGTGCACTCAATTTCCATCAACTTTGAACTTACGCCTGCCTCTCTACCTAGCGCATAATTTTCGACGTGAATCACCTGCACACTATACTTCTTTTATTTCCCATTTATCTCATATATATCAACTGTAGATACACTTTTAATTTCATTATCGCCATCAAATAAATCACCATATGCCTCTGTTGCACCCACTTCTTCTCTTTTCCCTTCAAGTTCCCTTGCCACTTTGCGTTTATCTGTTGCCCACAACTGAGGTAACAAAATTTTTAATACCTTCCCGTACGATCTCCAGTCATCAATACCATATTAAAGTTCCTCTTTCATACAGAATTCAGTGTTAATATCGGATCCTAAATCGACAGTTTCTCTACAATTTCTCACTACATTTCCCTGACCTGTCTCTAACACATGATTGAATTTTTCTCCTCGTCAAAAACAACCAACTCGCCTACCTCTGCAGAAATGAATGAACTGATCTCATCTTCTTAAGTATCGAATCCAGTAGCAAGACTGTTCGCTCACTTAACTTTATCGCACACGCTGACTTTGATCAACACGTTATCAGTTTTCCAGAAACATCATCTCCATCTGCCGACACAAATATTTACAGAATACTTTAAAGAAATTACATACAGTCATATTTACACCAATGATGAACGATAATTAAATATAACTGAGAACAAAAGCATATGCAGTTTAAGTAGCAAAAAAAAAAAAAAAAAAAAAGTTCAAATGTGTGTGAAATCTTATGGAAAACTTAACTGCTAAGGTCATCAGTCCCTAAGCTTACACACTACTTAACCTAAATTATCCTAAAGACAAACAAACACACCCATGCCCGAGGGACGACTCGAACCTCCGCCGGGATTAGCCGCACAGTCCATGACTGCAACGCCCTAGCCCGCTCGGCTAATCCCGCGCGGCAGTTTAAGTAGCAAAATTCTGTAAAATAATTATAATCTTCTAGTGTTAAGTACGTTATATATAAGAGCTTTGCAACAACTGCTCGAAAGTAACGTGCTCCTAAAATAGCGTGAAAACCTCGACCTAATTTATGAGCAACTAATTCAGGAGCAGCGACGTATATGACATGATCTGTTACCAAAAAATCATCCATAAAGCAAGTTATAATGCGCCTAGTACATCTACAGATGTGACTTGTTCCTGCATCAAATGTCACTAATTTATCCAGTGTATCAAACTTCCGTTTTAGATACTTGAAAATGGCCTAAGGTCGAAATTGTACAGTCGTACAGGAAATAAAGAAAATGGCAACTGAAGGCTTCAAGAAATCATTATAAACATCTTTACCAACATCCGCTGATATATTGTAAAATTCATCATTTAAATTAAAATCACATGAATTGCTGCTACTGAATCGTACATCAACTGAGTTCACTCTACAGTCGATTTCCCCCAAGTCTGAATTTCCTCCAGATTCCGACGGCGATTGCAATCCCCCACTCCCCAAATTTTTGCCATCATTAATAACTTCTTCCCTGAATGAAATAAACTTTACAGCCCCATCTCTTCGTCGTCTGATATATTATTAACTTTAATTACTTTCTTATTTCCCTCACCCTGCTTGTCATCACTCAACACTTTATTCTCAATTTTTACCATCTCTGCTTCCATTATATACACCCTGTCTACCGATTTCCCTAATAATCTTTGATTTAGTATATACCGCACCCTTTTTTCAGCGGGTCCTCCGGACCTCAGATGCGGCTGATCCTATTTTTCCAACTTCTCGTCTCGGTTTTGTGCTCCGTCCCTTCGTCCAACCCCATCTCGATTCCGAAACTTTACCCTGATTTATTCTGTTAAAATGATTATTTTGGTTGTGTTCCTGATAATTACTTTGATGCACATTTTGGTTAGTACTTCTCTGTCGGATATTAGAACCATGTGGCTTAAATTTTAATGATTCTCCAGTTTTTCGACGAAATCTAAAAATTCGTCAATAGAATGAGTTGAACTGTGTACCAGGTCCCATTATACAAAATTCTGGCAACGGTCTTCTTCGAGTCGTAATTTCTGTTAGGACTCCCAGCGGTATACTAGTATGCATTAATTTAGCCAGTTCACGTACACAAAATTCCTGCTAGGAAACACCACCGCTCCTAGAGTTGCGTCTCTTTCGCCTCATTCCAAAATGTGCTGAGAAAGCACTTTTCAAACACCTCATAGCTCGTGAGCTAGTCGCCCATCAAATTTACCGAAGACTGAGCGACACCTTCTAATTGTCTTTCAGCAAACTTAATTTTTGTCTCATGTGACATACCCTGCACGAAATTGTCTCTGCAAGCTGCTAGAAAATTTACAGGATGGTATTCACCATCATTCGCAAACCACTTAGCATTACCAGATCGACCTCATGGTAAGTTATCGTAACTGCCTGTCCAGTTGTTGAGGGTTTAAATCTCTTCGTATTTCTTTAATTTTCTGCTCGTATTGGGCAGCTTCGTTATGTATTATCTTTTCTACACTCTGTTTAGTACTTGCAACCTCTATCATACGTTCTGCTGGTTTTCCTGACAGAAGGTTAACTGAGTAACTGGTCTCTTTCTCGAAGGAACATTGCCTCTACATCTTTTCCATTCTTGGTACTAAAGAGTTTTCAACAGAGTCTGTCCTACTGTTCACAAGCCCAACATCATTTCAAAGTTTGCCCACTTCTACTCTGATATCTTTCAGCTTATCCTCAAGTATACCATCAATATCATTTTTAAATTTTTCGAGCTCTGATTTAACACCTGTAATGGCTTTCAACAATAATCCCATCTGATGTTCTGAAAAATGATTTCGCCTCTTTGATTTTGGACTACGGGGTCCACTAACATTCTTTGGTCCGCACACGCTAGGTAACCGTTTAATCTCATTCACACGTGTTCACACTGTCGTCGCCAGTACTACTGTAGATTACCGTAAGTAGTTTCCCAGTAGATTTGGTCGGTTAAAGTCGTAACTGTGTTACCTGTACATTGGGTGTGTTGCATACCTGTTGGGTATCACCTCATAACGATTGCTTTCTTTGCATATGTGATCAGCGTCTTACTAGAATCCCCTGTAAACAGGAAGTGATGAACAGTCTAGAAATTTAGTGAGGATATACACACACCAAAAAAAGTTTTGCATCACCTCGGTTCCGAGACTTCCGGAATCTATACAGAAAATAGAAATAGAGATAAATATAAACATCATTTCCGCCCTTTTTATTGCTTATGAAAACCACACATTGCATGTTCTACCACCATACAGCGAGACTTTCAGAGGTGGTGGTCCACATTGCTGTACACACCGGTACCTCTAATACCCAGTAGCACGTCCTCTTGCATTGATGTATGCCTGTATTCGTCGTGGCATACTATCCAAAAGTTCATCAAGGCACTGTTGGTCCAGATTGTCCCACTCCTCAACGGCGATTCAGCGTATATCCCTCAGAGTGGTTGATAGGTCACGTCGTCCATAAACGGCCCTTTTCAATCTATCCCAGGCATGTTCAATATGGTTCATGTCTGAAGAACATGCTGGACACTTAGTCGAGCGATGTCGTTATCCTGAAGGAAGTCATTCACAAGGTGTACACAATGGGGGCGCGAATTGTCGTCCATGAAGACGAACGCCTCGCCAATATGCTGCCGATATGGTTGCACTATCGGTCGGAGGATGGCATTCACGTATCGTACAGCCGTTATGGCGCCTTCCATGACCACCAACGGCGTACGTCGACCCCACATAATGCCACCCCAAAACAGCAGGGAACCTCCACCTTGCTGCACTCGCTGGACAGTGTGTCTAAGGCGTTGCCTCCAAACACGTCTCCGACGATTGTCTGGTTGAAGGCATATACGACACTAATCGGTGAAGAGAACGTGATGCCAATCCTGAGCGGTCCATTCGGCATGTTGTTGCGCCCATCTGTACAGCGCTGCGTGGTGTCGTGGTTGCAAAGATAGACCTCACCATGGACGTCGGGAGTGAAGTTGCGCATCATGCAGCCTATTGCGGACATTTTGAGTCGTAACACGACGTCCTGTGGCTGCACGAAAAGCATTATTCAACATGGTGGCGTTGCTGTCAGGGTTGCTCCGAGCCATAATACGTAGGCAGCGGTCATCCACTGCAGTAGTAGCCCTTGGGCGGCCTGAGCGAGGCATGTCATCGACGGTTCCTGTCTCTCTGTATCTCCTCCATGTCCGAACAACATCGCTTTGGTTCACTCCGAGACGCCTGGACACCTCCCTTGTTGCGAGACCTTCCTGGCACAAAGTAACAATGCGAACGCGATCGAACCGCGGCATTGACCATCTAGGCGTGGTTGAACTACAGACGACACGAGCCATGTACCTCCTTCCTGGTGGAATGACTGGTACTGATCGCCTGTCGGACCCCCTCCGTCTAATAGGCGCTGCTCATGCATGGTTGTTTACACCTTTGGGCGGGTTTAGCGACATCTCTGAACATCAAAGGAACTGTGCCTGTGATAAAATATCCGCAGTCAACGTCTATCTTCAGGAGTTCTGGGAACTGGGGTAGTGCAAAACTTTTTTATGTGTATATATTAGTTTAGTGCAGGAATGTGGTCATGTTGAGTCGAATCATGTTTTTAGAGCTTAAGAACGACGTACACTCCTGGAAATTGAAATAAGAACACCGTGAATTCATTGTCCCAGGAAGGGGAAACTTTATTGACACATTCCTGGGGTCAGATACATCACATGATCACACTGACAGAACCACAGGCACATAGACACAGGCAACAGAGCATGCACAATGTCGGCACTAGTACAGTGTATATCCACCTTTCGCAGCAATGCAGGCTGCTATTCTCCCATGGAGACGATCGTAAAGATGCTGGATGTAGTCCTGTGGAACGGCTTGCCATGCCATTTCCACCTGGCGCCTCAGTTGGACCAGCGTTCGTGCTGGACGTGCAGACCGCGTGAGACGACGCTTCATCCAGTCCCAAACATGCTCAATGGGGGACAGATCCGGAGATCTTGCTGGCCACGGTAGTTGACTTACACCTTCTAGAGCACGTTGGGTGGCACGGGATACATGCGGACGTGCATTGTCCTGTTGGAACAGCACGTTCCCTTGCCGGTCTAGGAATGGTAGAACGATGGGTTCGATGACGGTTTGGATGTAGCGTGCACTATTCAGTGTCCCCTCGACGATCACCAGTGGGGTACGGCCAGTGTAGGAGATCGCTCCCCACACCATGATGCCGGGTGTTGGCCCTGTGTGCCTCGGTCGTATGCAGTCCTGATTGTGGCGCTCACCTGCACGGCGCCAAACACGCATACGACCATCATTGGCACCAAGGCAGAAGCGACTCTCATCGCTGAAGACGACACGTCTCCATTCGTCCCTCCATTCACGCCTGTCGCGACACCACTGGAGGCGGGCTGCACGATGTTGGGGCGTGAGCGGAAGACGGCCTAACGGTGTGCGGGACCGTAGCCCAGCTTCATGGAGACGGTTGCGAATGGTCCTCGCCGATACCCCAGGAGCAACAGTGTCCCTAATTTGCTGGGAAGTGGCGGTGCGGTCCCCTACGGCACTGCGTAGGGTCCTACGGTCTTGGCGTGCATCCGTGCGTCGCTGCGGTCCGGTCCCAGGTCGACGGGCACGTGCACCTTCCGCCGACCACTGGTGACAACATCGATGTACTGTGGAGACCTCACGCCCCACGTGTTGAGCAATTCGGCGGTACGTCCACCCGGCCTCCCGCATGCCCACTATACACCTTCGCTCAAAGTCCGTCAACTGCACATACGGTTCACGTCCACGCTGTCGCGGCATGCTACCAGTGTTAAAGACTGCGATGGAGCTCCGTATGCCACGGCAAACTGGCTGACACTGGCGGCGGCGGTGCACAAATGCTGCGCAGCTAGCGCCATTCGACGGCCAACACCGCGGTTCCTGGTGTGTCCGCTGTGCCGTGCGTGTGATCATTGCTTGTACAGCCCTCTCGCACTGTCCGGAGCAAGTATGGTGGGTCTGACACACCGGTGTCAATGTGTTCTTTTTTCCATTTCCAGGAGTGTATTTTTCGTGGCGACTGCCTTCAGCCAATGAAGCAGCAGACCGTAGCGGAACTCTACAGGAATGAAGTGGGGACTGGTACTTCTCGAGTGAAGAGCTCAAGGAAGCGATTCTGCACACTTTTACGCGAGTTCTGGAAGGAGGCAAACTTGTCTAAGATAAAGTGCGTGATTCAGTCGTATAGGTGATTGATTCTGGGCAATGAACGGCCGCTACAATACTCTAACTTTTGAAGGGACTCAAAAAAAGGAGAGGTCTGAATGTGCTCCACTTGTATTACGGAACTGTGGATAGACAGACTATGAGTTACTATTCTATTTGAATCTGTTTCCGAACAATCTGACTGTAAATTTACGATGATAGGTTCAAGGCTTATATCCATCATCACTTCCCTGTCAAATTCTTCTATCTGAAGCTTTTCAGCATGCCGCACTGACTGTGCCCACGCTACAGGTGGGATGTTTTCTATTACCTCACGCACAAGCGATTGAGCGTATGTTATCTTGAATGTTTTGTTTTTGTTTCCAACAAAGCTTTAACCCTTTGCCCAAATTAGTTCCATGGGGTTACAATGACAGTGACACGTGGATAAACTCAAAACTGTGAGAATCCATTCACGTGCAAGGAAGTCTAGTTTGTACGTTCTGTCACGTGACTTGTATAAATCAATGAGTTTCAGGATATCGGCACGAGTCTGGTTTACACTGTACTTAATATCTTTATTTTTAAGCCAGAAAAATATTCGCTTTTCTGGTGTTTGTACTTCGTGTTTTCGCTGTAACAGTTGAATTATAACTGGCAATGACCGACTTCGAAGCAAGGTATGGCAAGAATTGAGAAGCGCGTCACGAAACTGACAGCGTTCATTTTCGAATGGTAGTCACTGCTGTTTTTCTTACACCTAAATACAAGTTTATTCTCAGAAACAAAACCAGAAGAGTCAGTATGCAGAATAATTGTCTGAGAACCTAACACTATGTGAATTTGAAAACCACCAGTACCATCACTCATTTTCCAGCAGATCTTCCTGGAATGAGTCTAATTGACCCATGTTTCATCAACGTAATACACTGTTGAACTACTTCCTTCTCTTGTATCGTGAATCTTTATATGGGATGTAGTTTTTGTGGCACCTATGTCAGTTCTTTGAACTAAAAACTGTCTTCTTAACATATCTGGAACCAACGTGTTTTAAAATTCTTTACATTTTGACGAGGCGCTTACCATTGAAGCCAATTTTCTCCTGCACAAATTTAACACGTTTTTGTGATGTCGGGCATTCATCATTCACATGGAGCACTTTAAAATATCACCTTTAAAACCATCCATTAGTGTCACAGGTTCCTTGCGATTTCGGTGCTTTCCAACGACACGAAACCAACCTTTTCTACGGTTCCTACAGCTCTGACATTCTCGTTTACAGTTCTATTTATAGTTATCTCGCCGACACCACATGGTTCTGGAGTCCGTTCTTGTGTCTTCAAAAGTCAACAGTAGGAGACATGCTTTCAAATTCACATTTGAAAACGTTAAAAATGCCGTAAATAATCACCCTCGCCTGCTTGTGAAGTGCTTCACATTTATTGCCATCAACTAACATTTTTTAATCGCACTTTAATATTTACAGATACACGTTCACAGCTATAATGCTACAAGAAAAGAAAAAGAAACTGACAATTGAATGAATAATTCGGTTGTCGCGAAGTACGGCAAAAGTACAGCATGTAGGAAAGAGATTCTCGCTGTCTAGCTGTAACTCGCTGCTAGCCGCTCGAAAAGACATTGAATATCATTGGCTGCCAGTGGCTAGTGGAGGGGAATGCGCAGAACGGCTGAAAATAGGGCCACCGTCCTACAAGACGCGGACTTTAGTGTGCTAATGAATCCAAGTAGAGAAAAAAAGTCCTTCATCAACATAAAGTTTCAAGAAACGGCCCCCTAGGTATTGCTCCTGTATGGATCATGAGGACAAGATTAGATTAACCCCAGCAATACCAACGCACTTTCATTAAAGTTTACTATTAAGGGGTCTGGGATCCTTTATGAACATCACAAAAAATTTAAGAAATATAAATTTGGTTAACTGTTATTACCTTTTACTCACAACATACATTTCAAAGAAACCTGAAAATACTGAATATGATATTCGTTGTCAAAAGCCACATCTATTAGTAAGACTTAAATTCTGGGTTACGTTTAAGTGAAAATTTTAAAGCATTTACGGAATTCTGTAGAAACTTCATTAAAAACAAAAAGCAATTTTTTAATTTTAAGATATAAAATACCTGGCTAGATAGGCAATATTTTCAAAAGTTGTGCGTATAGTACCCTCCTCGTCCCCCTCCCCCCCCCCCCCCCCCCCAACCACACACACACGTGGTAATGCGAGGAATAATTACAACGAGCACAGAAGCATTTATAGAGTCAAGACACAAAGGGATTAAGGACATTAGGTGCCAGAAGGCACTGATTTAAATCAAAGGGGAAAGTTGAAAATTTGTGCTGGATCGGGATTCGAACATAGGTCTCTTGCTTGCTAGGCAGATGCGCTGACCCCTGCCCCATCCGGACACGGTGCTTATCGCCACTACATGGTCTACGCTAGCACGCCTTCCGCCAAATCCAAATTCTCTACTTATCCGCAAACTACTGATGTGGTGCCCCTCGCCTATTATCCTCATTACACGCGACATTTCGCCGATTCCCGTAAGAGTTCGAGGTGGGTGGGCATCTACACTGGAGGGAGCATTGGCTGTCTTCGCCTTAATTATATATGTGGTGTCTGCTCGTTCAGATATGTCCGAAAGAACAGACACAACATATACAAGGTGAGTCTCTAACTACTGCCACCAAGAATAACTCCGAAAGTATGATAGGAGCTGAAAAGTTTGTGGGACAAAAGTTGCATGGGACAACGGGTGCCATAATATGACGGTTTTTTGTTGCTAGGTGGGGTCGCGTCACACATATGAGGGTCAACTTCGTTTTTTTTTTAAATGGGATGCTATAGTTTGGTACTTATTTTCTGATAGCGGCTATCGAGACGAATCCAGTGATGTGTAACAGTAAGGTCTTTGAAGGTCAACGAAGGTCACAAAGGCGGCAAGAACGTCCATTTATAGACGGTGTTAGAAGTGATGACCATTGGTATCAATGCAGTGCTGCAATCTTCTTATCATGGATTGAGTGGAAGACCTTGCTCTGACAGTTCTCTCTCGCATATCTTCAGGTGTAGTTATAACGTCTTTATAAACAATATGTTTTACGAATCCCCACAAGAAAAAACCCAGAGGCGTCAGGTCTGGCGAACGAACCGGCTACGATACATCTCCTCCGCGTCCAATCCATTGATTTAGGAATTGTCCCTGCAACTCATTTCTAGCCATCAGCGAAAAATGTGCCGGACACCCATAGTGTTGATACCACTTTCTATTCCTTGTTCTTCCAATAACAGACCTAATGTTTTTTGCAGGAATGCGGTGTACTTCCTACCATTAAGATTTCCTTCGATGAAATACGGACCTATAATTCTGTCGTCCAGAATCCTACACCATACATTCACCGACCACGATTTTTGGTGTGCAACTTGCCGCAGCCAACATGGATTTTCAGTTGCTCAATAATGCATGTTATGCAAATTAATATTTCCGTGGTTCGTGAATGTAGCCTCGTCAGTAAATAAAATCAAAATAATAAATGCGTTTTCCCCCTGAATCTGAAGTTGAGCCCATCGGCAGAATTCAATGCGACGCATAAAATCCGTACCAATTAATTCTTGGTAGAGACTGATATGGTAAGGATGATATTTATGGCGATGCAGAACACGAAGAACACTACTCTGGCTCATGCCAGATTCCCTTGCGATTTGACGCAAACTAACACAAGGATCTGGAACCACAGTGGCATGAGTACCAATTTCCGTTTCCTCGTTTGTAACTTTCCTTTGCCGGATGTGTTTCCGATGCGTTAAAGATCCAGTTGTTCTCAGTTTATCATACACATATTTAAATGTACGACGAGTAGGGTGAGTGCGTTGTGGATATCTTTCAGCGTATAAGTCTCTAGCTCTCACTGAATTACGTTGGCATTCTCCGTAAATGAGAAGCATACCGACTTGTTCTTCGAAGGAATACATCGTTCACATTCGCTTGATTCGACGATACTAGTCTTAGCGTTCCTATTAGTGTTGTATTGCGAAACCGTCGAATGGTGTTCACATGTCACTGGCACGTTAGATGGATACGCCGTACTCAGCGAATATTTACTAGTTGCACGATATACGAGAGACAATTGTCAGAGTATGTGCTTCGGTAAGAGCCGAAGTGATAAGGAATACCACTCAATCCATGATAAGATTCCAGCACTGCATTGATACCAATGGCCATCCCTTCGAAAACCTTCTGTAAATGGACGTTCATGCCACCTTTGTGACCTTCGTTGACTTTCAAAGACCTTACTGTTGCACATCATTGGATTCTTCTCGACAAAAAAATGGCTCTGAGCACTATGCGACTTAACTTCTGAGGTCATCAGTCGCCTAGAACTTAGAACTAATTAAACCTAACTAACCTAAGGACATCACACACATCCATGCCCGAGGCAGGATTCGAACCTGCGACCGTAGCGATCGCTCGGTTCCAGACTGTAGCGCCTAGAACCGCACGACCATTCCGGCCGGCCTCTTCTCGACAGCCGCTATCAGAAAATAAGTACCAAACTATTGCATCCTATTTAAAATAAACAAAGTTGACCCTCAGATCTCTGACGCGACCCCGCCTAGCAACAAAAAACCGTCATATTATGGTCCCCGTTGACCCATGCAACATTTGTCCCACAAACTTTCAGCTACTATCATACTTTCGGAGTTATTCTAGGTGGCACTAGTTAGTGACATACCCTGTATATTTGTAAATTCGTTCTTTTTGCTCTACATACGTGACCGGAACGGGAAGAAGCCCTAATAACTGGTACAATGGGAAGTACCGTCTGCCATGCACTTCACGGTGCTTTGCAGAGTATGGATGTAAATGTAGATGTACGAGGGCGGTTCAGAAAGTAAACTCCGATTGGTCACAGTGCGGGTTGTGGGGGGAGTAGCGACGCCATCTGTGCGTTCACGCACTCAACAGGTCAGTCGGCATCAAGCCGTGGTCGAGTGAACGTCGTACCTGCGCTAGTTTAGTTTTTGTGGCAGTTTGAAATGTGTGCTGCAATAGAAAACCCCGCCAAATGTGAAGTGCGTGCTGTCATAAGGTTTTTTACAGCCAAAGGATATTCTGCAGCAGTTATTCATCGTGAGCTTTGTGCCGTGTACGGACCAAGAGTTATGAGTGAAGGAGTTGTCCGTGAATGGGTACGTTTATTTAAAAGTGGACGAGAAAACGTTCATGACGAAGAGAGGAGTGGTAGACCATCATTGGTGACTGACGAACTCGTTCAGACAGTTGATGCAAAAGTTCGTGAAAATCGACGTTTCTCAATGTCAGAGTTGTCTACTGGTTTTCCACAGATTTCTAAGACTCTCTTGTACGGGATAGTGACAGCAAGATTGGGTTACCGTAAGTTCTGTGCACGATGGGTGCCCAAAATTCTTACCGACCACCACAAAACTCAAAGAATGGCCTCTGCATTAGACTTTCTCTCACGTTATGAGGACGAAGGAGAACCATTGTTAAACAGAATCGTGACCGGTGACGAAACCTGGATTAAGTACGTGAACCCTGAGACAAAAGAACAATCAAAGATGTGGGCACATTCAAATTCGCCTACCAAACCAAGAAAAGCCTCGCAAGATTTTTCTGCCAGAAAACTGATGGCAACGGTGTTTTGGGATGCCAAAGGGGTGTTGTTGGTTGAATTCATGGAACGTGGTACGACCATTAATCAAGATGTGTACTGTGAAACAATAAAAAAGTTACGACGGGCTATACAGAACAAACGCCGTGGTATGCTGACTTCCGGTATCGTTTTTTGCACGATAACGCCCGTCCTCACTCTGCTCGCAGAACAACGGCCCTTCTTGAGTCCTTCAAGTGGGACGTTATCAACCATCCACCTTACAGCTCAGACCTGGCGCCAAGTGATTATCACCTCTTCATGCATTTGAAGAAATGGCTCGGGTCACAGCGGTTTGATGACGACGAAGAGTTCAAAGATGCGGTCACAGGCTGGCTCCAGGCACAAGCGGGTGATTTTTATGCAGAAGGAATTTCAAAGCTTGTGAAGAGATACGATAAGTGCCTCAATCGCTATGGAGACTATGTAGAAAAATAGTGCAAAGATGTAGTTGTAAGATGTATATATTAAAATATTTTTATTTAACTTGGTGTATTTTTTTAATCAACCGGAGGTTACTTTCTGAACGGCCCTCGTAGATGTTGGCAGAAGAAGGACGACAGAACTGGTTTACCACTGCAGTAATCGGATCGGATAAATCAACAGTGCAATTGCGAGCCTGAAACGTACACTTCCGAATACTCTTAGCGTACATGAAGGAGCGTGGACGCACTCTGGAAAAACATCACTGTCCATACACTTAAAATTTCACTCATTGGTCAGGGGACGAAGCAAAAAATCAACTTCATTAATGCAGTGGGCGATTGCCTCTCGGAACCCAAAGTTCGTCATGTGATCTTAGCTCATTTTAATGAGATAAGTATTAACTTGGCAAAGGTAAATCTATATTTAAATAAGAACTTAAGTTTTTCAGTATGGAAGTCTTTGTAAAGAAAGTCTGCTTATTTCATACAGCCCTCAAGAGCGCAAAGCGAGCACGTAAGTTCCTGGTCCATATGAAGGGATTATGGTTCAAATGGCTCTAAGCATTGTGGGACTTAACATCTGCCGGCCGCAGTGTTAAGTCCCATAGTGCTCAGAGCCATTTGAATCATTTTTGAACTTAACATCTGAGGTCATCACTCTCCTAGACTTAGAACTACTTAAACCTAACTAACCTAAGGACATCACACACATCGATGCCCGAGGCAGGATTCGAACCTGCGACCGTAGCAGCAGCGCGGTTTCGGACTGAAGCGCCTAGAACCGCTAGGCCACAGCGGCCGGCTGCAGGGTTTACGTTTACATTTACGTGTACAGGTTTATGAAAAATGAAGGTGAGGTAAAATTCGTTACAACTGACCTTGATGTTTGAGAAAAATCGCCTGAAATCTCTTTCAGTTTGTTTGAAATGGTGGAATTTTGCGTACCAAAACTACATGATGTCTCTGATGGACGCTACGTTTTAGGAGCGGACCGGTTCCGGCGAACAGCTAAGTGTAGAAACGAATATTAGTTGCGCTCTTGGCGGCCAGTCGTATTGATTGTCGGCGAGCCGATCGGTCTTTAAATAACATGCCTTCACTATCGCAACGTATTTCATTTACTCCGTTCTCGTCGTCGAAGACAGATCCTGAGCAGAACAAACAAAATCCATAAGTACTAGCAATTAGCTCAAGACACAGCTGAGAGAAAAATTAAGTTTCTAATACAGCCATCTAGTTTCATATTTAAACATTTCAGGCTGACTCTATACATCAGTATTCCCCAACCGGTGGGCCGCTACAATGTCAAAGAAGTGACGCTAACGTTTATAGATTATTGAAGAAACTAAAGGATTCCGATATTAGACATACTGCGAAATTTTATGTTTTTACAGAGATTAACTCTAATTTATTTCTTTAGATTTTAGATAAGAAGATTCTTGTTTATTCTTTAACTATTCAGTGCATCCTGATAACTGTTATATTTCCATAGACATTAATTTAAATTCATTTACTCGATATTATTGTTACACTTTGCCTATCTTAAGTTAACTGTATTCTCACTTGTAGCACTGCAGCAGATATGCCGCTAGGGTGAGAGAACTTTGTAACACCATATCTTATTTTACGGCCGGCTGTACGTGCTTTTCCCTAAAATTCCTGGGATCAGAAAAATGTCCCTTTCTTGTTACTTTTATTGCCTTGTGTTGACATTTGTTCCAGTATGTAGCACCTTCTTTAAGTTTATTGCTCTTTTCATTCGCCACCAAACATTGTCAGACAACTGATTTATGTGACTGCAGGCTTCCTCGGAGATTCCAATGACGAAATCTTTTCGAGTGGTCAGCCGAGTGGTGGTATTGTCTTGTCGCAGTACATACAGTATTTCAGTTCAGGGATACTGTTGGTATTCCATCCTGTACTTTCCATTGTTTGAGTATTTCAGTTCAGTTTTATCACAGCTGTGATCTGCTGTAGTGCGAATATTGTGATTGTTAAACCAGTATTTTCTATTACAGTGGCATTAAACTATTTTTTTCCGATAAGTTCATTGTTATGGAGTGGTCCATTCTCAAGTGCAGGTAGTGAATCCATCGAACCAAAAAAAAGAAAAAGAAAAGGAACAGGAAGCAGTTCAAAGTTAATATAGTGAGAATTATTTATCTTATGGGCTTTTTCTTCGTGTGCAGACAAAACATGCCCAGTCCCCAAGTGCGTTCTCTATGGTGAAAAACTTGAAATTGAAACATTTGTCCACAAAACATTCCTCTCTGTTAAGTAAGGATGTTAATTATTTTTGTCTGCTGATACATTCAGCCGCCACGTTAATGACATGTCCAGTGACATCGAAAACTTTTTGAAGGAGAAAATAAAGAGCAGTTGTAATTTCTCACTTAAAATCGAAGAGTTCACCGATATTGGCGGTCACACACAACTTCCTTCCTATAAAAGGTATATTGATAGGATGTAATTGTAAGTAATTTCTTTTTTTGCAAAGAATTAGCCGAACAAGCAACCAGTGAAGAAATATTTCGTGAAACTAATGAATAACAGGTTCGTAATGAATTAAAGTGGGAGCATTGCGTTAGTGTTTGTACGAGGGTAATCCCAAAAGTAAGATCTCCTATTTTTTATAATTATATAGGCCTGTTTATTTCTACAATGGTTTACATCAGTTTACAGACTGAACATTTAGTTATTTTTCAACATAATTACCATTTCTTTCGATGCATTTTTGTAGACGCTGTGGCAGTTTTTACATGCCCATGTCATACCAGCTCGCCGCCATGCCGTTCAGAAAGTTATGAGCCTCTTCTTTTACCTCGTCGTCGGAGCTGAATCGCTTTCCGGTCAAATGTTCTTTTAACTTAGGGAACAGGTGATAGTCACTGGGCGCTAAGTCAGGACTGTAGGGTGGGTGGGTGATTATTTTCCACTGAAACTGTTGCAGGAGAGCAACGGTTTGCCGAGCGATGTGTGGGCGAGCGTTGTCATGGAGAATGTGTACGCCCTTGCTCAACATTCCTCTTCTCCGGTTCTGAATTGCCCGTTCGAGTTTTTTCAGTCTCACAGTACCTGTCAGCGTTAATTGTGGGCATAAAGTCGACCAAAAATACCCCTTTTCGGTCTCAAAAAACGGTTGTCATGACTTTACCGGCAGACTGTGTTTGTTTGAATTTCTGTGGCTTTGGCGAATAAGGATGCTGCCACTGGCGTGACTGTTGCTTGGGCTCAGATATAAAGTGGTATGCCCAGGTTTCGTCATCCGTGACAATTGAGTCCAGAGAGTTGTCCTGTTCGGCTGCAAGGCGGTGAAGAAATGCGCGGGAAGCATCAACTCGCTGCCGCGTGTGGTCCTCAGTCAGCATGCGTGGCACCCATCTTGCGCACACCTTCCGGTACTTCAATGTTTCCGTTAAAATTCTGTGAGCGGTGCTTCGGGAAACGTGCAGAGATCATACAGGGTGATCCGTCGAAGTTCACGCATGCTTTTCTCAACCTTCAACACTCTCTCCTCAGAAATTGAAGGTCTCCCGCTCTTTTGTTCATAGTGAATTTCGGTCCGACCAGCTGCAAACTCTCTACACGATTTACGAACATTTTTGACATCCATGCACGACTTACCATACACTTCCGTCAATTGGCGATGGATTTCAATCGGCACAGTGGCCTTTGCGTTCAAAAACCGAATAATTGGGCGCAGTTCGCACGTGGCGGTAACATCCAACGGGAACTCCGTTCTGAGCGGCTGCCAAGCCAAGACTGAGCGCCTCAGCGCGGCGTGCTCATGTTTACACACTGCGCGTGAAGTACTCTGCATAACAGTGTGACCAACTACCACACAAACAGAGTTCTGTACTCATAAAAAGATCAGGGACCTTACTTTTGGGATTACCCTCGCACAAACGAAGCCGTTTGTATAACAGGCCAATTGAAAGGATTCGTGGGTGAAGTATGCGAAGTAAATGCTAACTTACGAATCGACCATTGCCTCATTCACCGCGAAGCTACAGTTGCTAAATCTTTGGCATCTCCTCTGAAAATTGCAATGGACAAAGTAGTAAAAGCAGTGAACTTTATCAGATCGTGACCTCTAAATATGTGGCTTTTTAATGTTGTGTGTCAAGAAACGAGAGCACAGCACACTACACTTCTGCTACGTACAGAATTACGACGGTTATCACGATTTAAATTGTTAAAGCGTATGTTTGAACTAAGAGGTAAGATAGATGCGTTTTTTACTATTGACAAGCATGAGTATGCGGATTTACTTGCAGCTTATTAATGGGTATCTATGTTGGTATATCTTTTAATATATCCGTACGCTTAAAGAAACTAAACAGAAAAATGAAAGGTAGAAACGTGTGGATTCAAGGATTTTAGAAAACGCAACAGGTCTACTAAAGTAACTGCTTACACTACGCTTCTCTGCCCTGTTTTGGAGTATTGCTTTGCGGTTTGGGAACCCCATAGATAGGATTGACGGAGGACCTAGGAAAATTTCAAAGAAGGCCAGCTCGTTTTGTATTATTGTATTATGGCGAAGTATAGGAGACAGTACCACAGATATGATTCGCGAATTGAGGTGGCAATGACTAAAACAAAAGTTTTTTTCGTTACGGTAGGATCTTTTCATGAAATTTCAATATCCAACTTTCTCCTCAGAGTGTGAAAATATTTTGTTGGCGCTCACCTACACAGGGAGAAAATATCACCTAATAAAATAAGAGAAATCAGAGCTCGCACGGAAAGATTTAAGTGTTCGTTTTTTCCGTGCGCTGTTCAAAGTGAAACGATAGAGAAATAGCTTGAAGGTGATTCAATGAACCCTCTGCTAGGCACTTAATTGTGAATTGTAGGGTAATCGCCGGCCGGAGTGGCCGAGCGTTTCTAGGCGCTACAGCCTGGAACCGCGCGACCGCTACGATCGCAGGTTCGAATCCTGCCTTGGGCACGAATGTGTGTGATGTCCTTAGGTTAGTTAGGTTTAGGTAGTTCTAAGTTCTGGGGGACTGATGATCTCAGAAGTTAAGTCCCATAGTGCTCAGAGCCATTTGAACCATTTTGTAGGGTAATCGTGTAGAAGTAGATTTATTAATAAGTTAAATATGCAGATAAAGACAATTGAAAATGGACCGTGTGGGATGTTCGAAACCCTATGGTACTTACTGACGATAACAAGGTGCTGATTGACTTAATTAAAGAACGTTTAGTACGCTTACAGCAGAATTAAAAAAAATTGTTTTGGAGATACTATTGAGTATTTTGACTGGGTTCGTGATCCATTCGTGGATCCGAAATATCTTTCTAATAATTTAGGTTTAGGCTCAGAAGAGAAACTGCCAGATTTGAAAGCAGACAGAACTTTGATACCAAAATTTCTCGAAGTCTCTTTGGATACATTTTGGTTGTCAATAAGCAGTGAATACCCAGCTATCTCTCAGACGGCAGTTAATGTGTTATTACCGTTTTCAGCTACATATGTGTGTGATCTGGGGCTTCTCGACTTTGCCTGAAATTAAAACAGAGAGAGAGAGAGAGAGAGAGAGAGAGAGAGAGAGAGCGCCTCGGATATATCAGTGAAGAAATGCTTGCTGTATCAACGATTCCTCCACGAATCAGCCGTCTGTGTGCAGCTAAGCAGGCTCAAACATCAAATTGAAGGGATGTGTAGAGTTATTTACATTAAATTTCGTATTAGCAATGCCTGTTTCCTACAGTGATTAGAGTTAATAAGTTGTTAATAAATGCACGTGTCTATTCCTATTTTATAATAATAATCTACATTTTATCTTTACTCTGCAGTTCACAGTAGACTGCCTGGCAGAGGGTTCAGTCAGCCACCTTCAAGCTGTCTCCCTACCGTTCCACTCTCTAACGGCCCGCGGGAAAACTAACACTTAAAATTTTCTGTGCGAGTCCTGATTTCTCTTATTTTATCGTGTTCATCATTTTCCATATGTACGTGGTACGTGGGTGCCAACAGAGTGTTTTCGAAGTCGGAGGAGAAAACTGGTGATTGAAATTTCATTAGAAGATCCCGTCGGAACGAAAAACGCCTTTGTTTTAATGTTTGCCACTCCAATTCACATATCATGTCTGTGCCACTATCTCCCCTATATCGCGATAATACAAAACGTGCTGCCCTTCTCTGTACTTTTTCGATGTTCAAATGGTTCAAATGGCTCTGAGCACTATGGGACTTAACTTCTGAGGTCATCAGTCCCCTAGAACTTAGAACTACGTAAACCTAATTAACCCAAGGACATCACACACATCCATGCCCAAGGCAGGATTCGAACCTGCGACCGTAGCGGTAACGCGGTTCCAGACTGTAGCGCCTAGAACCGCTCGGTCACCCAGGCCGGCCTTTTTCGATGTCATCCGTCAGTCCCACCTGATGCGGATCCCACACTGCACAGCAACACTCCAGAATAGGACGGAAAATTGTGGTGTAAGCTTTAGTAGACCTTTTGCACCCTCTAAGTGTTCTGCCAATGAATAGCAGTCTTTGGTTTTCTCTACCCACAACATTATCTATGTGATCGTTCTAATATAGGTTATTTGTAATTGTAATCCCTAAGTATTTAGTTGAATTTACAGCCTTCAGATTTGTGTGACTTACCGCGTAATCGAAATTTAGAGGATTTCTTTTAGTACCCATGTGAATAACTTCACACTTTTCTTTATTCAGGGTCAACTGTCACTTTTCGCACGATGCAGATATCTTTTCTAAATCATTTTGCAATTCACTTTGGTCATCTGATGACTTTACAAAATGGTAAATGACAGCATCTTCCGCAAATAATCTAAGAGGGCCACTCAGATTGTCTTCTATGTCGTTAATATAGATCAGGGACAATAGGGGGCCTATAACACTTCCTTGGGGAACGCCAGATATTACTTCTGTTTTACTCGATGACTTCCCGTCTATTATTACAAACTGTGACCTTTCTGACAGGAAATCACGAATCCAGTCGCACAGCTGAGGCGATATTCCATAGCCACGCAGTTTGGTTCGAAGACGCTTGTGAGGAACGGTGTCGAAAGCCTTCTGGAAATCTAAGAATGTGGAATCAACTTGACGTCCCCTGTCGATAGTACTCATTACTTCGTGAGTATAAATAGCTGGTTGTGTTTCGCACGAACGATATTTTAAGAATCCGTGCTATGTGTCAATCGTTTTCTTGGAGGTACTTCATAATGTTCAAATACAGTATATGTTCCAAAACCCTACTGCACATCGACGTTAGTGATATGGGCCTGTAATTCAAGGGATTACTCCTACTTCCCTTTTTGGGTATTGGTGTGACTTAAGCAATTTTCCAGTCTTTAGGTACGGATCTTTCTGTGAGCGAGCGGTTGCCACTGGTGTGTTTTATGTATGACCAGAATCTCTTTGGGTTTTCTGCCAGATTTCGAGACAGAAATTCGTTGTGGAAACTATTAAAAGCATCTCGCATTGAAGTACGCGCTATGTTTCGAACTTCTGCAAAACCTTGCCAGTCTTGGGCATTTTGTGTTCTTTTAAATTCGGCATGCTTTTTTTCGCTGCTTCTGCAACAGCAATCTGGCCCGTTTTGTGTACCATGGGGGATCAGTGCCATCACTCATTAATTTATGTCGTGTATGTCTTTCAATTGCTGTCGATACTATCTCCTTGAAATCATTCCACAAGTTTTCTACGCTTACATGGTCAGATCGGAAGGAGTGAAGACTGTCTCTTAAAAAGGCGTTAAGAGCATTTTTATCAGCTTTTTAAAACAGATTTAGTTTGCGTTTCTTTTTGATGGTTGTAAATGTTACGGTATTCAGCCTAGCAGCAACTGCCTTGTGGTCGCTAATCCTTGTATTTTTGAAGATACTCACTATTTGTCCAGGATTATTTGTTGCTAAGAGGTCAAGTACGCTTTCGCAATCATTTACGCTTCGAATGGGCTAATGAACTAATTGTTCAAAATAATTTTCTGAGAAAGCATTCAGTACAATTTCTGTTGACGTTTTATGCCTGCCGGCTGCTTTAAACGTATAATTTTTCCGGCACATCGAGGGTAGGTTGAAGTCGCCACCGACTATAATTGTATGAGTGGGGTACCTCTTTGAAATGAGACTCAAGTTTTCTTTGAATTGCTCACCAACTACACCTTCTGAGTCGAAGGGTCGGTAAAGCGATCCAATTAATAGTTTAGTCCGATTGTCAGGTTGAACCTCTACCCATACTATTTCACAGAAACTGTCTACTTCAGTTTCTGCTAGGTTCGCAGGAGAGCTTCTGTGAAGTTTGGAAAGTAGGAGACCAGGTACTGACGAAAGTAAAGCTGTGAGGACAGGGCGTGAGTCGTGCTTGGGTAGCTCAGTTGGTAGAGCACGTGCCCGTGAAAGGCGAAGGTCCCGAGTTCGAGTCTCGGTGCGGCATACAGTTTTAATCTGCCAGGAAGTTTCATATCAGCACACACTCCGCTGCAGAGTGAAAATCTCATTCTGGAAACACCACCCAGGCTGTGGCTAAGCCATGTCTCCGCAGTATCCTTTCTTTCAGGAGTGCTAGTTCTGCAAGGTTCGCAGGAGAGCTTCTGTAGAGTTTGGAAGGTAGGAGAAGAGGTACTGGCAGAAGTAAGGCTGTGAGGACGGGGTGTGAGTCGTGGTTGGGTAGCTCAGTTGGTACAGCATTTGCCCGCAAAAGGCAAAGGTCCCGAGTTCAAGTCTCGGTCTGGCACATAGTTTTAATTTGCCAGGAAGTTTCAATTTCACTACAAGGTAAACTACTTCTGACAGCAATAAATACTCCATCCTATCCATTCTGAACACTTGTAGTGTTTTGAGGACAGAACAACAACTGTGTAAGCTGTAAATATTTTTTGGTTTGATGTTGCAAGCTTCTCACAGAAATACATGCATTTACACAGTTTACAATTTGTCAATGATACGACAGTTGTCAAACGAACACATCTCGTCCTCAGAAAGTGAAATAACCATAAACACAACAATGGTAAATTTTAACTAGAAGTTTCTTTAGAAAATTATTCTGATGACTACTTCATGATGTTGGCCAGTACTACAATAAATCACCCAACTCTGGTTCAAAGTTCGGTACTGTTTAGGATGACAATAGAGTCTACGGAGGATGATTAGTTTTGTGACAAGTTTAGCTAAAGGCTACCCAAGGTCGCTCAAGTTTATAGTGGACGCAAGCTGATGAACCAACAAGTTTACGCCTCTGCTCAGTTGTGATGAGCTGTTGTCTGCATGGCTGCTCTCAGCCTCTGAAATTCCTATAAAAACTAACTAAGCCTTGGTTGATTTTTCCAGGAGAAACTCTCCCTATGTTTCTCGTTATGCAAGAAAACATGTACTCATCCCTAGTCTTGGAATATGGCGATATGCACGCACATGGCTGGAGCAGCGTGCATATTAAAATGCCATCTCAGTCCTCACAAGAACAATTAACTAACCGGCTGGTTCTTTTCTCCACAGTTGGAGCTCAACGACACTACAGCTAACATCTACCTGAATGTCAGCCACAGTGAACGCAGTGTTCACACAAATGTCTCCTCTGCGTCGTACAGAGAGTTATGTGCCTCGCATTCAGAGAAGAGTCCCCGAAAATTTCACTCTTGTCTTTCTCGTAGCCGAACTGTCTCCCCACCTGCGTTCTTTCAGTCTCCACGTCAAGGCTTTTTTTGACCAATAGGAGCGTTCCTCTTATTTTTGTGGAAACTCTCTCTACCAATAGCAAGGGCCCTACTATTAAACTTCATCGAAATCTCGGCACTTTACTCCTTCCTAGTTCGTTTCCACCAATTGGACTTTTTGTGCCCGCTCCAGACGCCTAAAAGTTACATGTGTACATCACATGTGTACCACTCACTGTTCACGTGATCAACTGCGTCACTGGTTTTGTTCGTATCTATGTGGAATTCCAAAACGCAGTTTTCTAAAACTTCTTTCTGTCCTACTTCTGGTGACCAGTTGCTTGTTCTCCAGCATGTGTCACCTGTGTGGTCTCTGACTCCCGCCTCGGGACGCCCCCTAAGAGTTTTTCGTAGTGCCTCCCGTGGTGTGACCTCTGCTTCTGCCCGCACCTGCTTCCACACAAAACGTTTCCCTCTCACTGCTTGTTTCACCTTCTGCTCATTGGCATACATTATATAGGAGGGGTGTGTTAATACCGTCCATTGAGTGTCATCCCTTTTGCATTAAATACTTATAGGCAAATCTGCTCATTACCTCCGAAGTAAGGTAGGTGTCATATTCACCTTCCCGTTACAATGTATAAAACTCTTATGTAAGTTGCGAAATTGACATTAATTTATTCTAAAAATGGTTCAAATGGCTCTGAGCACTATGGGACTTAACTTCTGAGGTCATCAGTCCCCTAGAACTTAGAACTAATTAAACCTAACTAACCTAAGGACATCACACACATCCATGCCCGAGGCAGGATTCTAACCTGCGACCGTAGCGGTCGCGCGGTTCCAGACTGTAGCGCCTAGAACCGCTCGGCCACCCGGCCGGCTTTAATTTATTCTGCCACCTTACATACTGTTAGATCGTTTGAAAACAAATCGGCTGAATTTATTTCTGGCTGTAGCAGGCTTCCTGTACCTATAAATATTTCAGCTACAATTCTTTGTATTTGGGCTTGGAGCTCTGGTTCTTTCCCAACACAGTTACGACAATTTAGAACTGCAATACCGACCGTTTCTACAACTACCTTACTGTGTTTTATCTGCCACCTTTTAGCCGGACACCCTTTCTGTGGTTTCCTGAGACCCCCTAACCTAATAATAATAATAATAATAATAATAATAATAATAACTGATTACATAACTATGTAATAATTCGTAACGATCTTAAGATTCACACGGTTGTGAGGGAACTGACATTTTGGTGTGCCGTGTCCAGTGTGGCCCAATCTTGATGTACAATTAGTAACAAAAGGTTGTGGAATACTGCCCTAGATAAGTCAAAGCACGTAGTGTCCATTCGGGTACTTTTCCCTTTTCGTCAACTGTAACTTCCCTGCACTGATGTCGTCACCTGTAAGGTAATGTGACACCACACAGGAACTTAAAACATAGAGATGCCCCGCACTAAATGCAGGCAGTATGAATACAGAAACCTTCACAACTTTGGAAAAGAGAGAATATTCGCAAAGACATAAACAACCTAAAGAAATAGGAAATGTAAGTTGCTCCCACACAATGGGAGCAATGTCTCTATGCTTTCAGTCTACGGTTTTGGGTGGCTGTACTGACACTGGACGTCCAGAATTGGCGTATCACAAATAGAAGGGCAGTCAACTGAACAATTACCCCATTTCAGCATACATAGCTTCAGGCCTGGCGTTCAAATAGATTCCCTTCTTTGTCTATCCCAGGGACAAGGTTGTTTGATTGGTGTGTGTACTGTCTCCGGTCATTAAGACACAAAGTGGACGTGGTTAATTACCAAATACGTCCTAGCGTTACAGCAAGGGGATGACATTCTTACAAGGTGGAAACCAAGACAGTTTCAAAGAGCAAATACAGAATACATCGCACAGTAAAGGCAGTCGCTTGAATAACTAACCACTTATGTTATGGATCTGATTTTGCAGGTCTTGGTTCAGATCATCTTTAAAGTTACTTGTTTTCTCTAATAATAATAATGATTTCAGTGGGGTTATTTTTTCGGCGTATTTTAATGATATTTACTTTAGGTAATTCATCAGTTTCATAGTTAACATTTCTTCATTTCATTATGAAATCTTACTAAGTATCGTTGTTCAAATATTTAGGTTTGGGAATATTAGTGAAAGTTTGTACTTTGCTTTCTCTCCTTATAAGATTCTTTTTCACTAGTAAAATCCCAGTTTTATGCAACATTATTTAAGTTCCTAATTGCAGCGTCCTTTGGATAAATTCAATTAAATACCGGTATTATTTATTTTATTTCATATATAAACGACTGTGGAACAAGTATGGTTTCATGTTTCCCGTTTACCTTTGAATAATACCTGACTTTCCATCTTGTAATATAATTAATATTTCGTTTTGGACCTTTTTAAACACAAGTGTCTTATCACGTATTTAATAATTGACTGTGTTCTGTTTCAACTGTCCATAATATCATTTAATACTTCCGTTTTCGCAGTTAAATGTTTAGAAATGTAACTTATGACGCTGTTTTGTCCATGCGTAGGAGAAAAATGCAAGATGTATATTATATGGTAACATACTGGCGAGTCTCTTCTCCAGTTTTTCAGTTAAATATTTCCAGCCCGGTTTTTTCATTTATCGTGTGTTAGAATAGTATAAGGGGCAGTCAAATGAAAACGAGACAAACGGGAAAAAACAAGTACACTGTTTATTATTTCAAAAGTATCCCCAAAACTGTTAACACATTTATCCCACTGTTGGGCAACAGTGTCAGTGCCTTCGTGGAAGAATGTTTGCGGCTGCTTACGGAACCATGATTGTACCCAGGTGTGCACGTCTTGGTGCAAGGTAAATCGATGGTCGCGAAAATCTTTCTTCAGGGCTCCAAAAATGTGAAAACTGCATGGGGAGGGATTCAGACAGTGTGGAGGATGTGTGAGAGCTTCACAGCGAAACTTCTGCAGCGTAGTCGAAACAACGTTAGCAACATGTGGGTCCTAATTACCAGGCATTCGGCGCAATTTGAGAGTTTCTGTGGTTCGGAGTCTAATACTATATTTCGACGTTCTGTTCTCAATCTCACAGAGAAAGCTTTTGTCGATGCACCTTTATCCGTGCTAGGGAAAGGTTTACATTTTGTGCCGACGCCCAAGCATTGGCCAGTCGTTGGTTTTATAAGTTCTGTTGAACATGCTGTTTTTAAACTACCTCCTGATGTTGCAAAGAAGATTAGGAGGGGAGCATGTAGTGTGTTGACTGCGGCACGTTCACCTAAGAGTAATCTAACAGTAGTGTCGAGGGCTGCTGTACATTCACTCAGAGTGGATCCGGATATTGCTGTTTTACCCGCGGAGAGTGGCAATGCTACAGATGCGTTGGACAAGCAGGATTACGTTCAAAAGATACTGTGTTTACAATATGATTCAGCGTACCGTAGGATCGGCGCTGACCTGACGAGTTGAGAGTAAAAGTAGCAGTCTCCTGAAGAAAACTTCCTTATCGCAGGAGATTATCAAGAGTCTTAATTCATGTGGCGATATCCCCCCACTCCCACAAAATGTGGGACAAATGTATTAACAGTTTTGGGGATTATATTTGAAATAATAAACGCTGAACTAGATTTTCTGGTTTTCCGAACGTTCACAAGGAATACATGAAGTACATGAAATGTATTCGCAGTTGCGAATACGGACAACCATCAGTTGTATAATGGAATGACGACAGTGAACATTTGTGCCGAACCGGGACTCGAACCCAGATTGCCCGCTTATTGCGAGCGGTCGCTCACAATTTGACTATCCGAGCACCTCTCACGGCCAGACCAAAATGTCGCCAACCACGTGTCTACAACCTGTACTCGTATATCCATTATATACACTACTGGCCATTAAAATTGCTACACCAAGAAGAAATGCAGATGATAAACGGGTATTCATTGGACAAATATATTATACTAGAACTAAAATGTGATTACATGTTCACGCAATTTGGGTGAATAGATCCTGGCAAATCAGTACCCAGAACAACCACCTCTGGCCGTAATAACGGCCTTTATACGCCTGGGCATTGAGTCAAACAGAGCTTGGATGGCGTGTACAGGTACAGCTGCCCATGCACCTTCAACACGATACCACAGTTCATCAAGAGTAGTGACTGGCGTATTGTGACAAGCCAGTTGCTCCGCCACCATTGACCAGACGTTTTCAGTTGGTGAGAGATCTGGGGAATGCGCTGGCCAGGGCAGCAGTCGAACACTTTCTGTATCCAGAAACGCCCATACAGGACCTGCAACATGCGGTCGTGCATTATCCTGCTGAAATGTAGGGTTTCGCAGGGATCGAATGAAGTGTAGAGCCACGGCTCGTAACACATCTGAAATGTAACGTCCACTGTTCAAAGTGCCGTCAATGCGAACAAGAGGTGACCGAGACGTGTAACCAATGGCACCCCATACCATCACGCTGGGTGATACACCAGTATGGCGATGACGAATACACGCTTCCAATGTGCGTTCAAAAAAATGGTTCAAATGGCTCTGAGCACTATGGGACTTAACTTCTAAGGTCATCAGTCCCCTAGAACTTAGAACTACCTAACTAACCTAAGGACATCACACACATCCATGCCCGAGGCAGGATTCGAACCTGCGACCGTAGCGGTCGCGCGGTTCCGGACTGAAGCGCCTAGAACCGCTTGGCCACACTGGCCGGCCAATGTGCGTTCACCACGATGTCGCCAAACACGGATGCGACCATCATGATGGTGTAAACAAAACATGGAGTCATCCGAAAAAATGACGTTTTGCCATTAGTGCACCCAGGTTCGTTGTTGAGTACGCCATCTCAGGCGCTCCTGTCTGTGATGCAGCATCAAGGGTAACCGCAGCCAGGGTCTCCGAGCTGATAGTCCATGCTGCTGCAAACGTCGTCGAACTGTTCGTGCAGATGGTTGTTGTCTTGCAAACGTCCCAATCTGTTGACTCAGGGATCGAGACGTGGCTGCACGATCCGTTACAGCCATGCGGAAAAGATGCCTGTCATCTCGACTGCTAGTGATACGAGGCCGTTGGAATCCAGCACAACAACGTTTCACCAGGCAACGCCGGTCAACTGCTGTTTGTGTATGAAATCGGTTGGAAACTTTGCTCATGTCAGCACGTTGTAGGTGTCGCCACCGGCGCCAACCATGCGTGAATGCTCTGGAAAGCTAATCATTTGCATGTCACAGCATCTTCTCCCTGTCGGTTAAATTTCGCGTCTGTAGCACGTCATCTTCGTGGTGTAGCAATTTTAATGGCCAGTAGTGTAGTAATGTAACAAAATTATCGGTATTGTATCTTGACGTCTAGAACGTTTCATCTGCCTACACAACGTTTATGAATGGAAGCGCACGGGAATGCTGAGTGCGGGCTATTGAGGAGTTGGTTGTGCTTCCCCGGCTGCCTGTGTGGCCACACTCGAGAGTTTATTCCGGCGGCAGCAGGCGGCACGAGCGGGAACGCCTGGCGCCAACCGTAGCCCGGCAGCGCGCCAGGACAGTTTTACTTGGCGATACGCGGCGCGTCTGCTGTGCATTGTCTGCGACAGCCCGCCCCCATCTGCTCAGCCACCTCGCTTCCTACTGGAGCATGGAAGCAGATGAAAATGCACAAGCTATCATCCTGCTTCAGGTCTCCTTTAAACATAAATATCGCGTGCAGGGCCTGCTCCTTATTGTGATTTCTAAGATTGTATACGTTCACCTTGGTAGCTGCACGGTCAGCGCGGCGAACTGCTGACCAAAGGGGTCCGGGTTTGATTACCGGACAGGGTTTTTCTCCGTTCGTCGGTTGCATGTTGTGTTGTCCTTACTTTCATATCGTCATAGTTGAGATAGCTTTATAGTCACGTCCCGTTGTTATTGTTGTGGTCTTCAGTCCTGAGACTGGTTTGATGCAGCTCTCCATGCTACTGTATCCAGTGCAAGCCTCTTCATCTCCCAGTACATACTGCAGCCTACATACTTCTGGATGGCCGGAGTGGCCGTGCGGTTCTAGGCGGTACAGTCTAGAGCCGAGCGACCGCTACGGTCGCAGGTTCGAATCCTGCCTCGGGCATGGATGTGTGTGATGCCCTTAGGTTAGTTAGGTTTAATTAGTTCTAAGTTCTAGGCGACTGATAACCTCAGAAGTTAAGTCGCATAGTGCTCAGAGCCATACTTCTGAATCTGCTTAGTGTATTCATCTCTTGGTCTCCCTCTACGATTTTTACCCTCCACGCTGCCCTCAAGTACTAAATTGGTGATCCCTTGATGCCTCAGAACATGTCCCACCAACCGATCCCTTCTTCTAGTCAAGTTGTGCCACAAACTCCTCTTCTCCCCAATTCTTTTCAATACCTCCTCTATAGTTATGTGATCTACCCATCTAATCTTCAGCATTCTTCTGTAGCACCACATTTCGAAAGCTTCTGTTCTCTTCTTGTCTAAACTATTTATCGTCCATGTTTCACTTCCATACATGGCTACACTCCATACAAATACTTTCAGAAACGACTTCCTGACACTTAAATCAATACTCGATGTTAACAAATTTCTCTTCTTCAGAAACGTTTTCCATGCCATTGCCAGTCTACATTTTATATCCTCACGTTCCAAAAGCCAATAAATACGAGGGTGAGTCAAATGAAAACTTTAAATATTTTTTTTAAATATTATTTATTGTGCAGAAGTGGTAAAAAGCTGTATCACTTTTCAACATAATCTCCCTCCCCGCTCAGTGCAATTCCTCCAGCGCTTACAAAGTGCATAAATTCCTTTAGAAAAAAATTCTTTTGGTAGTTCGCGCAACCACTCATGCACCGCGTGACGTACCTCTTCATCAGAACGGAACTTCTTTCCTCCCATTGCGTCTCTGAGTGGTCCAGACATATGGAAATCACTTGGGGCAAGGTCTGGTGAGTATGGTGCATGAGGAAGACACTCAAAATGCACGTCTTTGATTGTTGCCTCTGTTGTACGTGCAGTGTGGAGCCTTGCATTGTCATGTTGCAAAAGGACACCTGCTGACAGCAATCCACGTCGCTTTGATTTGATTGCAGCCCGCAGATGATTTTTTAGGAGGTCTGTGTATGATGGACTGGTGACAGTGGTCCCTCTAAGCATCTAATGCTCCAAAATGACGCCTTTTTCGTCCCAAAAGAGAGTCAGCATAACTTTCCCTGCTGATGGTTCTGTTCGAAACTTCTTCAGTTTTGGTGATGAGGAATGGCGCCATTCCTTGCTCGCGCTCTTTTCCTTTGCGATTGGTGGAAGTGAAGCCAGGTTTCGTCCCCAGTAACGATTCTTGCAAGGAAGACATCACCTTCTCGTTCAAAGCATCGAAGAAGTTCTTCACAAGCATCAACACGTCGTTCTCTCATTTCAGGAGTCAGTTGCCGTGGCACCCAATTTGCAGACACTTTGTGAAACTGGAGCACATCATGCACAATGTGGTGTGCTGACCCATGACTAATCTGTAAACATGCTGCAATGGCATTCAGTGTCACTCGGCGGTTTTCCTTCACTACTCCATTCGTAGACTTGCTGCTGCGACAAACATGCATCACCGTACTGAACTTTCATTCGTCGATGAATTTCAGTAGGTTTCACACTTTCACTACGCAAAAACCTAATAACAGAACGCTGTTCTTCCCTGGCGCAAGTCGCAAGTGGGGCGGCCATCTTTATACTGATACTGCGACGGTATGTGTGCATCTGCACTATGCTGCCACCTACAGGCCATTCTGCAACCTGGTTGTAGCACGCTTACCAACTTACAGGATAAGGGCGCGAAATTTCGATTTTTTATTAAAAATTTAAGGTTTTCATTAGACTCACCCTCGTAAATAAAAAATTGTTCACGCTACGCAGCAATTAGATTTATTCACGTGCTTAGTGGCTCAACGGCCTTGCTGCAGTGGTAACACCGGTTCCCATCAGATCACCGAAGTTAAGTGCTATCGGGCTTGGCTAGCACTTGGATGGGTGACTATCTGGATCTGCCGAGCGCTGTTGGCAAGCGAGGTCTCTAAAACTGGAAACGACGGGGAGAGCGCTGTGCTGACCACAAACTCCTTCATATCCGCGTCCAGTGACGTCTAGCGGATGTGGATGACACGGCGGTCGGTCGGTACCTTTCTGCCTTCCGAGAGCTGTTCGGACGGAGTAAGTGTTTAGTGGCCACATTGCAATTCAGAGAATAATCGCCATCATTTCGAAATGAAGGATGTTACAAAAAGATTCATCTGATTTCGCGAGACAATATCTTTTACATGGAGCTGATAAAACTTGCGGTAAATTTTAACTTACGCATAGACCTATAAAGTTTTTTTTCCCAAAAGAAATATCCGATTGCACAAGGGTATGTCTTTACATACACGCACATAAAACTGTGGGGTAATTTCTCCAACTGCGTTTAAAATCAAAGTTTACGTTTACCTTTCACATAAGTTCACTGTGTCATTCATCGGACGCACGACAGTCATCGAGACGATAGATAAACTCGTCAGATATTGTGTGTCGGACAGGGATTCGAACCTGTGACCTTTGCCGACTGAGCACGACTCACGGCGATCCCAGTTCGAGTCCCGGTCCGCCACACAGTTTTAATCTGCCAGAAAATTTCAGATCAACGCACGTTCTGCTGCAGAGTGAAAATTCCTTCTCGTTCCATACTCTTGCGAGCATATCTGGAGTTACTGCAGCCACTTTTGATGCTTTGCGCTGTCGCAGTTCAGCCAAAGTTGTTAAAAGGCAACGCGCATAGACGGAGACTTTTACATAACTCCATAAAAAGATAAAAGATCCACATAGCGTGAGATCATGCGACCTTGGAGGCCTGTTGTGTAGTGCGACATCCGTACGACACTTAACGTACAGGCCAACGTTGAGGCAGATCGTTATTCCGAAATGCTCTTGCATGCAGGTGCCGTGCCACTGCGGCCTTTCTCATTCCTGTTGAAAAATGGTGTTTTCGGAACGTTCTCGCAGTTGTGGAAAAAGCCAGAGCTTTGACGTCTACAGGTACCAGATTTCTGTAACCGAGCGACCGAATCTACTACATCAGGCAGGCAACCAAATGAACCAGCAACCTACACCTGGAACCAAAGTTGACTTTTGGTACTCAGCTTTACACACTCTCAGAAAAAATTCATTTAACCTGTCATATTTGAGTAGTTTAATAATTTATTTTTCTTAACATTGTCTATTGTGTAAAGTGTAATTTTGAACATTAAGAAACAAGTTTGATGCACAACACTCTATGCAAGTAATTATACCTTAATCAATAATGTTTGTTTACCTAAGAACCAGTGTCTGTTCCAGACGCTAGTCAGCTGTCCCCTGAAGATGGCCTAATAATCTGAAAACAGTTCGAAATAAACAAAAATCGGTATAACAAAAACAGTATCCTTGACATTCAACCATAAATATGAAACTGTTCTACCAAGAAATAACGGAAAAATCCATAAATAAAAACCAGTTCCATTACTCACATCCAATACAGCAGTAGCCAGTTATTATTTTTCGCATCATAAGATAGCTATCTTTTTATAACGGTTCCGCACACACATTCCATAGACTACTTTCTCCTCCTCCCTTTATTCGGTCTGTTCGCCACGTGCACCAGTTTGTCCTTATGACACAGTACCTTCTGCTATTATTCACTTGTAGAACATTTTTGACTTGTACATTCATATAGTTTCAATATCTGAATATACTGTAATATAAGATTTATTTGTTCAGTCTCTTAAAGTATTACATTATGCTTGTGTTTTGTATCGATAGAATTCAAAATGGCTCCAAGCACTATGGAACTTAACATCTGAGATCATCAGTCCCCTAGGCTTAGAACTAATTAAACCTAACTAACATAAGGACATCACACACATCCATACCCGAGGCAGGTATCGAACCTGCGACAGCAGCAGCGCGGTTCCAGAAAGAAGCGCCTAGAACCGCTCGGCCACAGTATCGATAGAGTTATAAAATATCACATACCTTTGTACAGCAATCTTTGTACAGCTATGAATTCTCGTTGAAGTTGTGTGGACTATCTGTTTAGTATTAAGTTATCTGAAGATGGCCTATGAAGTCGAAAGCCGGTTCATAACGAACTGTTAAATAAATACTGTTGTGGAACATTAATACTCTGTATTCAAGCAATTTATTTCTAATTTTGTTACAAATAGGTTTTGTTGTCAGAAATCTTATACAATCTCATATCATTAACAATAATTGAAAACGAAGAAATTGCTTTCATTTTTACATTTATACCCCAGAGGAACCATGCATTCCCCATAGCGATATCTATCACAAAAATATTCAAAGTATAATAAATTCGGAGTATCACGAGCAACGTGCAAAGGCACGAATACCGTAGTCACATAATTTATCATGAATATCATTCGGAAAAGGAAACTCGTTTACATTGCTAGATACCTCGCGATCTGGCGATAATTTCGTAGCAAACCACCATGCATGTCGAGGCATTTCCTCCAACACTGGAGCTTGCAACTGATGATGGGTCAAGGGGTGTATTTTATATTGTGTTGCCTCTACCTGCTGATTTCTCTTTGCTGTGCGATGAGAGTAGGGCACTTCACTAATCAGCGTATGTAATTCTTTACCTGTCGATAAAAGCATATGTCGGAGGGTTGATAGAATGGCGTACGCTTTAGCGGAATTACTTTTAATGAACACGTCGGTATTACTGGTTGATCTACAAACAACTCTTAGTATGAGGAAATTTAAATACTAGAACTGATATGCTTTTCGTTTTCAGTTACTGTTGACTGTATAAGGCAATTAAGCTTAATAAGATATGAAATATTTATTTCTTTTGTCAATAAGCCAATTGTACTTCACAGTGTTACAAACATACTGAAGTCGCATACTTCCGCAACACGAGAAGATAAATGAAAAAAAAAACTTAAGATTAAATTTGAACATGGGGCGCAAAAATATGAAACTGCCCCCTTAACTACCACGCTACCAGCTCTTTTTTCTTACACTCCACGGGGAGACTGATTAAGTATCGTGTGCTAACACAGGATAGATGGACGACAGGGGCTACAGGTCAGTGCGCAACTTCCAAACGGCTAGGAACAAATGCAGAAAGACAAACTTCCAGTGAAGGTAGGCTGATGTCTTGGGTCAGCGCCAAACACTATCACAAAGCACATACGAGATGCGCGGTTTTTGACAAGCGATAGGATGCTCGCAGCATGAGACTCAGACATATCCAGGTGTTTAATTAACACTATTTATTTGCAATCAGACTAACTGTTGCACTGAAGGATAATTCTAGACATCAGAAAAATCAAAGGAGGTAACTGGTTGCACAAGAGAAGTCAGTGATTGAATCCGTGTGGTGAGCGCTAACAGAAGCAGCGAACACTAGCAGCATTTTAAGTACAAACTTTGAGAGCAGCAATCCAAGAAAGAAAGACAGAATTGTCGGAGATTACTGGAGGGACGGGGATGAGCAACACGTAGTTGGCGCCCCATCGATTTGACTGAGAACTCTCGTTTGAATACAAAAACGTGGTTTTTTTAAGGATTGTGGCTGCGACTACTTCTCCCATCCTATAGACTTTCCACCAATCCACCGCCACTTTACAGGCTACGGCCAATCCGACGAATGGCTCTGCACCTGCAGAGCGCCCAAACACATTCAAATTCTCCTTCTCCTACTCGGTAGGTAGGGATGTTTCAGGATTTTACATTAACAATCTTCAAGTTTCGTAGCAACAGCGTTCAGCTGAGAGCTAAACGTCACTGCCCTTCCTCTTACGGCCAACAACAACAGTGACTTACGTTACTCGGCCCTGCCCAAAGACCTTTGGTGATTGGTGTAGCACTCTAACCTTTGTGAACCCACTGACGTTGCAATTCTCAGGAGCAAGTAATGAGTTTGCTGCTTCTGCTAAGGTGCCGTTTTGTGACCATCTTCTACTGTGACGCATTACAACAGCATCTAGGCGGTGGACGGAGTTACCAGGTAATTCTCTGAAGTGAGACCCCTCCCCTGGGACAGGTGCCCTGCCAATTTGCAGGTGTTTAGCGTTACCGTTGACCTCTGCATTGTATCTCTGATTTTCTATCTTGGAGTAACCTTGCTGGCTTCCAACAGCCTTAATGTTAACAATGTACAAGTCATTACATTGTCAATATGTGACAAAAGTTGTTTTGAAATTTTAACTGTAATTTTCTCGGAAACTACTGCGTGTTGGCAACGAAGCCACAATAAGTGTTCCTTTATTTTCACCCTGCTAAGTTTAGGCTGGAGGGTTCCCCTAGTGAGAGATCAAAACTCATGGGAAGTCACTGGACGTGATGTCAGTCGTCGGCTGCGGAAGCTTATGCGGTGCATTTGCCTCCACGCAGTCCTGTTGGAGATGGGTTCCTGTCGTCCCACATACAAATCGACGGTGATTTGACTCATAGTAAACGGTAGTGCGGAGGCGACGTGAGTTGTGTTACGCGATATCTAGCCGCAACGTACACAACACATCTTTATATGGTACATCCATTCCCGAGACTTGACCGATTGGCTTACGTCACTAATATTGCTTTCTGTAAAAGTAAGTAATTTACAGTCACACCTAAACGGTTAGCTGTCGCCTCTTCTCATTCTGAAATCTTCCCACTTTCAAAATACTTTCAACTGAAAACTCGCTTGTTAGTACAAGTAACATAAGGAGTGCATATTGTAATTGATTTGTTTGGAGCGCAAACTCCATTTTAGTTAACGAATTGTTCTCGTGCAGTATTCCCAAGAAAATCAGTAGCATAATTTCGTAGGTTTTAGCTATCGAATAACACTTTTGTGCGCTACCGGTTTAATACTGAGATGATGGCTGCCAGACAAGACAAATAAGATAAAGACATTCTACCAAAATTTGTCAGTAGATTCCACAGTTCCAAGTAGTAAAGCGTCTTATCGTGTTTTCCACCAAAGAAACGTTCAAATAAAAGTCAATGTTTTGCATGCTAATTTCATTCGCATTCATTTCATTATATATATTCAAACTGAACATATTCACAAAGAATTAAGCGTTTTTCATACTCAAGTTTCAATTTTCGTCTTCTGCACAAACATTTTGCATGTTAAGCCTATTATTGTTGTATAAGACAACTTAATAAAAATATCGTCTAATTTGAATACGTGCACACTTAACCTGCACTTGGAATATTGCTGGCTTGTGAAGCTCTAGGGAAATTTACGTTGTTGCTTCGTCACCAGTCGTGACGAGATGAATACGAGGGTTATTCGTTTATTAAAGTCCTATCGGTTGCGAAATGGGAACCACAGTGAAAATCGATGAAGCTTTACACAGATGTGTTGGGCAGTGTCTCTAGTATACCTGTCGATTGTGTCACGTCGCTGTTTTCAGTTTCAAGCGCATAGTGAATACGTAAAAACGCATAGAAAATACACTCCTGGAAATGGAAAAAAGAACACATTGACACCGGTGTGTCAGACCCACCATACTTGCTCCGGACACTGCGAGAGGGCTGTACAAGCAATGATCACACGCACGGCACAGCGGACACACCAGGAACCGCGGTGTTGGCCGTCGAATGGCGCTAGCTGCGCAGCATTTGTGCACCGCCGCCGTCAGTGTCAGCCGGTTTGCCGTGGCATACGGAGCTCTATCGCAGTCTTTAACACTGGTAGCATGCCGCGACAGCGTGGACGTGAACCGTATGTGCAGTTGACGGACTTTGAGCGAGGGCGTATAGTGGGCACGCGGGAGGCCGGGTGGACGTACCGCCGAATTGCTCAACACGTGGGGCGTGAGGTCTCCACAGTACATCGATGTTGTCGCCAGTGGTCGGCGGAAGGTGCACGTGCCCGTCGACCTCGGACCGGACCGCAGCGACGCACGGATGCACGCCAAGACCGTAGGATCCTACACAGTGCCGTAGGGGACCGCACCGCCACTTCCCAGCAAATTAGGGACACTGTTGCTCCTGGGGTATCGGCGAGGACCATTCGCAACCGTCTCCATGAAGCTGGGCTACGGTCCCGCACACCGTTAGGCCGTCTTCCGCTCACGCCCCAACATCGTGCAGCCCGCCTCCAGTGGTGTCGCGACAGGCGTGAATGGAGGGACGAATGGAGACGTGTCGTCTTCAGCGATGAGAGTCGCTTCTGTCGCTTCTGCCAATGATGGTCGTATGCGTGTTTGGCGCCGTGCAGGTGAGCGCCACAATCAGGACTGCATACGACCGAGGCACACAGGGCCAACACCCGGCATCATGGTGTGGGGAGCGATCTCCTACACTGGCCGTACACCACTGGTGATCGTCGAGGGGACACTGAACAGTGCACGGTACATCCAAACCGTCATCGAACCCATCGTTCTACCATTCCTAGACCGGCAAGGGAACTTGCTGTTCCAACAGGACAATGCACGTCCGCATGTATCCCGTGCCACCCAACGTGCTCTAGAAGGTGTAAGTCAACTACCCTGGCCAGCAAGATCTCCGGATCTGTCCCCCATTGAGCATGTTTGGGACTGGATGAAGCGCCGTCTCGCGCGGTCTGCACGTCCAGCACGAACGCTGGTCCAACTGAGGCGCCAGGTGGAAATGGCATGGCAAGCCGTTCCACAGGACTACATCCAGCATCTCTACGATCGTCTCCATGGGAGAATAGCAGCGTGCATTGCTGCGAAAGGTGGATATACACTGTACTAGTGCCGACATTGTGCATGCTCTGTTGCCTGTGTCTATGTGCCTGTGGTTCTGTCAGTGTGATCATGTGATGTATCTGACCCCAGGAATGTGTCAATAAAGTTTCCCCTTCCTGGGACAATGAATTCACGGTGTTCTTATTTCAATTTCCAGGAGTGTAGTATCTCTAGCCAAGTATGAGTGCCTGCTGAGAGATTTCGCCTGATTTCATGCAGCCCACATAAAACGAAACTATTGCGTATTTCCTTCTTCATGCTAATTCTCGGCCACGTACTGCAGGGCCAATGAAGACGCTTCTGCAGCGTTTTCTATGGGATGTGTTTGACCATCTATCATACAGCCCAGACTTGGCTCCCTCTGAGTTTCACCTCTTCTCACATGAACCGCTGGCTATAAAGAAAACATACTCGCACACGCAACAAACTGCAGACAGTGTAGAGATTTGTCTGCCTTCTATGCCGAGGGTACTGGAAAGTTGGTACAACGCTACGACAAATGACTAAGTCGGAATGGCGATTATGTAAAGAAGTAAACGGAAGGTTTAGTTAACTGTAGCAAATAAAACCTTTTTTAATTTCACTATGGTTTCTATGTGCAACCGATCGCCGGCCGCCGTGACCGAGCGGTTCTAGGCGCTACAGTCTAGAACCGCGCGACCGTTACGGTCGCAGGTTCGAATCCTGCCTCGGGCATGGATGTGTGTGATGTCCTTAGTTTAGTTAGGTTCAAGTAGTTCTAAGTTCTAGGGGACAGATGACCTCAGAAGTTAAGTCCCATAGTGATCAGAGCCATTTGAACCATTTTTGCAACCGATCGGACCCTAATAAACGAATAGCCCTCGTAAATAAAAACAAAAAACAACAAACGCGGTACGATCGTTTCGTAAGACATCTTTGATGGTTGATTCGTATCGGTGATCACAGCCGCACCTGCAACTCTGACACTCCTTTCTGCAACGTTTCGGAGAAATTGAGTCTTTGTGGAAAAATCTGCCTGTAACCTTGACGGTTCAGCGTCGGTTCTCGCAACCTACAGCAGTTGCTTCAGTAGTGGCGTGTTTGACCTTTTCAGGGACAGGGGAAATGACTACAGACGAGTAACAGAGATGCTGCAGTTGAATACAAAATTTCCACATTGATTTCTCACTTGGGGAAAGGCGTGACAGCTTTCACAGTGTGGTAAAAACCACGATTCCACAATTTTGGAATATTGTTGGCTCACGAAAGCTATCCACAGTAAAAGAACGCATAAAAGCCCACGAAGAAAATAACGGTGGGAGTTCGTTCCAGCCCTTACGGCCGGCCGCGGTGGTCTAGCGGTTCAGGCGCTCAGTCAGGAACCGCACGGCTGCTGCGGTCGCAGGTTCGAATCCTGCCTCGGGCAGGGATGTGTGTGATGTCCTTAGGTTAGTTAGGTTTAAGTAGTTCTAAGTTCTAGGGGACTGATGACCACAGATGTTAAGTCCCATAGTGCTCAGAGCCAGCCAGCCCTTACGGAAAATTACTAGCTATATCGAGAGAGAACTAATCAGCAGGATATCAAGAAACAAGTAAATAAGCCATGAGAGTGACACAAATGAGGAGGGAACGGGGCACGTACGCGTCGCTTCACTCAACTATCGACGTGCTGGTAATAGGCTGCTTGCAGTACCGGATGCGAGGGCATGTTGTTTCAGCGATCGTGGAAATCGCGTGCATCTTCGACCGGAAACGTATCGTAACTTTCCAGTATCCGTCTGACTCCAAGGTAATGAGTTCCGAACATATTGCAACTCAAATGGCATCTTCACGATGAACCGAAACCCAGCGACGGCGACTAGATACTGCCTCAGATTGTTCTCGAGAGAGGGTATTCGTCAGTTTTACTTCCTTGTTCGGTGTTCCTGCCCAGAGAAACACAGTCCTCGCTGCCAGTCTTACAGGGGAGGGGGCGCTTGCCGACCATTCCATGCATCACATAGGTGCAAGGAGCTTGCAGTGCCATCGAGTTCTTTACTATAAATAAAATTAGGAGACTGATCCACCAGCCGCAGAACACAATTAAAATCACCATCCAATGGAATCTACACTGCTGGGCACCGTAAATGCAACACCCTGAAGGAAGCATCCGAATCAAGTGAAATTTACACCATGGGTTTGCAGCGATGAGATATGCAACTGATTAGAATTTCAGCGCAGACGCACATCACGCGCGCCTGTGGCGCCACCTCATAGCACCATTTAAGGCTGGCGATTTCGACGAGTGTACGTTCGGCACGTGTGTTTACCTTATGGTTGTTTCACAAGACGATCAGTTATGCCTCGTAGACAACAGCGAACATCGTTTGATCAAGTATCCGAGTTCGACAGAGGAAGGATAGTGGCTTACCGAGATTGTGGATTATCATACAGAGAAATCGCTAGTCGTGTTGGACGAAACCAAACAACTGTAATGCGGATATGTGACCGTTGGATGCAGGAGGGTACGACGGACCGACGTGGTCGATCGCATTCACCTCGGTGCACCACTGCACGTGCTGATAGGCAAATTGTGCGCATGGCAGTGACGGATCGCTCAGTGACATCCCGAACCATGGCACAGCACAATGCGTCTGTAACGCGTCATCCAGTGTCTGCGCGTACTATTCGACGCCGTTTACAGCAGAGTGGCCTGTCCGCAAGACGTCCATTGCTTCGTCTACCATTGACGCAGAACCACAGACGTCTCCGTCGCCTATGGTGTGATGACAGACGGATGTGGACGGCAGAATGGAATGACATTGTCTTTACTGACGAGGCACGCTTCTGTCTGCAGTACCACGATGGTCGGATTCGAGTGTGGAGACACCGTGGAGAGAGGATGCTGGACAGCTGCATTATGCACCGCCACACTGGTCTTGCAACGGGTATTATGGTATGGGGTTCTTCGTCAATAACCAGATTGAATTGCTTCCCTGGCCGGCTCGCTCTCCGGATCTTTCGCCGATAGAAAACATGTGGTCCACGGTTGCTCAACGAGTGACCCAGATTACATCCCCAGCTGCCACACCAGATGATCTTTGGCAACGTGTGGAAGCTGCTTGGGCTGCTGTACCCCAGGAACACATCCAACGTCTCTTTGACTCAATGCCGAGACGTGTGGCAGCGGTGATCTCCAACAATGGCGGCTACTCTGGCTACTGATTCTGGCAGGAACCACATGTTACAGACGTCTGTAAACGTAATCATTTGATACTTGGTCAACATGTTATCTACAAAATAAATTTTGTTGTGCTACCTCTTGTGTTTCTTGGTGTTGCATTTACGGTGGCCAGCGGTGTATGTAAGGTTTACGAAGTAGGTAAATGATTTCCTCTTTGCAGAAATGCGAACATTTCATAGATCGACCACAGCCAGAAGGGGCATAAAGAAAAACCAAAGTGAGATCACAAAAGGTGCATCCTATACCTCTATCATCATTGACAACTTCGAAATTCCGTAATGGATTTCCTTTCCTATAAAACAAGGCCACATAAAAAAGGTCGAGAACCCAGCAACTGAAAACTGGTCAGATATATATATATATATATATATATATATATATATATATATATATATATATATATATATATAAAGAGAAACCACGCCTGCGCTGGTCACATACAGGGTGACAGTTATTGAACTATATGAAATGAAACCGTCATAACTTCTGAACGATTTGCGTTAGGACGTTCAAACTGCAAGGTTGGCCGCAGAGCATGATGGGAATTGGCACACTCATGCGCACACACCTTGTGGTTGTCGGCCATTTGCACGTGGAAACGCCATGGTACAAAGTGCCTGAGCGTATAGCGCTTGTGAAGGTTTGTTATTCGAGCAATAACAGCCCAACTGCGGCTCAAAGGCAGTTTGCGAACGTGTTCAAGCTGAAGACAACCGGTCCAAGTGTTCTGACAGTCAAGAATTTGATGCGCGAGTTTGAGATAAAGGGTGATGTTCGTTATGACAGTGTTGGCAATGGCGGTAGTGCAGAAAGGGTGAAAACGCCTGAAAACATCGAGAAGTCACGTGCTGTGTCTGAAACCAGCCCCAGGAAATCGATCAGACGAGCTGCACAACAGGTGGAAATCAACCGGGAGACACTGCGACAAATTGTTGTTAAGGCCGTTATCTCATTCAGACCTATCAGCCGTTAAGCCCCAGGGTAGTGGAACAGCGGTTGTGTTTCGCCAGCACTACTGTGCACAAAGTTGACGAAGAGGACTTTGATGTGAATATGTTTTGCTTTAGCGACGAAGCCCACTTTCTTTTGGATGGCTTCGTCAATAAGCAAAATTGGAGCATTTGGGGGATTGGGAATCCGCATTTCGCGATCGAGAAGTCTCTTCACGCTCTACAGATAACTGTGTGGTGTGCAATGTCCATTCGCGGAATAATCGGTGCGATATTCCTTGAAGGCACAGTGACTACCGAAAGGTCGCCCGGGAACTAGTTGAGAAGAATCTGTATAGAATGACAGCAATCCCTGTCGGGTTTGAAACCGATTGCCGTTGACAAGGCCTGGTATTCGTCTCCGGTCCCTGTTTGTACGGCATATATCGCGACTGCCAATGGCACACCACTCTTCGTAGGCACGTTGGACGGTTAGCGTTGATACACCAGCAAATTTGGCAACTTCATATATGGTGTAGTAAGGGGCACGTCCAAACACGACAGCTACTTTCTGCTATTTTGTCACCATGTCGTTTTATCTTATTACGCTTATTGCCTACAGCTGACTGGTACGTACGCACCACTTCAAAAATGTTCAAATGTGTGTGAAATCTTATGGGACTTAACTGCTAAGGTCATCAGTCCCTAAGCTTACACACTACTTAACCTAAATTATCCTAAGGACAAACACACACACCCATGCCCAAGGGAGGACTCGAACCTCCGCCGGGACCAGCCGCACAGTCCATGACTGCAGCGCCTTAGACCGCTCGGCTAATCCCGCGCGGCGCACCACTTCACTTCCAGGACTTACAACAGCGCTGGAGGATTACTTGACCACCTGGTACCACTTACGCTCGAGAGCGACCAGTGGTCAATTTTATGGGGATAATTTATTCTTTGGCCGTGAGCTTATATGGTTGTTGCATGGAGGAAGAGCCCCAAACGGTTTCTTAAGGGGAGGTGATGTGTCGGCAGCTGGGCCAACACCTTGTAGATCGAGATGGCTGAAAATGCACGCTAGACTAACGCAGACGGGCGTGAAGTACTGGAACAGGCTACGTAATTAATGCTATGAAGAAAAGTACGTAGCTAGATTAATACTTATCTTTAATCAATCATTGTGGTACATCGCTCTTGACGATACACAGGAGACTTTAATTACAATCACTGTAAGGCTAATGGCGCCTTGCTAGTTCGTAGCCATTAACTTAGCTGAAGGCTATTCTGTCTCTCGGCTAATGAGAGAGAAAGGCTTCGTACATCTAGTCGCTAGCTAGGTCGTCCGTACAACTGGGGCGAGTGCTTGTTCGTATCACGAGACCTGCCTTGTGGTGGCGCTAGGTCTGCGATCACACAGTGGCGACACGCGGGTCCGACATGTACTAAATGGACCGCGGCCGATTTAATCTACCACCTAGCAAGTGTGGTGTCTGGCGGTGACACCACAGGAGGTTTACTATATTTTGGTTCAAAAAATCGTTTTTTTTTTTTTTTAAATTGCGTTTTTGGTTCCATAAAAGTGTTTAGAATCCACCCCTGAAACGATTTTTTCGAATACAGAACGGAAATGTTTGTTATTCGCGATTGAACAAAAAAAATGCAACTGCCTGAAGTTGGCCTTTTTCACGCACCAGTTTTTTTCTTTCGGAGGACGAGTTATTGTACCGGTGCTTGGGAGGAAATACTCAAAATTAAAATGAAAGTTTGAACGCGTGTGTTTGGAAGTTAGCCCCCAAGCATTTGCATTCTGGTGCGAAGACTGTGGAGATTGAGACATTTCTGGCAGTGAGCAGCTTTAACGAAGGGTATTCAGCAATTCTGAAGACCATGACAACGATGGACGTCACCCTGGGATTCTATTCGATGCAGTTCGCCAAGCATTCGCTTGTCACCGGCCGTACGAGCGGATCTGGAGCAGCGCAGGCTGGCCCAGATCGAGCAGAACACCCTCTATGAGGAAGACGAAGGACTAGTTTATGGACCCGGAATACCAGATTGCAAGTAAGTTGCATAACATTGCATTTACATGTAGTCAAAACTTCAAGCGCGTTTTTCTCTAAATGACCTTTTTTTATATAACGCAGTATGGTAACTTCAAATCTACTGAACCGATTGGCATGATTATTTGTTTCCGACGAAGCTAACTAAATTGTCTAGGAGTTTTACCACTTTTATTCCGATCCATCAACAATAAATATTTTTACTTGGCCGACGAAGTCGAAAAATCTATGAAAAAACCCTTTTTTTCAAATGGCCGCCATTTGGTCGAAATAACTTAAGCGAAGTACAACCCCTAAATAATCTTATATACACTACTGGCCATTAAAATTGCTACACCACGAAGATGACGTGCTACAGACACGAAATTTAACCGAGGGGAAGAAGATGCTGTGATATGCAAATGATTAGCGTTTCAGAGCATTCACACAAGGTTGGCGCCGGTGGCGACACCTACAACGTGCTGACATGAGGAAAGTTTTCAATCGAGGTCTCGTACACAAACAGCAGTTGACCGGCGTTGCCTGGTGAAACGTCGTTGTGATGCCTCGTGTAAGGAGGACAAATGTGTACCATCACGTTTCCGTCTTTGATAAAAGTCGGATTGTAACCTATCGCGATTGCGGTTTATCGTATCGCGACGTTGCTGCTCGCGTTGGTCGAGATCCAATGACTGTTAGCAGAATATGGAATCGGTGGGTTCAGGAGGGTAATACGGAACGCCGTGCTGGATCCCAACGGCCTCGTATCACTAGCAGTCGAGGTGACAGGCATTTTATCCGCATGGCTGTAACTGATCGTGCAGCCACTTCTCGATCCCTGAATCAACAGATGGGGACGTTTGCAAGACAACAACCATCTGCACGAACAGTTTGACGACGTTTGCAACAGCATGGACTATCAACTCGGATACCATGTGTGGTGTGCGTACTGTATGACCTTCAGTACACACACCATCAGATTATTTGACCTGTCGCTCTAACGAAGTAGGCGAGTGTCAGCAATATGTCTCGTGGTCTTATCGTGGCGTGTTTATCTTCTGCCGTTAGGTCAGACGATAGAAATGCCACTTGCACGCTTAGAGTAGCAGATTGACGGTGAAAAACTTTAAACAGAACTTGATTAATTTTCACACACATTTATTAAAATAATAACAAGCATAAAAATTACTTAACTTGGTTCTGGATGCTATTTACAATTGACATTCTGCAGTTCCTTTGGTATTGGTACGTTAATCTTATTCTCACATATATCTCTGATACTTGACAAAAGTGTCTATACATTTATCTTCATGGTTATGTACAGGAATATGGTAATCTTATTAGGCGCAGACTGAAACCGGACTATAGACTGGTACAGACAAATGTAGAACTCGTACAGACTAATACAGACAGGTACAGACTGGTGCAGACAAATGCAGACTGACTAACCGTAGGTCTATGCACTCGTTATAATACCTCGCGCGTTCATGTATGACTGCATGAGTGTGATCCGCAAGGAGAAAAGGTATTACGTTAGCAGCAATCTCATTGGCTGCGTTACATATTAATACGCGGATCGGCGGAAGCAGAATTTGGTCCGTCTCTATGATAGCGCCATCTCGTAGTGCGGAGGCTGCGCTGTTAACCATCCTTTCCCATGGGTAAAGGAATCATTGATGTCGATGCTAAAGTTCAGTCGGCAACCACAGAAGACTGCGGGTCCATCCAATAGCGAATGTGCAGCGACAGATTTGATGACATTCCTTTTCTTGTTGGCAGCTGATGTAGTCATTTCGACGTCTTCAATTGTTTTATACACTCCTGGAAATGGACAAAAGAACACATTGACACCGGTGTGTCAGACCCACCATACTTGCTCCGGACACTGCGAGAGGGCTGTACAAGCAATGATCACACGCACGGCACAGCGGACACACCAGGAACCGCGGTGTTGGCCGTCGAATGGCGCTAGCTGCGCAGCATTTGTGCACCGCCGCCGTCAGTGTCAGCCAGTTTGCCGTGGCATACGGAGCTCCATCGCAGTCTTTAACACTGGTAGCATGCCGCGACAGCGTGGACGTGAACCGTATGTGCAGTTGACGGACTTTGAGCGAGGGCGTATAGTGGGCATGCGGGAGGCCGGGTGGACGTACCGCCGAATTGCTCAACACGTGGGGCGTGAGGTCTCCACAGTACATCGATGTTGTCGCCAGTGGTCGGCGGAAGGTGCACGTGCCCGTCGACCTGGGACCGGACCGCAGCGACGCACGGATGCACGCCAAGACCGTAGGATCCTACGCAGTGCCGTAGGGGACCGCACCGCCACTTCCCAGCAAATTAGGGACACTGTTGCTCCTGGGGTATCGGCGAGGACCATTCGCAACCGTCTCCATGAAGCTGGGCTACGGTCCCGCACACCGTTAGGCCGTCTTCCGCTCACGCCCCAACATCGTGCAGCCCGCCTCCAGTGGTGTCGCGACAGGCGTGAATGGAGGGACGAATGGAGACGTGTCGTCTTCAGCGATGAGAGTCGCTTCTGCCTTGGTGCCAATGATGGTCGTATGCGTGTTTGGCGCCGTGCAGGTGAGCGCCACAATCAGGACTGCATACGACCGAGGCACACAGGGCCAACACCCGGCATCATGGTGTGGGGAGCGATCTCCTACACTGGCCGTACACCACTGGTGATCGTCGAGGGGACACTGAATAGTGTACGGTACATCCAAACCGTCATCGAACCCATCGTTCTACCATTCCTAGACTGGCAAGGGAACTTGCTGTTCCAACAGGACAATGCACGTCCGCATGTATCCCGTGCCACCCAACGTGCTCTAGAAGGTGTAAGTCAACTACCCTGGCCAGCAAGATCTCCGGATCTGTCCCCCATTGAGCATGTTTGGGACTGGATGAAGCGTCGTCTCACGCGGTCTGCACGTCCAGCACGAACGCTGGTCCAACTGAGGCGCCAGGTGGAAATGGCATGGCAAGCCGCTCCACAGGACTACATCCAGCATCTCTACGATCGTCTCCATGGGAGAATAGCAGCCTGCATTGCTGCGAAAGGTGGATATACACTGTACTAGTGCCGACATTGTGCATGCTCTGTTGCCTGTGTCTATGTGCCTGTGGTTCTGTCAGTGTGATCATGTGATGTATCTGACCCCAGGAATGTGTCAATAAAGTTTCCCCTTCCTGGGACAATGAATTCACGGTGTTCTTATTTCAATTTCCAGGAGTGTATATTGTCTGTCTTGCACGACGACGGTATCTTCTGTAAGGCAACTGCATTGAACGCTGCCAAGATGCCGTACAGAAGATACCGTCGTCGTGCAAGACAGACAATATATAAAACAATTGAAGATGTCCAAATGACGACATCTGCTGCCGACAAGAAGAAGAATACCATCAAATCTGTCGCTGCACATTCGCTATTGGATGGACCCGCAGTCTTCTGTGGTTGCAGACTGAACTTCAGCATCGACATCAATGATTCCTTTACCCATGGCAACGGATGGTTAACAGTCGCTATTGTACGTGGAGGTACAGGCGTTCCTAATGTATCCGGACTGGCTGCGCTGTTGTACTTAGCGGGGCGCGCTCTAGTGGGAAAGTTGTGCACGCGGTGGCTACGCGGAACTATGAACACAACACCATGGATGCGGTTACCTTTGACGCTGCATCACAGACAGGAGTGCCTGCGATGGTGTACTCAACGATGAGCCTGGGTGCACGAATGGCAAAACGTCATTTTTTCGGATGAATCCAAGTTCTGTTAACAGCATCATGATGGTCGCATCCTTGTTTGGCGACATCGCGGTGAACGCACATTGGAAGCATGTATTCGTCATCGTCATAGTGGCGTATCACCCGGCGTGATTGTATGGGGTGCCATTGGTTATACGTCTCGGTCACCTCTTGTTCACATTGACGGCACTTTGAACAGTGGATGTTACATTTCAGATGTGTTTCGACCTGTGGCTCTACCATTCATTCGATCCCTGCGAAACCCTACATTTCAGCAGGATTATGCACGACCGCATGTTGCAGGTCCTGTACGGGCCTTTCTAGATACAGAAAATGTTCGACTGCTGCCCTGGCCACCAGATTCTGCAGATCTCTCACCAACTGAAAACGTCTGGTCAATGGTGGCGGAGCGACTGGCTTGTCACAATACGCCAGTCACTACTCTTGATGAACTGTGGTATCGTGTTGAAGGTGCATGGGCAGCTGTACCTGTACACGCCCTCCAAGCTCTGTTTGACTCAATGCCCAGGCGTATAAAGGCCGTTATTACGGCCAGAGGTGGTTGTTCTGGGTACTGATTTGCCAGGATCTATGCACCCAAATTGTGTGAAAATGTAATCACATGTCAGTTCTAGTATAATATATTTGTTCAATGAATACCCGTTTATCATCTGCATTTCTTCTTGGTGTAGCAGTTTTAATGGCCAGTAGTGTACTTCGCTAACGTCAACTCAATTTTGATTTCAGACCAGCCGGCTGACATGTGACATTCCGAGCGTGGAGGTCTACATCGAAATTTTGTTTCGTTCCTATGGCACTTCTGCCTTTACTCTTCGATATTCCCGGTCGAAAAAATTCCAGTTTGTAGAGAAAATATCAGTAAACATTTTGACCAAATTTGATATTGTTAACTATAATACACCCCGAAAAAAATTCTCAAAAACAAGCTTTTTTCTGGCCGAAGATAGAAGTCCTCCCCTTAACGAACAGTGAATATCGTTCATTGGTTAATCATCTTAATAGAAAATATTCAAAACTGTATGAAATTCTCCCCAATTTTTGCCAGAATGCTTGCATAAGCGTGCAGCTGTGATGTACTTGTAATGTGACAGTCAGAATACTTCGGAACTACAACGGGCGATCAAAGTGTTCCCGTTAGTAGGCCGCACAGTCCAAAATCGGTGTGCCAATCAGGCAAAATCGCCGTGACCATTGAGGCAATAATCCCACCGACGCACCAGGCTGAACGTCCTGTCGAGCGAAGCACTCCGCAATTGCCTGCTGCAGATTCTCGTCCGACAGGAATCTCGGACCCATCGAGGCCGTTTTTAAGGGACCGAACGTGGGAAAAGATGAAGTTTATTGGGCGGTTGGTCGAGTGTCTCCCACGTGTGCTGTCGTAACTTCTGTGTGTCAACATTTGCTACATGGTTACGTGCGTTATTACGAAACGGCAGATCCCTTGTCGCAGCATTTCCCCATGGGGGTTTTCGACAGACATGCTGTCCCATACACATTGTTTATTCGCCAGTGGATGTCTACGGGTATTCGTCCTTCGGCAGCCAAGAAAATAATAACAGCACGCTGGTCCTGTTTGGACACATTTGGTAATAACGTTGCCATATTTCACGTTTCCGTATTTAACGCACACAAATCTGAAAGACATGAATTCAACACTAATACTCTGCCTCCATGTGGGTACTTATACAACCAATCGAAGACGCGCTGCGCGGCGTATACGCTGCAGCGACTGAAACTTTTTGATCACCCCTTATAAAATGTTTCTCAAGTATACGAGGGTTGTCCAGATAGTAAGTTCCGATCGGTCGTGAAATGGAAATTACAGTGAAACCCAGAAACTTTTTATTTGCAACAGTTAGGTACACCTTCCACCTACTTGTCTGCATAGTAGCCGCTCCAGCTTCGAATGTTGTCGTAGTGTTGTATCAACTTTCCAATATCCTCGTCTTAGAAAGCAGCCGCCTGTGCTTTCGACCAGTTATCTGCACTGGTCTGCAGATCGTTTCCTGTAGAAAATTTTTGTCTTGATAGCCAGTGGTTCTTGTGAGCAGAGATGAGACTCAGGGGGAGCCAATTACATACTGGATTATGGGTATTGTGGGTGATCAAACACTTCCCATCGGAAACGCTGCAGGAGCGTCTTCATTGCCTCTGCAGTGTGCGGCCGAGAATTGGCACGAAGAAGGAACTGCTCGACAGTTGTGTTATGTGGGCTACATGACACAGGCGAAATCTCTAACCAGGCCCTCATACTTGGCGGGAGACGCTATTCCCTACGCATCTTTACGTGCTCACTGTTCACTCAAAACTCAAAATAGCGACGCGACACGATCGACGGACATACTAGAGACACTGCCCAACACATTCGTGCAAAACTTTACCGGATTTTATCAGTGGTTTCCATTTCGCGACCGATCGGAACTTGCTTTCTGGACAACCCTCGTATTTGAGAATAGTCAAAACTTGCAGAGCTTCATGGTTTAATTCTGGCAACTACAGTGATCTGGATTAATTCATTTCATGTTTAGTTACTGGTTTGCAAATATACTTTGTCTGTTTGATATGTCGTACCTTTTGTTTCTTTGTTTCTTTAAAACTGCCAGAGTACATTCGAAAACATTATTAACACAGCTTTGTGAGCTAGGTGAATGTTCTGAAAAACCTCAACGTTACTTCAAGTTAACGCACCTCAATTTTTAATGCGAAGGGCCTAAATTCATATACTTTCAATAACTAACAATCCCAATGATTAGGCCTACTGGAATTAGTACATGTTGGCTGCAGAGAATTTGAGAAGCACAGTGAAATTTTTTCGATCATTGCGTAAAATTATGTCGATGGATCACGTGTTACAAATTAACATTGTAGACCACGTGGTTTAGTCAGTAGTGAAAATACAATTCACATAACACACATAGGTGAAAAAATTACTGTTGTGCTATTGGACTGGAGACAGTATTTTATTTGGTTTCTGTAAACACATCGCATTCACTTTTCCCTGCCAGTTGTGAAAATTCTTCTATTTATTAGAACTTTTATGTTTGTTAATGCGGCGAATATTTATCAATTTCGCTAATTTGTTCTACATTTTTCCTTACGCGTAGGTTTCATATTCGGAAACAAGGATTTAGCCGAGCGGAGAGAGAGAGAGCGTTACATATAGGGGACCAATCTCGGCTAACTGTAGTAGTCCCTTGTTGTAGTTAGCTAGAACTTTCAGTGGGTATATCGCTCGAGAGGAATTATTTGAGGCAGCACCATGTGTTTCATTTATTTATCGCATGAAGGCGTGGTGCTCTTCCTGACTGCGATTACTTTTTTTTTTTTTTGATCAAGTTCAAACTTATTGGATGAATATGCCTCTTGTGCAATGTGTATGTATATGACAACACGGCGCTTACGAGTCAAGTGAAGGAATAGGGCATTTTTCATTTCGTATCCAATGGTCTCAACAAATTTCCCATCGAGAGCCGTCGTTTCTCCACGACTGATAACTGCAGATCCGTTCCTACGTGACTTTGTAGATGGCCTCCGAATCCCGGAAACATTGAAGAACAGCTACAGACACTTCATACATGATCAGTAACGCTTCACTAAACTAATTAGCTACATGTTTTAACTGCTGGTTCGTACGGATATTTGTGGAGAACGTTGATGAATCTATGTATGAACAAACATTGTACACGTGCCACGAGCGTGAGAGAAATCGATATTTTCATCAAAACAGCATATGACGTGACAGTCTTTTAAAAATAGCAGGGTTTAATATTAGCGGACAGTCCTAGCGCTAGGCAGCCAACGTCTGCAGCTAGCGCGTGGTCTCCTGTGTATATGTTTCGGAGGCTTCTAAACGGAATAACTTTTGTTGAATAAGATGGATGTAAAGAGTTCTAATGCGCTCTGTGGTCTTAACTTACGGCTTTAACATTTTATAGCGCGAATAGTCTTTCCTCCCCCTTCTCCTTCGGTAACATTGTTTATGTAGATAACTTACTTAGCACAACTACAACTGTGTGCCACGCTTTCGTATTAGCTGCCATGGATTTACAGGGGTGACCAAACCCTTTGCGGATAGTTCACACCCACTGAAGTATCTACGAAGACGTGACTCAGTTGAGCGCGTGAAGCCGACCATGGGCCAGCTCATAATAAAATTAAGTGGTGGAATCGAAGGAAAAATGGGAGAAAAGATTACGGAGTCTTATAAAGTAGATTCTAAATAGGATATAAGGACAATTTAATTTGGCTGACATGGAACTTTGTAATAGTTACCGGGATGATTTCAAGAGATTGCTATCAGTGTTTGATGACCAATTTGATTAACTACTGGAACGCTTTTCACTATTGATTTCCAAATCAAGTTCTGAAATTAAAGAAGATGTACGTGATCAAAGAACCCACTTCAAGTGATTTTATACTCTATGGGAAAGTCAAATAAAAATGGAACAGATGGAATAAAAGTAAGTGAACTGGTTATTATTTCAAAAGTAAACGCCGTAACTGTTAATTCATTTATCCCATTTATCCCACTGTGAGACAATACAGTCGATGTCTTCATGGAAAAATATTTGCGGAGCCATAATTGTACCCAGGCATGTACCTCCTCGTTCTAAGTAAGTCTACGGCCACGAGTGTCTTTCTTCACGTCTCCAAAAATATAGAAATCGCGTCGAGGGTCATCTGGACCGTATGGAGGATGTGTAAGGGTTTTCCCTTGCGAAAAACGTGCATCGTAGTTGAAACACGTCGGCCCGCTGGTTATACTTTTACAAGGTGCAAAATAGTCGCTAATAAAGAAAGTGATCTAGGAAGTACAAAATTTCTTTATTTAATAGTAGTCAATGATCACAAGCAAGCTGTTGTCAGACTATACGTTTTGGTTCACAATGACCATCAGATCTACCAGGAAAACTGTGCGCTATGTGGCGGGCCCACATGTTGCCACGGTTGTTTCGAGTACGCTGCAGAAGTTTCGCTGGGAAGCTTTTACACTTCCTCTATACAGTCCCGATCTCTCCCCATGCGATTTACATATATTTGGAGCCCTGAAGAAAGACTACGTGGCCATCGATTTGTTTCGGACGAAGAGGTGCACGTATGCGTACAGTCATGGTTCCGTAGGCAACTGCCAACGTTTTTCAATGAAGGCATTAACCGTCTTGTCTCACAATGGGACAAATGTATTAACTGTTATGGTGATTACTTTCGAAATAATAAACAATTTGCTTACTTTTTCCCATCTGTCTCACTTTCATTTGACTGGACCTTACCGGAGACTGTTCGAAGAGCATGGAATTTTTATTTTAGTTCTCGAACAATACTGTTAATGGAGTCATGCCCCATATTTGTCAGCCTATCCACAAGGTACTTGAACAATTCCTTGTAGCAAGAGAAATGTTACCCAATTTTCCGACAGTACGTAATTTATTCTAGCATTTCTGTTTTTTAAAAAAAGTTTATTATATCAGTTAACTGTATTTTATAGCGAACGAACCAATAAAAAGCATTTTATTGTAATTAAATTTACAATAAAATCTTTGGTTAATAGATCAACTCATCTCTCCGTAAAGATTACATCGTCAGAAATTGCAGTCATATTTCTACCAGTACTTATCGGTCGTGTTATGTCGTATGGAAGAGTAGTCGGTCGGCACACGGAGTTAGGCGATAGAGAATTAGTGTCTCTTGCAGTCACATAGGGATTTGATGTCCAATAATGTGTAACAATGACGCAATGTTTTTCGCGAAACAGGATAAGTATCATCTTTCATAATTTGTGCAGTACGGTTAGGCACCTCGTGTAATTTGTCAGTGGAACCTGACCTAAAGTTAATTACTGTGTCGTGTAAAGGTTGTTTAACATTTGATGAAGATTGCTGGAGTTTTGTTGAAGGTATTTTTCGTTCACCGGTTGTACTCAGCAGATTTTCCAGCACGGGTGGATAACGCTAGAAAGTCCATAATCGATAATATTTTCTTTGATGAATCTCAAAACAGTCAGTGAGCGCATATAATATATAATATAGTGCCTTGCAGTATAGAGACTCTTCACTGAAATCATACATAATAATTAATGACTTCAGAATTAACGATTTTAGGAATAGTTTGGAAGAGATGACCTGGGATGAAATTTATAATGACCCAAATGCTGACATAAAATTTAATGTATTCCGTGGTAAATTCGTATCATTATTTGAAAATATCTTTCCGTATAATAGAATCAGAAACAACATTAGACAGTCATGTAAAAAACCATGGATCACTAGGGCAATTAAAATATGTTGTGAATGAGAAATGGAAATGTGTTTAGTGACAAGAATAAGTAAAAATCCGGCAGTAGCCGCACACTGCCAAAAATACTTAAAATTACTAATGAAAGTTATTAAAAAATCAAGGAACATACACATTATGTCAAAAAACAGTAATTCCGATAACAGACGTAAGGCTGTATGGAATGTGGTGAAATGAGACACAGGACAACGAGCCACCAAACAGGGTAAAATCACTTAGAATTAAATGGGAGGGATATAAATAATCAGTTACAAATCACAAATATGTTTAATCATCACTACTGAAATGTGACAGTAAATATAAGGACAAACAGTTAAAGACAAAAATCACAGCGGTATGTTGAAAAGGCAACTTTCATAAAATTCAGTCATATGAGTGTGTCACTAAATTCTACAGACATTCAGAAATTAAATATTCTCCCAAATAGAAGAGTTCATCAAGATTTGGTTATGTTTCCAACAGAGTAATGAAGACTTGTTCACCCTCTGTAAGCAAGGTGTTAGGAAAATGTCAATAACTACCGATCTGTTTCACTACTGACAGAATTTTCCAAAATTTTTGACAAGGTGATGTATTCTAGAATAGCGTCCCCCTTGAACAACAGTTATATCCTCAGTCAATCACCGTTCGGATTTCATTAGAGTTGTTCATCTGAGAATTCCATTCACATGTTCACTCATCACATTTTACAATCATTTAATAACAAAATATCAGCAATGCTGTTTTCTACCACACATCTAGTGCATTTGTCTATGTGAACCACAATATACTCCCAGATAAACTAAGGTAAGAATTTCTACCTACTCGATGGGGCGGCCAGATGAGGCTGTTTTTTATTTTTTTATTTTTTATTTTTTTTCCATCCCTGAAGGGGATGGGCGGGCTGTTTGAGGGCTTGCATTACCCTTTTCAGCCTTTTGCTGTACAAGTACATTTCATTTATTCATTATTTCAGTTTTTTGTAAGAGTGCATTTGATCATGTTTACAGAATAGAGTATAAAAGAATATAAAATAAAAATAAAATAAAATTTTTAAATCATTGAAATACAGTATAAGCTTTATAGATTATAGAATATTTTTCATCATGATTACTCCATAAATCCTATTTGAATTCATTAGAATACAATAAACTTAGTAGCATACGATAAAAATACATTGCGTAAAATGATTAGAATACAATTCAGCAGTTTACGGTTTATGCTTTGAGGCAACTGTTGTATGTGCTTTTATTTAGCTTTTGTGATGTTGCTTCATTTTATGTGTGTGAGTGGTGGGCCGTCCGCGGTGGCCATGCGGTTCTAGGCGCTTCAATCCGGAACCGTGCTGCTGCTACAGTCGCAGGTTCGAATCCTGCCTCGGGCATGGATGTGTGTGATGTCCTTAGGTTAGTTAGGTTTAAGTAGTTCTAAGTTCTAGGGGACTGATGACCTCAGATGTTAAGTCCCATAGTGCTCAGAGCCATTTGAACCATTTTTGTGAGTGGTGGTGGTGTTGTTTTATGTTACTACTTAAGTGATTTATTTATTTATTAATTACATGTGTGTATATATATATGTATAGACAGATATACTTTAACATTAACAGTAACAGTGCCACTTTTCTTTATATTGTTCGCTATAGGTGGGAGGTGAGGATAGTTTGATGATATACAATTGATTTCATTGTACAATTGAATTTAGAGAGCATTTGTCAGTTTGATGTTTAGGGTGCTCTCCTGTTCACATAAGGTCCTCCAATCACCTTAGGGAGATGACTTTCGTGGTAGTGGTGAACAATTACATAATTTTTATGTCTATGCTATGTTTTATGTCAAACTTAGTTCTATTGTTCATGTGTGAGTGTTCGTGTGTGTGTGTGTGAATTTTATAGGGTTAGTTTCTCTGTCTTTGGTTCAGGTGTGGGGGAAGTGGGATGTCTTGGGTTAGGGGTTCCATGATGGGGGCGAGGTCTGGGTATTCTTGGCTGGTGTTGTGTGCTACTGTACGTGCTGGTTGGATGTATTTGAATTTTGGTCGCCTGTTCACTCGTGGTCTTGTTGTCGGGATATCTTCCATGTCTGGGCGTTTCGTCAATATACGTCTACCTTAGTTTGCTCTGAGTTTATTCAGTCTGTTCTGTAGCGGCTCCATGCCTGTGATGTCATATACGTCATCACTGGGCGTGAGCTTTGGCAGTCAAGAGATGCTGCGTAAGAGCCGTCTTTCGGTCGAGTGAAGTCGTCCTGCTACCAGTTTATGCAAGCTCCTAAGGGGGCTGCAGTGTATTCTATCACAGGTCTAACGTACGACTTGTAGGTGTGGATTGCAGTTTGGTCGTCACATCCATGGAATCCTCCTTTTACTCTTTTTCTTATCTTGTTTAGCAGGTATGCGTGGTGTGTTTTCCAATTTAGATGTTTGTCTAGGTACACTCCTAGGTACCTGGCAGTGTCATTAAGACTTAGTGGTGTGTTCCACACCGTCAGTAGTATGTCATCTGTATTTTGTTGTCGTCTTTTGGTCAGGCGTCTGTGTCTAAACAAAACAATTTGGGTTTTGCATAGGTTTGGACGGATTCTCAATTTTGCCATCCAGGTTTCTAGTCGTTGTAGGTAGGTCTGTGTCTTTCGTTGTACGGTTGTCGTCTTCAATGCTGCACACCAGTAAGCGGTGTCGTCAGCGTGAAGTCCTACCGTTAAGTAAGACCGCCCAGCTACAGCCGGGCGAATCGCCCAAACCCCCTCCCCTACTGAGTGGGTCGCCGACTGGGACTGTGTGTGGGCACACTGTGATTGCGTGGAAGACCCTGCCTGTGCCCAGTCGCGTGGCAGTTTTCACCATGCCAAAACAGAAGCAAAAAGGACGAAGTGGGGGTTCGCAGGTAGAGGTCGGGGCTAGCAGGCACAGGTGCGCCAGTGGAACCGACACACCCCGATCCTGGGCCCGACCGTTATAAAATCGTACTCCTCCAAGTGATTGTGACGAGGCAAGTCAGCTCGGCAGGAGGGTTTGTTGACTGGTTAGCCTGTGAATGGGTGGCTTAAGGAAGGTGGGTCTTCACTGCCACACCGTGTGGACGTACCTGTAACTGTGTCTCGCACTGTAGTGTTAAATAACAATCCAGTTTTACCAACCCCATGCTTTTATTTTCAACTGCTTCTCTTTTGCAACGAGTGTACGCATTCGTCTGGATGGTGGAAAGAGCGAGGAAGTGAAGAATTACTGCACGTTTTGCAGTTACCTACATTTTCGTCCCCCAGGCGCCAATAAAACTGTTCGAAAGTACACTCCTGGAAATGGAAAAAAGAACACATTGACACCGGTGTGTCAGACCCACCATACTTGCTCCGGACACTGCGAGAGGGATGTACAAGCAATGATTACACGCACGGCACAGCGGACACACCAGGAACCGCGGTGTTGGCCGTCGAATGGCGCTAGCTGCGCAGCATTTGTGCACCGCCGCCGTCAGTGTCAGCCAGTTTGCCGTGGCATACGGAGCTCCATCGCAGTCTTTAACACTGGTAGCATGCCGCGACAGCGTGGACGTGAACCGTATGTGCAGTTGACGGACTTTGAGCGAGGGCGTATAGTGGGCATGCGGGAGGCCGGGTGGACGTACCGCCGTATTGCTCAACACGTGGGGCGTGAGGTCTCCACAGTACATCGATGTTGTCGCCAGTGGTCGGCGGAAGGTGCAAGTGCCCGTCGACCTGGGACCGGACCGCAGCGACGCACGGATGCACGCCAAGACCGTAGGATCCTACGCAGTGCCGTAGGGGACCGCACAGCCACTTCCCAGCAAATTAGGGACACTGTTGCTCCTGGGGTATCGGCGAGGACCATTCGCAACCGTCTCCATGAAGCTGGGCTACGGTCCCGCACACCGTTAGGCCGTCTTCCGCTCACGCCCCAACATCGTGCAGCCCGCCTCCAGTGGTGTCGCGACAGGCGTGAATGGAGGGACGAATGGAGACGTGTCGTCTTCAGCGATGAGAGTCGCTTCTGCCTTGGTGCCAATGATGGTCGTATGCGTGTTTGGCGCCGTGCAGGTGAGCGCCACAATCAGGACTGCATACGACCGAGGCACACAGGGCCAACACCCGGCATCATGGTGTGGGGAGCGATCTCCTGCACTGGCCGTACATCACTGGTGATCGTCGAGGGGACACTGAATAGTGCACGGTACATCCAAACCGTCATCGAACCCATCGTTCTACCATTCCTAGACCGGCAAGGGAACTTGGTGTTCCAACAGGACAATGCACGTCCGCATGTATCCCGTGCCACCCAACGTGCTCTAGAAGGTGTAAGTCAACTACCCTGGCCAGCAAGATCTCCGGATCTGTCCCCCATTGAGCATGTTTGGGACTGGATGAAGCGTCGTCTCACGCGCTCTGCACGTCCAGCACGAACGCTGGTCCAACTGAGGCGCCAGGTGGAAATGGCATGGCAAGCCGTTCCACAGCACTACATCCAGCATCTCTACGATCGTCTCCATGGGAGAATAGCAGCGTGCATTGCTGCGAAAGGTGGATATACACTGTACTAGTGCCGACATTGTGCATGCTCTGTTGCCTGTGTCTATGTGCCTGTGGTTCTGTCAGTGTGATCATGTGATGTATCTGACCCCAGGAATGTGTCAATAAAGTTTCCCCTTCCTGGGACAATGAATTCACGGTGTTCTTATTTCAATTTCCAGGAGTGTATTCCAACACAAACATAGTGTGCGAATTACGAGTATCCGGTTACCATGGCTGAGCCGTGGTAAAAATTGCTGTTTAGAAGAGCGCGCCGCAGCGCGTAGAGTCAAGCAGTCGCCCTCCGTTTCTGGCGGTGGCTCCGCTGTGGCAGTCGCAGCTTTGGTGTCTCCCTCTGGTGGGAAAGGGAAAGGTTGCCTGTTCACGTGCCTTTAAGGGGCGCTATGAGCTCGCCAGTCGGTCAGTCTGGGTCAGTCTCTCGTCCCCAGGTTGCTAGTCTGTCTCTCGTCCGCATTTGTCAAGCAGTTAGTGTCTGTCTGTCGTTCGGAGTGCTAGTGTGTCTGTCGTTCGGATCAACCTTTAAAGCCGTCAAAATGAGTCTTTCCACTCCGCCAGTAAGAGAACTCAGCGAGTGGTCGCCCGGTCGGCGTTAGGCCGCCAGTCTGCTCGATTTTGCTCAGGCAATGGTCATTGGCGGTTGGATCGATCGGTTGGTCGGTCGCGCACTGAGATACTTGTCCGTCTTGAGCGTCGGCGCATGTCAGGTCGCCATGTGAGTCCAGTGGGCCGCGGCGAATAGCGAGGGGTAGTGACTTCGCGGTCGACAAGAGATCAACAGGAGTCAACCCACGACATCAGTCTGGCCGGTGCGACGAGAGATCGGCGCGTCTTCCTGCGTCCGTTGAAGCGGTTGGCAGCTTGGGGGTGCTGCGCCAGGTCTTCTCGAGAAATCGCAGTTTAATAGAAGTTAAGTGGTTGGTGATATGGTGTTTGATTTACTCTTGTTAAATTCTACTTGTTTTCTTGGTGAGGTCACCAGCCGTTTTACTTTGGGGTCGTCCTACCATTCTTCTCCGTTTGCCCACCCGCGGGAAGGTGGTTGTTTATAAATTGGGTGGTCCGTTTTTCCCTTGTGGAGTAGGGGCGGGTTAGAGCAACCTGCGGTTCGGGTTGTTCGGTAATCTCCCTATCAATCTACCGTACGTTAGTAGCTGCCTCTGTCATGTTCGTCGGATTTAGTGTGTTAACGAATTTCTTGCTTGGAGTGTAACGACCTAATACCTGAAATATGTAACTCTTCAGGTCCACTCGAGGAGCAGTCTCAGGTCGCACCTGATGAAGGTTACGAGCTACGTGACCGAATTATCGTGCAAGTACGACGCTGATATCCGGCAGAACACCCGACAACCCAAGATGTCACCTGAAATATGTTTTGATCTTTGGAAACTTTGATATTATTGCCTATGATCTTGAGAGGCGGTATCTGTGTACTGTAGAGCATCTTCACTATTGTCTGGCCAACCTTGTAGAATTTTATATAAGATTGCATTTAAAATGGTTCAAATGGTTCTGAGCACTATGGGACTTAACATCTGTGGTCATCAGTCCCCTAGAACTTAGAACTACTTAAACCTAACTAACCTAAGGACATCACACACATCCATGCCAGAGGCAAGATTCGAACCTGCGACCGTAGCGGTCACGCGGTTCCAGACTGAAGCGCGTAGAACCGCACGGCCACACCGGCCGGCAGATTGCATTTCATGGGCTTTTATTTAAATGATCATTTTAGTATATAAAATTGCCACGCTTTCACCGTAAGACTTTTCTTAGAAGTTAAAATCAAGTTGCACCTTCGGTGGCAAGGTTAATATTTTAATTGTTATTGTTTTGCACCATTTCCATCCCTCCTGCAGGGGGTGCATAGTTTGTGTGCTTGTGTAAATTGTTAAAACTCTTAGTTTAAAGTTATCTGGTGTGTTGCAGATTTGCACCAGTGTAGTCTTTCAGAGGCTGTTGTGAGCGGTCGTAACTACGGCCGTGTCAAAAGGGAGTGGCAAGGTTCTCTGCCCGAAAGCTCGTATAGTCCAAACTTGTTTCTTTCTGTCTCTGAATAAATTGTAACTTTGATATTTAGAGGCTGCTTTCTGATTATAATTTTAAATCTGTTTCTTTAAAAAAATGCTTTTAGGCACTATTAAAGTGAATAAAATTCCCATTTGTTAAAAGGAATTTGGTTATGATTTCATCAGTTACTCCCTGGCAACTATTTCCACGCTTACATAGTGTGATTAAATTGTTAATGTTCTTGATGAATCGCTAGTAAATAAAATAAATTCTTAAGAATATTCTTTGAAAATTTTTGCGAGTGATTCCCTGAGATTAGCATGTGTTCAGAGTTTCTCCCACCCATCAACAGTGAGGTGAGTTACGTCCGCAGTACAGCTCTCCAGCATACAAATTCCACGATAATCGTGTTGTGAAGTGTATCTCAAGCCAGCAGACGTCGTAGCTCAGCGTCGCATCCGACGAGAACACGCCAGTGAGTAGCGCCGTCCGTCTCCAACGCCGCCAGCAGCTGCAGCCCATTCAACGCCCAACGGGTCCCGTGTTCCTGCTGTGTAAGCAATCTGGCTCTATGTCCTTAATCTGCTATCTTGTGTACTAACATCCTTAACCATGAATCGCGTAGAAAAATGAAATTTCATTCACAAAAGAGCAGTGGCCAAGTCACAAGTGACTAGACTCTCCACATTTGTTAACAGCTTTCAAGAAGGATCAAATCACAGTTTAGAGTAAGGCAGTCACTGTTAAATACAACTAAAGAGCATTCTTTGATAAACGCTTGTGGCTTTATTGTTTTATATTTTGCCAATAACGCTTTTCGCCTTTCTAAGGTATCGTTACATTGGCCTACAATGAAAAACCTTTCTTAAAAATGGCATGAAATCGGTTTAATGAAACCTTTGGACTGTCAAGGAAATTACTAAAATCAACTTAGTGGCACATCAAGTGTTAAACACATAGGCTGCCGTCCATGTAAATGTCTTAGCAGACAAACACCATTGTCAATATTTTAAGAACCCTGCGAGTGCCCGTTTGAAATAAAAATACAAATGGCTCTGAGCACTATGGGACTTAACATCTTAGGTCATCAGTCCCCTAGAACTTAGAACTACTTAAACCTAACTAACCTAAGGACATCACACACATTCATGCCCGAGGCAGGATTCGAACCTGTGACCGTAGTAGTCCCGCGGTTCCGGACTGCAGCGAATAAAAATACACTGAAGCGCCAAAAACTGGCACAGGCATGTGTATTCAGATGGTTCAAATGGCTCTGAGCACTATGGGACTTTACTTCTGAGGTCATCAGTCCCCTAGAACTTAAAACTACTTAAACCCAACTAACCTAAGGACATCACACACATCCATGCCCGAGGCAGGATTCGAACCTGCGACCGTAGCGGTCGCGCGGCTCCAGATTGTAGCTCCTAGAACCGCTTGGCCACTCCGGCCGGCCATGTGTATTCACATACAGAGATATGTAAACAGGCAGAATACAGCGCTGCCGTCAGCAACGCCTATATAAGACAACAAGTGTCTGGTGCAGTTGTTAGATCGGTTACTGTTGCTACAATGGCAGGTTATCAAGATTTAAGTGAGTCTGAACGTGGTGTTATAGTCGGCCCACGAGCGATGGGACACATCTCCGAGGTAGCGATGAAGTGGCGATTTTCCCGTACGACAATTTCGCGAGTGTACCGTGAATATCAGGAATCCGGTAAAACATCAAATCTCAGACATCGCTGCAGCCGGAAAAAGATCTTGCAAGAACGGGAGCAATGAGGACTGAAGAGAATCGTTCAACGTGACAGAAGTGCAGCCCTTCCGCAAATTACCGCAGATTTCAATGCTGAGCCATCAACAAGTGTCAGCGTGTGAACAGTTCAACGACACATAAACAATATGGGCTTTTGGAGCCGAACGCACACTCGTGTACCCTTGATGACTGCACGACACAAAGATTTACGCCCCGCCTGCGCCTGTCAACACTGACACTGGACTGTTGATAACTGGAAACGTGTTCCCTGGTTGGACGAGTCTCATTTCAAATTGTATCGAGCGGTTGGATGTGTGCGGGTATGGAGACAACCCTAAAAGTTCATGGACCCTGCATGTCAGCATGGTCTGTTCAAGATGATGGAGGCTCTGTAATGGTGTGTGTGTGTGTGTGTGTGTGTGTGTGTGTGTGTGTGTAGTGGGGGGGGGGGGGAGGGGGTGTACAGTTGGACTGATATGGGACCCTGATACGTCTAGATACGACTCTGACAGGTGACACGTACATAAGCAACCTGTCTGATCACCTGCATCCATTCATGTCCATTGGGCATTCCGAACAACTTGGGAAATTCCAGCAGGACAATGCGACAGCCCACATGTCCAGAATTGCTACAGAGTGGATCCAGGAACCCTCTCCCGAGTTTAAACGCTTCCGCTGGCCCCAGACATGAACATTTTTGAGCGTATCTGGGATTCCTTGCAACGCGCTGTCCAGAAGAAACCTCTACCCCCTCGTACTCTTACGGATTCATGGACAGCTCTGCAGGGTTCATGGTGTCAGTTCCCTCCAGCACTACCTCAGGCATTAGTCGAGTCCATGCAGGGATCCTACACGATATTAGGCAGATGTACCAGTTTCTTTGGCTCTTCAGTGTAAAAGGGATACAACAGCTCAAAGTATTCAGAAGCCAGTAAGTGATCTTATCCATCAACGACACCAATACACACAACAATTTTTTTTAGATCTACTTACTGAAATAAAACATTATTCAGTACACAGGAAGTAACCTTTAAGATTGCGTGGGGTCTGATTGTTCAAAGGTACAACAATCACAAGCTAATTGTTGATTTCCATACAAAAAAACTCCTGAATCTGTCCAGCGTCAAAAGTTAATCTGTTAAGGACATACGGATGTTGATCACCCAGCTGTTGAGAAATCTGAATGCAGTTGAGGTGACGCAGGTCGGCATTCCATTGTCTGCGGTGTAACTGTCGCACATTTTCCTGGATCACATTAGTGTGAATCTGAGGTAACAGTGGGAATCTAAAACAGCTGGCACCACATTTTCTCATCTGAAAGACCTAGTGACATTTCTAGAAACCAGCTGTCAGACGCTAGAGATAATATGAGGGTTTCCCAGAAAGTAATGTATCGCATTTCTTCTTCAACAATTCCTTATTGAACATAATGAGAATTACACACATGAAAGAATGGTGTTTGATCTACACACCCTATTTTTTCACGTAATCTTCATCCCGTTCTATGGCCTTCGTCCAGCGTGAAACAAGGGCGTGTATGCCCTGTCGGTACCAATCCTCGAATATCCAAGAGTGCGGATAATTGCATCTATACTTCCCCTGCTGATTGACAGATGCAGAGCCAGCTCCCGAGACGTAATGCGTCTGTCCTTGTGAACGACATCAGCTCCGCCAAACCGTCTTCTGATGATTTCACCCTCCGTGCCCAGCGACCAACTGTACTTCCGTGGACAGCAGATGCACCACAGACTTTGCACAAGCGTTTGTGAATATTCCCCTCTGTTTCCATCTCTGCAGCGAGAAATTCAATGACCGAATGTTGCTCGGAACGTACATCACCAACAGACGCCATTTTGAAACTGTCCTGCAGCTACGCTATCTGTCGGAAGTGACGGAAACTTGGCCCCTCATCTGTCCAGGTCCTCCCACCCCCATCTGCCCTTGCTTGTGGTGTGTCATCTTCATGACGACTTTTTAGTGCAGTGTTTCCCGTGATTGTTAAAAGTTGTGTGTCTTTTCCGAAGTGTTGCAAATGGACATCATACTGTCACAGGGTGTGATTTTTATATCTCTTGCGAACAGAAACCAGACTGTCGCCATGTTTTTTAATTGTCTGTCTCCTATTTTCCCTGTCTGCTTCCTGTGTATTTTATTATCATCGCCCACCATTTGTTTTATGTTTGAACTTTCTTCAGTTATCCGCCATTTTACAATTTACGTCACAGTTTTACCGCCTGCTGTTATTGTTTCTTATCTTCTTATGTTTTAAAAATTCTGTAGGCTGAAGAGCAGCGTACTAAGAGGCTGCCAGCCCGCCCCCTTTGGGGGGGAATCGAAATCCAATAAAGGAAAAAAAATAAGTTCAAGGAGAGCGATATTGCAAGCACGACAGACTTTGTGAACAGTCAGAAGCTATGTTTCAGCTGTCTAGGCACGAATCATAGGCAGAAGGAATGTCGTGCTGGCAGGTGTTGCATTTGTAACAAGCACTACAATATGCTATTACCCAATGAACAAGCCAGTTATAGTGTCGACAGAAAGCAAGAAGCCAGTACACCACAACAGAAAACATACTGCACAGTGACAGGAAACCACTAGCGTGCAGAAGTACTGTTATCAACCGCTCTATCCTTATAAACATTGCCGACGAAGATGGGAAGGTGTACCTATGCAGAGCACTTCTTGATAGTGCATCATAAATGAACTTCATCAGCCAGTATCTGATTCCAGTATTTGGTATAAGCGATGTTCAAATGCTAGAGTCATCACTTGGAAGGTATATATTCCCTCAAGAGTTGCTGACCACCACACACATGGTGTCCACACATTACTATCACACTGTAGTGGCACCACAGTTTAAGATAGGAAAGTTAGATTCGGTGCAACATTTCTGAGTGTGCAAGTTACAGCCAGGCATGGGCCTGTTGACAGTAAGTTATGCTGACCCACAGTTGTGACGTAGAATGGAGACCGCAGGGACTTCGAACCACTGAAAAAAGCAGCGGTTTGCATGGCGCAAGCTACAGGCAGAAGGGGCCCACTGGCACAACCTAGATGTGGTGAGTACATGTCTCGGAATGGCGCATTAGCAAAACAGAGGTGCACAGCTGAGTATAAATAGGTGCCATTTTCTAATGAGAGTCATTCAAGTGTGGCAGCTCTCCTGGATGTTGGGGCCTGTCACACCACCAGTTACACACAGCAGCAGATGGGGCACCAGCATTCCAGTCCATGGCAGGTCATTGGTTCGACCTCCTGAGGCCGACGCAGGGTCCGTAGCCAGCCAGCCAGCGTCAGGCCAGTCCACGGCTCGCTACCTTGGGCAGTCGTCCTGGCTTCCAACACACGCTGGAGGCATCCTGAGGCGAGGGCCGCAGATTCGGACATCAGATCGCGGGCACTTGTGGTCGTTCTCGGCGGCTCCCCACGGAGCAGCGCTGAGTCACCGGTGAAGAAGGCCGCTGAGCCGGTTGCTGGTGCAGCCCTGATGACGTGGTCCTACAAGGCCGACACACAGCAGTGTGTCGCACTGGATCGCTGGGGCGGTGGCCTCAGCATTGGGGGACCCTGTGACGTGGACCGAAGTGAACGGGGAAACAAATCATTTGGAAAGCTCGGACAAGTCTTAATATGGTGCCTTCTACCTCTTCCCACTACATTTCGTAATCCTGACACTTTCAGTGGCAGAAGTTGCCACTATATTTGGTGTCAGAATAGCGGATGTCATCTGTACATTACGACGTTCGAGCCCACCACCTGCATTACGGGCACAAAATGTGGTGAGTTTTGACCAGTTTTCTTTTGAGTATTGGACGTTTTCTTGCCTTTTTTTTCGAGTGTGGCTCCTGACAAGCCACATTTTAGGTGTTTTGCGGGGGCATCCTATTTTTTGTTGTCAGAGTAAGTGTATTTGAGACAGTAAGATTTATTATTTTTTTCTCGTGGCATTTAATTACTTTTGTATTGGTTTATGATGACACTGAGTGTGATGATACAGAGCTGCAGGAAGTCAGGTTGTTCTTGTACTTAAATGTTTTGTTTCAGGACTAACTGGGAACTAAAGCAACACAATGACAGAGTCAAGGACGCAAGGTGTGTCGGAACCAGAAGCGGTGCGGATTTTGATGGAAAAGATGGCACAATTGACTGTCGACAATACACAGTTGAGAAGTGAATTAACATTTAGAAGTGAGCAGGAAACCGCATCGGATCAGTCGTTGTTGCCTAGGATGCCGCAGCAGGAGACTGATCCAGCTGCCACGAGTTTGATTATTCTGTTTTCTGGGAAGGCATCTGAGGACGTGCGTTCGTTTTTGGAGGACTTGGACACTTCAGCTGTGATGAATGGTTGGTCTGATGAACAGTTGTTACATATAGCCAAGATTAGATTAACGGGTGATGAAAACGTATGTTAAGTGTTCTGAGGCCTTAAGGAAGGCAGGACAGTTTAAGCAGTTAAAGGAAGGGCTTTTACAAAGGTACAAAAAACAGAATAGCGCCTGGTACTTTAGAGAGAGGTTAAGTACAATGCCAAAGAGAGAGGGGGAGATGATAGAGAATTGTGCGGACAGGATAAGGGAAATTAATGAGTATACTTACGAGTTGGGTCAGAGTGATGAAGCGAATAGTGTTCTGTTGCAGGAGGCCGAGCAAAGGACACTTGATGTATTTTTGAGAGGGTTACCGGCGCATATGTCACGGAAAGTGTGTGCAGGGACTCCGAAAGATTTGTATTCTGCCATTCAGCTGCCAGTTCAATGTGAGAAAATAGACGTGGCAACAGGGTTACGCGAGAGGCAAACAGTGTTAACAGCGGGTATAAAATGTTAGAAGTGTGGTCGTATGGGGCATGTGCAGAGGCAATGTACCCAGTCACCAAGGAATAGAGGAAGGGGTGGAAATCAGCAGCGTGGAGCATGGAGAAGTGGAGATAGGAGAGGTGAACAAGCGTTAAATGGCAGAGGGGGCCTAAGACCCACCTAAGGGAGCTCCCATTTAATTTCAATGCTACGAATACATACGCAGAGGTGGAATGTTCAGTGGTAGGATCCATAGGAACTAAAAGCTTTAAGATTTTTTTGGACACAGGGGTGCAAGTGTCAGTGACTACTGGGAATATAATGGGACGAAGGAAGCTAGACCCACCACGTTATAAGTTGCGTTGAGTGGGGGATAAGGAGGTTACGCCTTTGGGGTCAGTGACAGTTGACTTTCGAATAGAGAAAGTCCGATTTAATGCATGCATGGAGGTAGTACCATGGGTAAGCGAGAACTACGACATGATCCTAGGAGTAGATTTCTTGCATCAATATCATGCCAAAATTGACCTTGGACAACGAACTGTGGAACTTGGTGGAATGTTATTTCTGCTAGGGGAAACTGTTGTCAGTGCAGAACTGTCGTGAGGGGCGTTCAACATAATGGACAAACCAATTGAACCGCGTACATTAGCATTAAGGCTTAATTCGCATGAGTGTGTGTCTAGTGGCACCGGGAAGTCGCTTTGGGTAAGTGTGGAGTCAAATCTACCTATGGGTACAGTATGTGCTATTGAACCATTGAAGGATAATGAAGTTTTGGGTCCATTGGGTTTTTTTTGTGAAACGTAGTGTTGTACGCGTACAGGAGTGGAACGACGGGCGAGTAGTTCCCGTGAGCGTGGATAATTTTAGCGCTGTAGACGCAAATTTGAGGAAAGGGGTTTTAGTAGCAAATTTGGATGTGTCAGATGATGAAGACTGGTGTTCAAGACGTAGGGGAAGCGATCAACCACTAACTGCCGATAGAACAGCATTGCATGACAAAATTAAGCACTTGAAAGGAGGAGAAAGAGAGCATATGGAAGAATTATAGTGGGAATTTAAGGATTTGTTTTTTCCACAAGGGCCATTACCAGCAACTCCATTAGTTCAGCATAGGATACCAACAGGGAATGAAGCACCTGTTTACCGTAAACCATACAGAATACCGAGGTATTTGCAGCCGATTGTGGAGGATTTCATTGATCAGCAGCTTGCGGATGGTATTATAGAGCATAGTAACAGTTGCTGGGGAGCGGGCATTGTAGTTGTGTCTAAAAATCTATAGATGGAACTAAGAAATACAGGTTGTGTTGTGGCTACCGATACCTCAATAATAAGACAGTAACAGACACAAACCCCGTTACAAACATATCGGAGAGTTTGGATCACTGAGGACAGTGCCAGTACTTTTCCACGATGGATTTGACAAGTGGTTATCATCAGTTAGAGGTGGCTCCAGAGGATCGTCCAAAAACTGCTTTCTCTATACCTGGAGGCCATTACCAGTACATTAGAATGCCATTCGGTTTGAAAAACGCTCCGGCAACGTTTCAGAAGTTGCTAGACAGTGTCTTGAGGGGTTTGAAACCACAGCAGTGTCTGGTCTGTTTGGATGACATTATAGTGTTTTCAAGTAGTATGGAACAACATAGACAGTGGTTAAGGGAAGTCTTTATGAGGTTAAGAGCAGCTCGTTTGACATTGAGCCTGGAGAAGTGTTATTTTGCATCAGAAGAAGTAAAATATTTGGGTCATATTATCAGTAAGGACACGCTATAAGGGATTTTCGAGAACCGAAAACAGGCAAAGAAGTGCAAGCATTCATCGGAATTTGCAAATTTCTATCGAAAGTTCGTGAAGGGTTTTGTAGATTTAGCACAGCCGTTGACATGATTGTTACGGAAGGGTGTGAAGTTTGAGTGGACAGAAGAGTGTCAGAAAGCGTTTGAAAACTGAAAGAAGTGTTAACATCAAGTCAGGTTCTTGTGTTTCCAGACTTTGAAAAGGAGTTTATATTAGCACGCGATGCATCGAATCAAGCATTAGGGTGTGTTCTTAGTCAGGAAATTGATGGGAAAGAACATCCTGTAGCCTATGCGTCTAGGCTGTTGAACGCAGCAAACAGGAATTACTCGACAACCGAGAGGGAGATGCTTAGCGTAATCTATGGAGTCACATATTTTAAATGTTACTTATATGGGAGAAGATTTCGGGTAGTGACAGATCATGCTGCATTGAAGTGGTTGTTGGGGTTGAAGGATACGTCCACTAGACTCGCCCGATGGGCTGTGAGACTTAGTGAATTCGACTACGAGGTGGTCCACAAGCCTGGGAAGAAGCATGGTAATGCGGATGCACTGAGTAGGAAGGTGGCAAAAGTAGAGGTCATAGGTTATGACCTAGCAGCAGGCAAGGATTACAGGACGTGGACAACAATTGTAAATTGCATCGGACACAGCCACAATTAAATATGTACGACGGTCTTCTGTGCAGGGAAACGAAGTTGGGACCAAGGGTAGTAGTGCCAGCGAAGTTGAGGGATGAGGTTTTAAAGGAAGCACATGATCACGTGTTATCTGGTCATGGAGGGTATAGAGCGACGAGTAGGAGAGTGGCGGAGAGGTATTGGTGGAGAAGTAGGAAAGTGGATGAGGATCAATATGTCAAGAATTGAATACCATGTGCGCAGAGAGCAGATTTGAGTCTGAAACAGATATAGCTACAATGATTACCCGAAGCGATATGTCCAGTTTCTTTGCTGAGGATTGATGTCTTAGGACCTATTAGGCGAACACCATCGGGGAACAGATTCGTCATGACAATAATAGACCGTTTTTCGAGGTATTTGGAGATGGTGGCTATGCCAAATCAACAGGCAGCAATAGTCACACAAGCATTAGTAAACAATTGGATTTTGAAGTTTGGTATACTGGAGACAATAATTACTGACCAAGGGACCAGCTTCATGTCGTATATAATGAAGGAACTATGTAAATTATTGAATGTAAAGAAGTTGAGGACGCGCACGTTTCATCCACAGGCAAACGGAAGGACAGAACGGGTACACAGAACAATCGAGAAGATATTGAGTTTTTATGTGGATTCCCATCACCATCAGTGGGACGAGTATTTGAGGCATATTGTATGCGCATACAATGCAAATAACGGTTGGTCTCCATATGAAGTAGTGCTCGGGCGAAAAATGCTGTCACCGTTTGATTTAGTGAAGCTACAGAAAGGAAGGACCGGTGAATCTGTACGTCAATTCGCAAGAATAATTCAGGATGTTTGGAAACGGGTACAAAAGGCGAATACAAAGGCTCTGGAAAGGCAGGAAAACGCAGTAAAGCGGAAAGGAAGTTTACCGCAGTATAGAGTGGGGCAATGGGTAATGCTGTCCAGCCCCTATACGCAAAAAGGGAAAACGAAGAAGTTCCTCACGAGGTATCAAGGGCTGTACCATGTTGCTGAAACCACATCTCCCGTTAATGTTAAGCTTCAGCTGCCAACTAGATCAACGATAGTACACATTGGGCAGTTACGGCCATTTAAGGGTTGCCGAGATGTGATTCCAGGTGTGTCACAGGAAGGAAAGAGGAAGAAAGGGAGAGTGAAGAGAGTCGTTCAGGGCAGAGAAAACCAGGAAGATAGAGTACAGCATGAAGTACCGTGTTCTTTGCGATCCAGAAAGTAGTAGAATATTTGTAGTTTTTTTTTTTTTGTTTTCTTGTCGTGTACCATTGGGTTTGCATAGAGTAATTGGGCACTTTATTTTCGTATATGTATTTTAGAGTATTATCAGTTTGCTAGAGACAGCAGTTTTTTTGAAGATGGAGGAAGGGTGATGGTGATCCCCGTCCTCAGGTCACTGAAAAGGCAAGTGTAGCCCCTGCCGTATGTGGAGTGTTGTTGGAGGAGAAATCAAACGCAGTTCTGGAGACATAAATGCGTCGGAGTAAAGTTTGCGGCAAAGCCGTAATAAATATGTGTTGAACGATGTCAGAGTCATACGACTTGCTGTTTAAATTTTTTGTTATCGACATTGCTAGGTCAGGAAATTCGTGTTTATTGCACCAGTTCATATAATGTAAATTTAAGGCTGAAAGTAGTCACACAATCGGAGTTGGGTTGGGATCAAAAATAGTGAATGTTGGAGGAAAATCTGTGAAGCTACAAATATAGGACACGTGCACGGTGCAGTTATTTTTAGCCAAGGGGAAAGGAATAGACTGTCCAAGGGACATCGTGGAACCAAAATTGAGCTTACAACAGGTCGGGATGCAATGGATCTTCTGCACCTACGAGAATTTGGTAGTAGTAGCAAGTTTTTTTGAGCAAGTAATATTTGCAGAAGCGAAACGTATAGATCTCAGGGGGAGCGGAATTTTAATCAATGGATCTAAGTGTAACATAATAGGACCAACCTTCCACCTGCCAGCATCTGTTTCAGGAGTCATGCAATCGAATGTTACGCAGCCACAGTTGTACGGCCCAGAAGCCATTTTAGAGTTTTTGCCAAGGCAGAATCTGACCTTGTTAAATCAAACTCTGGAACCAGGTCTGTTGAGATCCATAAACCAGTTCATTTTAGAGCAAGAAGGGCGCATATTAGCCGAACAGCTTGTGCAACATATCACTCAGTACAGGGAAAGGCAACGCAAAGAACGATCATTCTGAGCACCTCTGTGCCAAGTGTCATCACAGCCTTAACTCTGTTATGTATTGTTTTCTTTCTGATCAGGCGGAGAGCTAATTCCAAGAGGGAACCAAGGGTAGTTCAAGTCCCAACGGATTGGATACCGAGGGCGTGAGACAAGTTGGTAAGGGGTTGATCGAGCAGTGGTCGTCCAGTAAGGAATTTTTACGTTTTTCATGTTATGGTCTCAAGGGGCACTAGACCAAATTTAAGTTCTCTACTAGTAAGGAAATATGTCATAGGTGCCGACCCAAACAAGCTGCGAGCTAGTTAAGGGTCGACCCATCGACCGGGTCTTTCCAAAGAGGGGAATAATGTAGTGGTACCGCAATATAAGATAGGGAAGTTAGATTCGGGGCAACAATTCTGAGCACACAAGTTACAGTCAGGCGTGCGCCTGATGACAATAAGGTATGCTGACCAGCAGTTGCGAAGTAGAATGGAGGCCACAGGGCCATCGAACCACTGAAAAATGCAGCAGTTTGCATGGTGCAAGTTACAAGCAGAAGGGGTCCACTGGCACAACCTAGGTGTGGTGAGTACTTGACTCGGAATGGCGTGTTAGCAAAACAGGGGTGCACAGCTGAGAATAAAAAGGTGCCGTTTTGTAACGAGAGTAATTCAAGTGTGACAGTTCTCCTGGACGATGGGGCGTGTCACACCATCAGTTACACACAGCAGCAGATGGGACGCCAGTGTTCCAGTCAACGGCAGGTCGTTGGTTCGACCCCCTGAGGCCGAAGCGGGGTCCGTAGCTAGGCAGCCAGTGGCAGGCCACACCATAGCTCGCTACCGCGGGTAGTCGTCGTGGCTTCCAACACACACCGGAGGCATCCCGAGGCGAGGGCCACAGATTTGGATGCTGGATCGCAGACGCTTGTGGTCGCTGCTATCTCAGCTATGCCAGTGGGGAAGGAAGCAGCAGGGCGCTTGGCGGCTCCCAGCAGAGCAGTGCTGAGTCAGCGGGGAAGAAGACCACTGAGCCAGTTGCCGGCGCAGCCCTGACGATGCAGTCTTACAAGGCCAACACACAGCAGCACATTGCACTGGGTCACTTGGATGGTGGCCTCAGCATTGCGGGACCCTGTGATGAGGACCGAGGTGAACAGGGCACTGTAGTGGAAACAAATAAATCGTTTGGAAAGTTCAGATGAGTCTTAATATGGTACCTCTTTCTGCTACGTTTGGTCATCCTGATACATTCGGTGGCAGAAATTGCCACTACCACGCATAACGGGGCCATTCCGAACTGCATCCCTTGAAATTTCCACCTGGCAACTTCCCAAGCATATAACTTCAGCAGATCCATCATTCAATAAAACTGGAGAGACTGATCTCCTGTTTGGAGAATCGATATTTTTTGATGTATTGAAACCTAGTCAACTACAGAGACACAGCCACCCAACCTTACAGTACACATCGTTCGGTTGGATTGTGTCAGGAAAGAGACATCACTACTCAGTCAAGTATGATACACAAAGGGTACTGTCACACACCTTGCACATGACAGCAACATTAACATTCAGGTCGAATGATTCTGATAGCAAGAAGAAATGAAACCTGTTTCTGTGTGCACGCAAGAAGAGCAATTATGTGCTGAGCATTTTTCAGTAACCATTCAGGGGAAAGCAAATGGTAGATTCGTGGTGAAACTACCAATGAAAATTAATCATGCAGGACTGGAAGATTCCACAAATAAAGCTACATGTTCTTACAATGCCTAAAGAGAGGGCTATCAGGACAACCAGAATTAATGGTACATTATGTTAATTATATCAGAGAATTTGAAAGTTTGGGTCATATGGAGTTGGTAACCACACATAGTGAGAAGTGTACATATTACATGCCGCATCATGCAGTGCTTAAGGATTCAAGCAGTGCTACTAAACTTCGAATAGTGTTTAATGCCTTAGTGAAGACATGATCGAAAAGTTATCGCAATGACATCTTGGTGGTTGGACTAAGAGTAGAAGATGACTTACGTTTTATTGTGCTGCGGTTCCGCACACACAGATATGCCTTCACTGCTGATATTACAAGACTGTGTAGACAGATTGAGGTCCAACAAGCAGATCATGATCTACAAAGAATTTTATGGCGTGAGTCTCCCAACGAACGAATCAAAGCTTATCGTTTGACAAGATTCACCTATGGTACAGCAGCTGCGCACCTTTTAGCAGCAAGGCGCCTGTTACAACTAGGAGAAAATGAAAGAACAACATATCCGAGGGCTGTAAACATACTACAAGGATATTTTTTTGCAGACAATGTTTTGAGCAGAGCAAGTACCAAAGAAGAAGCACTCTGTCTATAGGAAGATGTGGTTAGATTACTGCAAGTGCAGGTTTCCCCCTTCGTAAATGATGTGCCAATGAGTCAAGATTGTTGAAAAAATCCTAGCTGAACACCATGAAGCGCAAATGCCATGGGGTCTGCACAACGAGCAGCAAGAAACAGTCAAGACTTTGGGTCTGTTGTGGTACCCTCATAACGATATCTTCCAATTATTGGTGATGGATACAGAGAACAGTAGTGAAAGTGGACTAAACGACGTGTATTTTTTCGAACTATCTCCATATTCGACCCATTGGGAATTGTAGGACCATGGCACTGATTTGCAAGATTTTTCTGCAACACCTTTGGCAAAGGCAAATAGAATGTGATAAGCCATTACCAGATGACCCAAAGACGCAGCAGGCTCAGATGAATAATCACCTATTGTCATTGAATAGCATACGAATCGATCGAAGCACGATCAGCAGTGGAGTAAAGCGGCTGGAGCTGCACTGATACTCCGATGACTCTGATGCCTGGAGCATTTCTCGAAATTTTCTGTGGAAAAAGCAGCTTCTCAGTCAAGCATTTAGGTTCAAAATCCAGAGTAGCACCAATAGAGCAAATATCACTCCCAAGATTGCAGCTGTGTGCAGCCCTGCTACTGGTTAGCTTAATGGGGAAGATTAAAACTGGGCTGCACTTAAATATAACAAAACTTACTTTTGGACAGATTCTACTGTTATCTTAGCATGGTTGGAGAAAGAGCCAACGTCGTGGAGAACGCTTGTTGGAAATCGTGTCTCTGAAATCCATCAGCTCTCCTCAATATAAGACTAGAATAACATATCGTGTAGGAATAACCCAGCTGACATCATTTCAGGAGGAAGCGCACCACAATATCTTGGAGATATGGTAGACAGGTCCTCGCTCACTCCATCAGCTGTCATAAACATGGACTTTTAGCACCCTGAATCACGCAAATGAATCATCTGAGATACTGGAGAAACTGAATCAACATGTTTGCTCACTCACTGATACTTGCATTGTGTATGTAATAGCCCAACATTATTCCTCATGGTTAAAACTGCAAAAAGCTATGAGGTATATAAACAATCTCAGTAGGGAATCCAGTAAGAAGCACAGTGGAAACTTGGCCGCAGGGGAACTTCACACAGCATCAAAGGCAGTCATTCGTATGGCTCAACAGTAGCACGATCACAGGAAGATTAAAGAACTACAACATGAGCGAACAACCCACAAGAAAAGTAAACTTAGTACATTCCTTGTTACTACCTGAAGGCGGCCATTGCAATCCAGCTCATAGGAGAACTTCCTTCAGTGTGAGGAGAACAAAGTAGACCTTTCCTTAAATGTGGGGCTGACCTTGGAGGGCAACTATATGTCAGAAACGGAGCAACAAGGAGCAAAACTGGGGAAAAGGTCTAAATTAAGTTCATCAGAAATCTCCCTAATTGTAAGTCTATGATCAGAGTGCACTAAGTCGTGAAATTTCACAATATTTTCATTCGTTTTTGAGGTGGAAGGAATGCCAGACCGTGGTTCATCTTCAAATGATTCGCGCCATTTTTAAATTTGTTGCACCACACAAAAACATCTGACTGGCTCATACAATTATCTGTAAAAGCTGTTTTTAATAGTTCGTAAGTCTCAGAAGTTGATTTCCCAGTTTAAAACAAAATTTCACATAAACTTGTTGCTCCGTTTTTACGTCCATTTTCAAGCAGACAGAATCCGGCAACAAGACCTAGCAGACCCGCACTTAACCAGCTGCCACAACGAACTGAATAAAGGAAACGCAGTTTCCTGTCAGAGGGCGTTCAAGGACGAGGCAATGACTCACTCCTCACCCACCGTGTATCTGCCCGCCAAACAGGTAAGCAGTAGTGGATCCATTCTTAAAACTTTCCAGTCACACCTCGTAGTACTACTCTAACAAAACAAAATGGAGTGTCAGGTGCTTCTTTGCTTGAACCTCATAAGTGATGTCTTGAAACTTTGATAGGAAGTTAATCAAATCTGTAGCAAGATTCCTATTCCAGCCTTCTAATCCATGCGTTTTATTCCATTCCATCAATATGACAGTGATCTCGTCAATGGCATTTATCGCAGAGTAACAAATAAAAAACGGTATTCCAGCGGATATCTATCACAGGCTTCACCATTTTGGTGTGAAACCTACTTAGACTTTTTATTTAGTTTTTTTTTAGGTAACTCACGATATTCTTTGAAGGACGTTGTTAACATTTATGAAGCCTGATTTTGAAATCTGTGCGCCTATGTGTAAAAGGTCCTAATATAAGTTCTTGAACCTTTTCCTTTAATGATATTATGTTATTGGCGTTTGTTGAGAACATTCTTTGAGAAATTTCTCTTCATCTAACGTGTGTCGTAGTATGTTTCCAATGCCATTTAGTATAAAGTGGAGCCGTGTAAACGGCTAAAGTCCCAACTAAATTTTGGCGACCTGGTATGTTACTAATATTGCACCTTCTAAATCTGGGACAGAAATGTCTTACTTCCTAATTCAGGCGAAATTTTTCTCTCAATATTAAGACCAGATATAGTGTCTTCAGCAGGAAATTCAATGTGCATAAAACGCGAGATTTCATCTGCATTTCGGGGGTTATATAGTGACACCAATGATAACTTATTCAGTTTTAGTATATTTATCAAATCACAGATCCTCTTCAGAGGCACATGCATCGGTTACTAAGGAAGCTCTGGTTTCCTGTTGGACGTCTGCTTTAATTTTTTTCAGTTGCCTCAGAAACATTTCTTGTAATCGTTGACAGATGAGGAAGGAAGTCGTTAACACTTACGCAGACTGATTTTGAAAACAGTGCACATATGTGTGAAAGGCCATGAACCTTTAACGGTATTACAGGAATGTAGGTTCTGGCTGTAGAGCCCATTTCTCAAGAGGTTGTAATACTTTTAGCACATTTGTGCCTGATTAACACTGAAGGCGATGACCCTTTCTTGAAGCAATACAACCCACGATTTGCACTGCGCAAAGCAAAGATATTGGTTCGATTGTGCAGAAAGTACTGCTTTCTTTCACTTTTCCTTCACCGTTGCCTTGGTGAGAAACACCCAATGGTGCTGGTGATGCCGGTACAGAAGTCAAAGGCGAGGGTGACAAATGGAGTCGATGACCAACATACGAATTTGCGCAGATGGGTTACGACCGGTACTTACAATGAAGTGCAGAGATAAGGAAGTGGCTGGACCGGCGAGTAACCACAGTGCGCAGCACAAGAGACGGTGGGCTGCTCTCAGCTCTAGGCGGTTAACCCTGCTGTTACCTTCGGTTCAATATGACTCGAAAAAGAATATATTTTTCCATAACTTTTTCATATTTTAATGGTATTGCTCCAGACTTGATGATTTTGTTCTTCTAAACATTCTAAATACCTTAAAGCTCAAACTTAAAAAAAATTACTTTTCTCCCCCTTGCCAAAACCTAATTTGTTACACTTGTGTGTTCACAGAACGTATCAATATCATAGTCAAGTTTTATGTCTACATGCCTCAGGTATATGCGTAACAGTTTTTTTTTAAAAAAAAAGCGAATATCTGATTCCTTATTGATGAAGTGTGCGAAGGTTCTGCAACAACGCAAGCACATTCACAACCGTTGTGGCCAGACGCAGTTCATGTGCGTATCGTAGTAATTTCTGCGACTATCAATGACAGAACGACTTTATTCCTATGAGCAATTGAAAGCATTAGCAAATGCATCTGCCAGCGAGGAGAATACAGTATTGGCCATTAAAATTGCTACAACACGAAGATGACGCGCTACAGACGCGAAATTTAACCGACGGAAGAAGATGCTGTGATATGCAAATGATTAGCTTTTCAGAGCATTCACACAAGGTTGGCGCCAGTGGCGACACCTACAACGTGCTGACATGAGGAAAGTTTCCAACCGATTTTTCATACATAAACAGCAGTTGACCGGCGTTGCCTGGTGAAACGTTGTTGTGATGCCTCGTGTAAGGAGAAGAAATGCATGCCATTACGTTTCCGACTTTGATAAAGGTCGGATTGTAGCCTATCGCGATTGCGGTTTATCGTATCACGACATTGCTGCTCGCGTTGGTCGATATCCAATGACTGTTAGCAGAATATGGAATCGGTGGGTCAGGAGGGTAATACGGAACGCCGTGCTGGATCCCAACGGCCTCGTATCACTAGCAGTCGACATGACAGGCATCTTATCCCCATGGCTGTAGCGGATCGTGCAGCCACGTCTCGATCCCTGAGTCGACAGATGGGGACGTTTGCAAGACAACAACCATCTGCACGAACAGTTCGACGACGTTTGCAGCAGCATGGACTATCAGCTCGGAGACCATGGCTGCGGTTACCCTTGACGCTGCATCACAGACAGGAGCGCCAGCGATGGTGTACTCAACGACGAACCTGGGTGCACGAATGGCAAAACATCATTTTTTCGGATGAATCCAGGTTCTGTTTACAGCATCATGATGGTCGCATTCGTGTTTGGCGACATCGCGGTGAATGCACATTGGAAGTGTGTGTTCGTCAACGCCATACTGGCGTATCACCCGGCGTGATGGTATGGGGTGCCATTGGTTACACGTCTTAGTCACCTCTTGTTCGCATTGACGGCACTTTGATCAGTGGACGTTACATTTCAGATGTGTTACGACCCGCGGCTTCACCCTTCATTAGATCCCTACGAAACCCTACATTTCAGCAGGACAATGCACGTCCGCATGTTGCAGGTCCTGTACAGGCCTTTCTGGATACAGAAAATGTTCAACTGCTGCCCTGGCCAGCACATTCTCCAGATCTCTCACCCATTGAAAACGTCTGGTCAATGGTGGCCGAGCAACTGGCTCGCCACAATACGCGTATCGTTTTGAAGCTGCATGGGCAGCTGTACCTGTACACGCCATCCAAGCTCTGTTTGACTCAATGCCCAGACGTATCAAGGCCGTTATTACGGCCAGAGTTGTTTGTTCTTGGTACTGATTTCTCAGGATCTATGCACCCAAATTGCATGAAAATGTAATCACATGGCAGTTCTAGGTGCTACCGCGCGACCGCTACGGTCGTAGGTTCGAATCCTGCCTCGGGCATGGATCTGTGTGATGTCCTTAGGTTAGTTAGGTTTAAGTAGTTCTAAGTTCTAGGGGACTGATGACCACTGCAGTTAAGTCCCATAGTGCTCAGAGCCATTTTTTAACACGTCAGTTCTAGTATAATATATTTGTCCAATGAATACCCCTTTATCATCGGCATTTCTTCTTGGCGTAGCAATTTTAATGGCCAGTAGTGTATTTCTGAAGAAGAAAATCACATAAGTGACGACAACATTCATCCTTCATCTGATTCAGAAGACATTTGAGCTATTGAGCCCTCAAATGACAATGTGCAAACTGTTCAACTGATTCAGTCTAAAGACAAAAAAATCATGTGGCGCTTAGAACCTGGAAGAGCATCTACCGCAAATACTATAAAATTTTCTCCTGGTCCGACAAGATACGCTATCGCCAGAGTAAGAGATATAAAATCGTCTTTTCAATTTATGATGAACTATAATATTCTGAGTATTGCCGTGGAAAACATTAATACTGAAGGTCGAAGAGTTTGTGGGGATAGCTGGGAAGCATTAGATGAAATTACACTTTAAGCCTATATTGGCCTGTTATTACTGGCTGCTGTGTATAAGTCATATGTTGAATCAACAAAGAGTCTGTGGGATCCAGAAACAGGTGGAGCCATCTTTTCTGCGTATTGTCGCTGAAGCGGTTCTGTTGCATCTCACATGTGTTTCGATGACAAGTATGATCGAAGAGCACGAAGAGTGAATGACAGGTTGGCACCCATAAGAGTTCTGTGGGATAAGTGGGCGAAAATACTTTCAGGACTGTATTATCCCGACACAAATGTAACTATGGATTAACAACTGGTGGCTTTCCGACAAAGTTGTCCAGTCAAACAATATACACTGAACAAACCCTCAAAATATGTGGTAAAAGCATGAACATTGTGTGACAGTGCTACTTCTTATCTTTTGAAGACACAACTCTATACAGGAAAGTTATCTTGACAAGCACCTGAGAAAAATCAATCTATGTGGGTTGTCATGGATCTGACACATGAGCTAAAAGGACAAAATGTCACATGTAACAGTTTATTCACACCATATGCATTAGGCCACATCTCAAAACACATCTTACAATGCTGGTGACGGTGAGAAAAAATAAGTCTGAACTCCCTAATAACAAATCAAGAATAGATGATGTTCACACTTAAAAGTTTTTTTCACTAAGTATATCTCGGTCGTATCTTACGTTCCAAGGACGAACAAACACATTTTCCTGATTAGCACAATGCACAGCAGTGGGCAAATAAGAAGCAGAGAAGAAACCAAAAACGTTGCTGTACTGCAATGCAAGTAGGGATCAGTTGACACATTGTGTCAGCTTATTGGCACCTACACATGCAAGAGAAAAACCAATCGCTGGTCAGTAGTCATCTTCCATAATATTATTGATACTTCTGCCTACAAAACTTTTGGGCTGTAGAAAGAAATAAATCCAGGGTGGGAAAAAATGCTCTTTACAAAAGAAGAATATTTCTCTATCAGTAGGGAAAACTCCTAGATATTCCTTACGTGACAACAGCATACCAACGAAGTGCTCAAATTGTAAGAAACATGTTTGTAATGCTCACGTTAGATACCAATGTCCAGATTGTGGAATTCTATGTAAAACTCTATTAGAACTTTTCCTGGCCCGCAGCTCGTGGTCGTGCGGTAGCGTTCTCGCTTACCACGCTCGGGTTCCCGGGTTCGATTCCCGGCGGGGTCAGGGATTTTCTCTGCCTCGTGATGGCTGGGTGTTGTGTGATGTCCTTAGGTTAGTTAGGTTTAAGTAGTTCTAAGTTCTAGGGGCCTGATGACCATAGATGTTAAGTCCCATAGTGCTCAAAGCCATTCGAACCATTTAACTTTTGCTGTCATTGGCAGTTTGTACGCTGAATAAAACTCCATTTCGCAACAACTCATTGAGGGCCAGAGTTCACATCACTGTTGAGATTGTTGGCATGCAACACTGTAAAATTTGTTTATATTATAACAAAGAAACCTACATTTACAACTATAATAATTTTTAACAAATTATAATAATCATGACCTTTAAATACCATACCGGGTCATTACGAACCGAAAGAGCATATTGTGGACAGTTTCTTCAAGGAAGGTAGCAGGGTTAAGCGAACTGGTGCAGATGAGTTGCGGGAAGATACGGCACCGTGCCGTATCTCAGTGCATGAAGGGGTAGCTTGGCAGTGGCATTCAGCGGCGCACTGCTGACAGGACGCAGCATCGGCTGAACGGTGGCCCTTGACACAACCACTTCCGTCAGTGGTGACTCCAGCTCCAGGCGGCCTCGGCTAGCTGTGACCGTGCGCGTTCGTGTTAGTGTGTTATGGTAAAGCCCGCGCACCCCGTACACTCCAGGAGGCGGCAGTCTGGCGACGCAATGGCAGTGACTAACAGCCCATCGATTGCCGGTGAACTGCTTCCAAGGACCGGTGCTGGTCCATTGTGACGGTGGTTACAGGTCCCACAGTCTCAGGCTGGACTGCTGTGATGTTGAGTCGACTGTGGTCCATGAACAGCATTCCAGGCGGCAGCTTAGCGACAAAGCCCCATGGTTATGGAGCTGTGATACTAACAGAAACGACTTTAATGTAAATGGCTGGGTATTTATACGCTTCCGAGCTGCACTTGTTTGGTCTCTGCTGTGCCTTGCGGCACGTATAATCACCATTTTGGCAGCCGCTGGCGTGGAAACACTCAGGGCATATACCACTTGGGCACTGGTGTGTTAACTGTTTCCACATCCTCCCAGGCTGGCTTTCCTCACAACATTGTGAAGGCTGTCTTATATTTTGTGAAGCATAACAGTTGTGCTTGCCTGTGGCAGGCACTGCTATAGTTCATTTCCAGCTTCGCCCATTTATAACTAGATATGGTCGGTGCACTACAGTGGCTTATCCCACTGTGCATACGGTCTACACTGAGAGACAAGGGCTAGGTGGGCCAAAACCAGTACCATGCATGACTATAGTCTCAATGGCTTCTGTGAGAATAAAATTAAAGAGAGTGTGAATAGAGTCCTGATCTATGTACTGTGCATTAAAATTCTGCAATGTTATGTAAATTGCAAAGTTCATTGTATTCTTTACACACAATAGGGTATCTGCTTCAGACATTGGACTGACAAAAATTCCACAGAATCTCAGAATTAAATAAAAGTGACACGTCAGTTATTCCACAACAATAGCTCTTACCAATTTCTTTTTTTTCTTTTGTATGACCTTCATCATCCTTTACAGACCTATCTGCTCTTTCCAAGTTATTGTAGTGGCACCACCGTTTAAGACAGGGAAAAGTTAGATTCGGTGCAATATTTCTGAGTGCACAAGTTACAGCCAGGCACAGTAAGTTATGCTTACCAGTGGTTGCGAAGTAGAATGGAGGCCATAGGGCCGTAGAACTGCTGGAGAGAGTAAACACAGCGGTTTGCATGGAGCAAGTTACAGGCAGAAGGGACCCACTGGCCTACCTAGGTGTTATGAGTACATGACTGCGAGTGTTAGCAAAACACAGCTGCACAGAAGCGTATAAATAGGTGCCGATTTTCTAATGAGAGGCATTCAAGTGTAGCAGCTCTCTTGTATGGCAGGGCGTGTCAGACCACCAGCTACACGCAGCAGCACATGGGGCGCCAGCGTTCCAGTCCACAGTGGGTCACTGGTTTGACCATCTGAGGCCAATGAGGGGTCCGTAGCCAGCCAGTGGCGGGCCATTCGACAGCTCGCTAATGTGGGCAGTCTTGTTGGCTCCAAACATACGCCGGAGGCATCCTGACGTGAGGGCCACAGATTTGGCTGTCGGATCGCAGGTGTTTGTTGTCGCCGTGACCTAAACCACGATGGCGAAGAAGCATGCAGCGGGCCGCCCTGCAGCTCCCCGCAAGCGGGGTTGAGGCAGCGAGGACGGAGGCCACTGAGTCAGCTGCCAGCTCATCCTGACATCGTCCAAACACCACGGCAGTACACGGCCAGCACACCACAGTACATTGCACGGGTCGCTGAGGTAGCCCTTCTGCGTCAAGCTGTTTTGCAGACAGCAAAGTGGCGTCCTCAGCATCGCGGGACCCTGTGACACAGACCGAGAGAAACGTCGCACTGTAGCTGGGAATAATAAAACACTTGAAGATCACGGCTGAGTTTTAATATGGCACATCCCGACAGTTTCCATCCACGTCCAACATTCCTCCACCACACGCCAATATCTACATTTGGCAGTGACGGTTACAATACCTTTCTCGATTTGCTTCTTCAGTTGTACTATGATTACTTCAGATTTTGTTCAGAATACAAATTGTTAACAGTATATTCCCTAAATTAAAAATTTCCAATTATTTCTTAGATCTTGGAACTTGACATTAACTTATTTCAGTGATAAATAAATACATAACAATAAACATAAATCATAGATTAGAATTTCGAAACTCAAACACTATTGTTCTAGTGTATGGGATCAGAACGAGGATGGTATTCGTAAGAGATAACATAAACACACACACTCCTAAGGCTACACGGTTCTGCACTTAAAAGAGGCTATAATGTTAAATGGTTCAAATGGCTCTGAGCACTATGGGACTTAACTTCTAAGATCATCAGTCCCCTAGAACTTAGAACTAATTAAACCTAACTAACCTAAGGACATCACATACATCCATGCCCGAGGCAGGATTCGAACATGCAACCTTAGCAGTCGCACGGTTCCAGACTTTAGCGCCTAGAACCGCTCGGCCACCCCGGCCGGCACTATAATGTTAGATCACTTTAGTTTCTGACCTATTAGTCATGTGGAAAGCAGCGCTCTTACTGACATTAGAACAATAATTTAAAATTGATAGCGTAGTTGATTTACGTAAAATGGTTCGACTCCATCCATCTGGAGTCCATGTATAAAAACCACCCGTTTCTTGTTCTTCTTAACTGTCTGCTATTACATCACAACACTTTCAAATCTACTACTATACACCGATAAGAGGTGCTAACCTCCTCGACACGGGCGCATCTGGAGAAATCTTGTGCATCTGGATGGGCATGGGCTAAGCAAGCTCCATTCATTCATGAGACATTGTATATGGCAGTCGACTTACGGTCAGCTGCCAATTAAATCGTTAATGATGCTGTAGGGCAGGTTGGTTAAAGACAGTACAAGAGGATCTTTCAGTCACTGATTTTATCCGAAGACTGTGAGAATGTCCTGTAATACCCATCTGCATGTGTCCGAGAATTAACAATGAATGGATGTAGTACACAGTCATCTATATACATTCGCAATGATACTCGCAAAGTAGAGAAGGGGCAGTTTAGCGATGATACTGAAACTGGGAAGAATGCTGTCACACCACTGGTCAGTGTTGAAATTACTAAAATTACTAAAATTGTTCTCTCTATCAACTGTGATGCTTATTACTACAGTACATCGACAGTGTCTTTTCCATCCCATCCATCCACTGGTACACTGTTGGTTACCACATAATGATTGACTGACATTGCTTGTTTGCGATGGATAAAGAGTTTTAGTGGAGGGGAAACACCTTCTGTGGATGACTAGCACTGGAACAGGGCATACATGACTGCAATATGACGAATCAATCGAAATGGAACGGAGAGTTATTAGATGTCCTGCACTGTGACAGATCAGTTCAAATGTGGAAGTCGTCAATCACCTTCGGACATCAGTTTGATAACGCTCCACAATGCCGCCAAGCTCCTCCAGTTTCCTTAAGTTGTAACTGTCTTTTATTTAAAACCCACTGTTTGAGGTGTGTTCTGGTAGGCCAGCCAGAGTGGCCGAGCGGTTCTAGGCGCTACATTTTGGAACCGCGAGACCGCTATGGTCGCAGGTTCGAATCCTGCCTCGGGCATGGATGTGTGTGATGTCCTTAGGTTAGTAAGGTTTAAGTAGTTCTAAGTTATAGGGGACTCATGACCTCAGAAGTTAAGTCCCATAGTGCTCAGAGCCATTTGAACCATTTGTTATGGTAGCAGCAGCAACAACATGATTTACTCCATGCGATGCCTAATTTTCTGTGGCAGGCAATGGATCAGAATGTGTTAATGGTCAGTTTAGAACTTGACACAGGCCTCGAAGTCATGTCGGAAAGACAAAATGTATGGGAGTGTACAAAGCGTGTTACAGTAGAAAAAAGAGCAATGTTTCAAACAACGATACAGGGAGTGTCTCTTGTGACCTATAGTATTGTTTGCGGGATACGGTCATCCTCCTACAGTACAGGCAATGCAACTTTATGCTGGTCTGCCCATTGGATCAGTACCTGTATATTAAATAGAATGTCACATGTGCTCGATGCTGTCATGCAGACGGTATTTGTTTTCGATACACTGGAGGAGAGGGATGTGGTAAAAATCTTATTGAGTTCTCTATCAGATGAAGTTAGTGGAGCTTTTATAGTTCGTAATTTTTCTCTGTTGGATGGTACAGAATAACGATGATAGCATATTGGGGAGATGGATGAGAATGGGCCCTGAGGAATGCGGATTTGCTTCAGACTGCAGTATCTGTATGTAGTTTGGGGACGCACCACAATGCAGTAGCAAAATCCGTGTCCTCCCAGTTCTGTACTGTCTTTTCTAGTATCTTGTGTTGCAGAAGCACACTTTGTTTGTCACTGACCTTACACATCGTACACTGTTGGTGGAGCCACGACAACATATTCCCATTTCCACCGAATGGTAAAAATGCGGTCCTGTCGCACTAACTCAGGTAACTCTGTTACTACATCGGTTGCAGAAGGTGGTAAATATAGCTTTCTGCGACTTCTGCTCAGTCCCGACTTAAACTGGAAGGATCACAAGCTCAAAGCTGCAGAAATGGCAGCAGTTGCAAGAGGCATTGGAACTATCTAAAATTTTACTGTAGCAGATAGGTTCGAAAAAGGTGACTCGTTTTGAGATATGAGAGTGCCAGAAATACGATTCACTAGTGGCTGTAATCATTAAAAGTCTTCTCCGTAGGATCCAATGCAGGTATGTGGTTGAATGGAAAGACTTGATTCCAAACCACAGGAAGCATTTCTACTGGATAGTGTAGCAGATTTAAAAAGTTAGTGTACATTTCTTACGATCTTAATCAGCACACCATCTAATGTTCATGATTCTTCTCAATCAACTATCGCCTGTAACCCAGTGGATATATCACAGACCTTCTGAATGACATCGAGACAGCATGCATTACAAATACTGCAGGAGTATCTAGAGGCAACGTGAGGGAGCTACAAATACTGGCTTCATACCGGGTTCCTTAGCTGAACCACTATCTAAATTCAGTGGTTTTATTATGAACTTAAATCGGTCAGCGACATGTAACCGCACTGTTGGTCTGATAATATACACTCCGGCGATCACCAACTATATTTAGTGTCGTGGTAAAAAGTTTGGAAGGTGGGAGACGAGATACTGGCAGAAGTAAAGCTGTGAGTAGCGGGCGTGAGTCGTGCTTCGGTAGCTCAGATGGTAGAACACTTGCCCGCGAAAGGCAAAGGTCCCGAGTTCGAGTCTCGGTCGGGCACACAGTTTTAATCTGCCAGGAAGTTTCATATCAGCGCACACTCCGCTGCAGGGTGAAAATCTCATTCTGGAAACATCCCCCAGGCTGTGGCTAAGCCATGTCTCCGCAATATCCTTTCTTTCAGGAGTGCTAGTTCTGCAAGGTTCGCAGAAGAGCTTCTGTAAAGTTTGGAAGGTAGGAGACGAGATACTGGCAGAAGTAAAGCTGTGAGTACCGGGCGTGAGTCGTGCTTCGGTAGCTCAGATGGTAGAAAACTTGCCCGCGAAAGGCAAAGGTCCCGAGTTCGAGTCTCGGTCGGGCACACAGTTTTAATCTGCCAGGAAGTTTCATATCAGCGCACACTCCGCTGCAGGGTGAAAATCTCATTCTGGAAACATCCCCCAGGCTGTGGCTAAGCCATGTCTCCGCAGTATCCTTTCTTTCAGGAGTGCTAGTTCTGCAAGGTTCGCAGAAGAGCTTCTGTAAAGTTTGGAAGGTAGGAGACGAGATACTGGCAGAAGTAAAGCTGTGAGTACCGGGCGTGAGTCGTGCTTCGGTAGCTCAGATGGTAGAAAACTTGCCCGCGAAAGGCAAAGGTCCCCAGTTCGAGTCTCGGTCGGGCACATAGTTTTAATCTGCCAGGAAGTTTCATATCAGCGCACACTCCGCTGCAGAGTGAAAATCTCATTCTAGTGTCGTGGTAATTGTGTGGAAAAAGCACTTCATTTGGAGATAACGCCATACCTCGATTTATAACCCTTGTATAATTTTTAATATGGATATTGTTAGCGCTGCTTGTGAACACATGTAGAACCAATACCGCTTCTGGCAGTAACATTGTTGTCCCGATCGTGTTTTTAACATCTAGCGGTTTCTAAAACGGTTGCGTTTTTCTTTTTGAGACACTGTGGTACCATTGCAAGAAAAACTTATGGGAAACGTCCACCCATCGTGGATTTTCGTTCAGTATTATCTCATATTGCCAGCAATCAGTTACTGGCGAAGTATTATACTTAGTAGTAGAGGATGTGTGATTGGTTCACCCTGAGCATCAGGCTTATAAAGTGTGTGTGTGTGTGTGTGTGTGTGTGTGTGTGTGTGTGTGTGTGTGTGAACGTGTGCTCCATGTGCAAAGAAAATTATTATGTCCTGTTGTAAGGGAAGGTATGGATTTGACGTGGAATAGTGCAATGGCCACAAAGGGAATGAAAGATTTTTTTTTTACTTGGAAAAGTGTGTCAAGTCATGAGACTGGTACATATATTTCTGTTTCCAGAGCCACAGCCATCAGCAGGGGGTATTTCCGATACTTTGCTCATTGTCAAATGTCGTCCAATTGAGATCACAATCGTGATATTTAATTGTAAGTATAGCAATCAAATATGTATGAAGCCAGTTTCCTAGGACGATCCTGTCTGGGGGTGCGTGTGCACGGTGGTGTTGGCTTGTGAAGGGAATGATTCACATTTCTGACTAACAGCAGGAGCTGTCCAAATGGAGAGGCCTCTTAGGATGCAGGAACGTGTCTGATGGTCAATAGCTATATTCCGGATGCAGAAGTGGTGATTTTGTATGGCGCAGGATACGAACTGTTCGTTTACCACATTGATATGGTATGCAGAGATTGATTTCACGCTGAAAGGTTCAAGATTCCATCGTCAATGGCAGAGCAGTGTAACTGAGGAAGTGTATTTCCGTATATGACGATCTGTAGGCCAGTTTTGCAGGATTAACTGTCAGTGCGATATGGCGATCTGTACAAAATAGTTTTGCCACTGAAAGTCTCGTCTGCAGACGGTGCTTCCACACTGGCAGGATCAGTAATTTGGTAGGTAAATTCGGTAAGAGCCAATCAGAAAGCTCCGTTCATTCACAAGACACTCTTTGCGATGGGTCATTGGAGACTCTACATAGCGATGAGAACGTTTGCCATTTTGGAGATGTTTGTTGAAAGGGGGACTTAGCGATTTCCAAGAAGGACAACACGTGATGGACGGGCTCCCTCGTAAGCACCATCAGGAAGAATGCAATCGGTGTTATTCTGAGCTATTTTCGTAAACAGCTCCTGCTAGGCCAAGAATTTCCATGCAGACAATCTGAGACATCACGAAAGCTACTACAAAAGCGACTGTTAATTATTTCTGCAGCACTTTACTATTTCCATGATGTAGACTTGGTTCTTATTTATAGAGCTATATGACGTCAGTATAAAATTGAGAACCTTTTAGCAGGTCATGCGATGGTGAGTACCTAGTCAGACGTCCCTCACTTGATGCTGGACTGCAGGTACAAAAGCTATACGACAATGACAGTAAACACGTTCACCGCTAGATGCATCTCTGATGTCCCATTAGGATCACTAGGAACAATGCATCCTGTGGTATTCTGGGAAGCACTGCAAAAGGTTTCTATAGTGCATCCATAGGGAGCCTTGGCTCTTATTTACATAGACATGTGACGTCAGTACAACACTGAGAACCTTTTAGCTGCACTTGCGATAGTGACTCACTCGAGTATTAGGTCTTCTGTTTACTGAATGTACTAGGGCTATGCATCATTGCACCAGCAACGGTAAACATGTGTGTGCGGCTGGAGGCATCTTGCTTGCTGGACCACTGTGCTCACGCTGCAGTGGTGTGTGCACCTTGGGGTCTCTGTAGGGCGAAGTTCGCTGATACGTTACGGTCGAATTTCTTACCGATAGTTCGAAAGCGTTTTTACGTGCAATTAGTGTTTGTGCAGTGCACTATTTTCGGCTGTATAAGCGTCATGAGCGCGTTTGCACAGCCTTTGCATGCATTATTTTGCCAATGTTACATATAGTGAACGTGTCTGCTGCATTATTTTGTGAACAGGTCTGTGGGCTGAGCAGTGCATTATTTCGCCAGTTTATAATTAGTGAGTGTGTCTGCAGAGCGTTTTACATGCATTAATTTTGATAATTTACGAGTTATTTGCATTTCTGTACATCAGTGTACTGCATTATTTCCGTAATTTATGAGTAGTTTGCAGGTCTGTAGGTTGTGCAATGAATTATTTCGACAGTTTGCAATTAGTGAAATTGTTTACAGATCGTTATACATGTATTGTTTTGACAATTTACTAGTTGTTTTCGTGTCTTGACATCAGTGTACTTCGTTCGGAGATTTACGAGTAGTTTGCAGGTCTGTAGGCTATTTACTGTGACCCCAAGCACATCAGGGCGAATGTTATGTATCACTGCAATAAATAAACTATGTGAAATCTGTCCTTAAATAAATTGTTCCAAAATGAACAATGCACACTCCTTCCTCTCACCAGCAGCTGGACACAGACTGAATCCTTTTCCCACCATTTTTCCCGAGACTGCCATGGGACGATAATGCCCTCTGGTGGCAGTGCTGTTTACTAGGTCAGTTGGACTCTGGACCTCATGGTGAACACACTGGATGGAGTTACTGCCTATGACAGCTCAAATTGCTTAAATAAACACTGAAAATAAAAAAAGACTTATGTCCATCCCATCCAGCAGCCCAGAACGGACTGAGTCCTTTTCCCACCAATTCCAAGAAAGAAGTGGTGGTCAGATGACTTATGTTAGTGGACGTAGCCCAAGTGACCTATTTTCCCGCCATTTTCTTAGGTTAGTGGAGAGAGCCCAAGTAGCCTTTTTACCCATCTAAGTTTGAACTTCCTGCCATTTTGTTGGGAAGGGTGGGGGGCGGATGGGGAGGGGAAGGGGGGAGAGAGAGCAGGTGGTTAGGTTAGTGAAGGTAGCCCAATTGACGTGTTTCCCATCACAACGTCATTCTGATGTTGCCACTTCTATCTCTGTCATCTTGGATCCGCCCGTCGGCCGGAGTGGCCGAGCAGTTCTAGGCGCTACAGTCTGGAACCGCGTGACCGCTACTGTCGCAGGTTCGAATCCTGCCTCGGGCATTCATGTCTGTGATGTCCTTAGGTTAGTTAGGTTTAAGTAGTTCTAAGTTCTAGGGGACTGATGACATCAGCAGTTAAGTCCCATAGTGCTCAGAGCCTTGGATCCGCCATCTTGAATAAATTTGGCAACAATGCAGAGCGGGGCGACGCTCTCTTTACCCTACTACTTATAACTAAAACTAATAAAACAAAAAGTAATAAAAGCAGCAACCGACTGCGGTGTTCAAATCAATATGGCGCAGTGGTTAGCACACTTTACTCGCAATCTGGAGGACAACGGCTCAGATGGATGTCAGGGATCTAGATACAGTTTTTCCACGATGTCCCTAAATCGCTCAAGGCAAATGCTGGGATGATTCCTTTGATGGCCTGTTCCCTTCCCCACCTTGGACACAACCTGAGCTTGTGTTATATCTTTTATTTTCGAAATTTTAAGTTCCTGTGGGACGAAACTGCTGAGGTCATCGGTCCCTATGCTTACACACTACTTCATCTACCTTAAACTAACTTACGCTAAGGACAACAGACACACCAATGCGATCCTCCAAGGGGGACCAGCGCGAAGAATGCAAGGCGCCTTACACCGAGCGGCTACAGCGCGCGGTGTGCTATGTCTTTAATGACCTCGATGTCGACGGGACGTTAATCCCCAATCTTCCATCCTTCAAATCAGTATGTAACCGACATTCCATAATTAAGATATAACGTTGTATTTAAAGCTTGTGACGTCGCAGCTTTCGAATTTAGTGTGCTATATATTCAAGAGCATTTTAGTTCACCATACAGGACAATTTCAAACATCACAACTTGTTGCCCATGATACCAAGTTGTAGAAGTTTCCAAAGACTGTCGTTCAGCAACGAAAGAAAGCATTATCGCGAAACATGGTATCTAATGAGCAGATTATCCGTGAACTCGCTGCAAAAGGTCCACCGCACAATAATATTAATTAGGAGCACAGACTGCCCATAGTCCGTTTTCAGGAAAACCAGCCATTATAAACCAAACAGTCAGTACACGAAACGGAATAACCAAACGCATCAGTGAACATTCGAGGAAAAGCGATGCATTTCTCTACTCAACTCAATCGCAGCGCATGTCTCGATGTCGAGTCGTTATTTTAGCCCTGCGGTCGCTCTGCGTCAGAGCAAACTGCGACACATGACAACCGGTGACCGAGGATAAACAAGATTTCCTTCTTACACGGCAATGTACTGCAGTTACATTTCACGGGATGGTCTTCGGTTTGCCCCAGACCTTTTAGAAATGCTTTTTGCGTTAGATGTATCGCTAATGCGAAATTATTAAACTGGTAATTCAGTGTGACATAATATCTGAACGCATTTCTGTGGCAACTCAAATACTTCATTTATATACGAGGGTAAGTCAATTATTACCCGCCGGCCGGATTGGCCGTGCGGTTCTGGGCGCTACAGTCTGGAGCCGAGCGACCGCTACGGTCGCAGGTTCGAATCCTGCCTCGGGAATGGATGTGTGTGATGTCCTTAGGTTAGTTAGGTTTAATTAGGTCTAAGTTCTAGGCGACTGATGACCTCAGAAGTTAAGTCGCATAGTGCTCAGTGCCATTTGAACCATTTGAACCAATTATTATCCGCAAAGTAGTTATAAAATTTTATTGTAATCAAGTAGGAAACTTAAAAGAACTTCATTTTTCAACATAGTCTCTTTGCCTTTCAATGCACTTGGTCCATCGTTGTACAACCTTCCTGATGCCATCATAAAAAAACGTTCTCGGTAGAGCTGCGAGCCAGGAATGCGCCGCTTCTTTCACTGCTTCGTCCGAGGCAAATCGACGGCCCCTTAATGCCTGTTTGAGTGGACCAAACAAGTGATAGTCAGAAGGGGCAAGATCGGGACTATATGGAGTGTCGTGCAACAACACAACACCTTTTGACAGCAATCCTCGGCGTTTGCTTCGAATTGCAGGCTTTAGCCTGGCAGTAAGCATCTCACTGTAACTGTTTATTGTTGTGTCCCTTTCCCCATAATGTTCCAGTACTGGACCTTATGCGTCCCAAAAAAACCGTAAGGATCAGTTTTCCTGCGGACGATTGGGTCTTGAACTTTTTCTTGCACGGCTAATTCGGATGTTTCCATTCCATACTCTGTCGTTTACTCTCCCGCTCGTAATGATGGCTCCACGTTTCGCGACCAGTAACGATCCTGTCTCAGAAGTTGTCCCCTTCGTTACCATAGCGATCCAAATGTTTTTTTTTTTTCAGATGTCCAAGCGCGTTTGTTAATGCAACTGTGTGAGTTGGGACCCATCTCGCACAAACTTTATGAAACCCAAGTCTGTTGTGGATGATTTCGTAGGCAGAACCGTGATTAATTTGCAGGCGATGTGCCACTTCGTCAATAGTTAATCGTCTGTCTAAGAGAATCATTTCACGTCAACGCTCAATGGTTTCTTCAATTGTGGCGGTAAACGGTCGTCCGGCTCCTTCACCGTCCGTAACACTTGTGCGACCATATCGGAATTTTTCATTACATTCCTAGACACTCCGTTGTGGCAAAAACTGTTCCCGTACTGTACCGAAAGTCTTCGATGACTTTCAGTCCCTGATACGCCTTCGGACCACAAAACACGGATCACTGAACGTTGCTATTCTTTCGTGCAAATAGACAGCGGAGCAGCCATGATTAACAGTTCGGCAGCGATAACAAAACTAAACTAGCAGCCTGAAAATAGCGAAGATATAACAACAAATAAACAAAGCATGCGTCAACGTAAAACGACAGTACTACCAAAATAAACAAAAATTTAACTAAATTGCGGATAATAATTGACTTACCCTCGTATATAAAGCTCTCTTTGTCATTGCAGTCGATGGAAATGCAACACCGAGTGACACTAGTATGAACATCTCGACTTACCAAGATCGGGCTTTTGGATGTTTCGAAACACGACTGGTCTGCAAAGGTATAAAAATTTCGTCCTAAGTTTTCCACAAAATTACTTTTTTTTTAACTCATATGCCTTTTGGTTACGGCTACATTTTCACTCAAAAGACAGTATACCGTGAAAAACATGTCCGTGTTAAAAATTTAGATTCGTTACTCTTTCGAAAATTCGGCGTTGGTAGAAAAGTTGAATGTTTCCGTCTTTATCAATTTAAAGACGGATGTCTCCATGCATTCTATTTCGAAAATTTTCAGTATACGTAAAATTCATGACTGGGACTTCCAACACACAAAACCTTAAGGGTCAATTCTCAGCCCCAGTGGAGAAAATGCCATTCGAAGAATGACGACGTAGCTGTTATACAGGGTGTTACAAAAAAGTACGGCCAAACTTTCAGGAAACATTCCTCACACACAAATAAAGAAAAGATGTTATGTGGACATGTGTCCGGAAACGCTTAATTTCCTTGTTAGAGCTCATTTTAATTTCGTTCTTCCACCTACGCTCAATGGAGCATGTTATCATGATTTCATACGGGATACTCTACCTGTGCTGCTAGAACATGTGCCTTTACAAGTACGAAACAACATGTGGTTGATGCACGATGGAGCTCCTGCACATTTCAGTCGAAGTGTTCATACGCTTCTCAACAACAGATTCGGTGACCGATGGATTGGTAGAGGCGGACCAATTCCGTGGCCTCCACGCTCTCCTGACCTCAACCCTCTTGACTTTCATTTATGGGGGCATTTGAAAGCTCTTGTCTACGCAACCCCGGTACCAAATGTAGAGACTCTTCGTGCTCATATTGTGGACGGCTGTGATACAATACGCCATTCTCCAGGGCTGCATCAGCGCATCAGGGATTCTATGCGACGGAGGGTGGATACGCGTATCCTCGCTAACGGAGGACATTTTGAACATTTCCTGTAACAAAGTGTTTGACATCACGCTGGTACGTTCTGTTACTGTGTGTTTCCATTCCATGACTAATGTGATTTGAAGAGAAGTAATAAAATGAGCTCTAACATGGAAAGTAAGCGTTTCCGGACACATGTCCACATAACATATTTTCTTTCTTTGTGTGTGAGGAATGTTTCCTGAAAGTTTGGCCGTACCTTTTTGTAACACCCTGTATATACTCGGTATGTGCCTGTCATCAAGGGGCTCAACAGTAAACGCTCTTGCTCGTGCATGAGACATCAGAGTTCTGAGTTCACATACAGGCAGATTTGTTCAGTATGCATTCATCTGAGGTAGCAAATTTAGAGTACTGTTGATTTGATATTTATTACTGCATGCCTTATGTACCCTGAAATCTTTGTTTAACGAAATCCTTTGTGTAGAAATATATGTCCGTGGAACACACTCATACTATCTATTATAGTATCTTTATTCCTTTTTTCCGTGGCAGTGACGATCTGCTCAGAACGTCTACATGCAAACAGATTTTCCATTGGGAGTGGGGAGTGAAATAAGAACATAACTTCATCTCGCGACTGAAAAGTGTATTTTAGCTAGTTGGCCATCAGTTCTCAAAGTGGTTATGTGAGTCATTATACGAAGGGATTGAGTGGACAGTGCAAATTTTTACATATTTTACGCACATAAAAAGTTGTATGCACTACTTGAATGGATACTTCAATTTTTTATACTATATTGCCTTAGAAACTGCTTATTGGACACAAAAGGTTCGTATTTCTGAATATCAAATATACAGAATACAACTTTGGTACTCATGTAAGTGACTGCATACTAAAAAACCTGCTGAGAGATGGACTCGATCATAGGACCTCATCGATAATTTTTGAATGCCAATGGCCAAAAATGGTTTTTTATACTTCTGCTTGTTAGAAGTTTAGGTCATGAACCTGACTTATCTTTAAAGATGGATCGAATGGGCGAGAGAACTTTAATCTCCTCTCCCGTAAGATGAAAACATATAACTTAGCATTACCGAGTTTCAAACTTCTGTAAGAACATACCATTCATGCGGAAGTGACAGACGCCAATCCGGAAAGCACTCACCCTTTGATCGCTGACTAGAAACCATGATTTTGATTTCCACGCACTAACTGAAACCCACCATCTACATCTACATCTACATCTACATTTATACTCTGCAAGCCACCCAACGGTGTGTGGCGGAGGGTACTTTACGTGCCACTGTCATTACCTCCCTTTCCTGTTCCAGTCGCGTATGGTTCGCGGGAAGAACGACTGTCTGAAAGCCTCCGTGCGCGCTCTAATCTCTCTAATTTTACATTCGTGATCTCCTCGGGAGGTATAAGTAGGGGGAAACAATATATTCGATACCTCATCCAGACACGCACCCTCTCGAAACCTGGCGAGCAAGCTACACCGCGATGCAGAGCGCCTCTCTTGCAGAGTCTGCCACTTGAGTTAGTTAAACATCTCCGTAACGCTATCACGGTTACCAAATAGCCCTGTGACGAAACGCGCCGCTCTTCTTTGGATCTTCTCTATCTCCTCCGTCAACCCGATCTCGGGCGGATCCCACACTGATGAGCAATACACAAGTATAGGTCGAACGAGTGTTTTGTAAGCCACCTCCTTTGTTTATGGACTACATTTTCTAAGGACTCTCCCAATGAATCTCAACCTGGTACCCGCCTTACCAACAATTAATTTTATATGATCATTCCACTTCAAATCGTTCCGCACGCATACTCCCAGATACTTTACAGAAGTAACTGCTACCAGTGTTTGTTCCGCTATCATATAATCATACAATAAAGGATCCTTCTTTCTATGTATTCGCAATACATTACATTTGTCTATGCTAAGGGTCAGTTGCCACTCCCTGCACCAAGTGCCTATCCGCTGCAGATCTTCCTGCATTTCGCTACAATTTTCTAATGCTGCAACTTCTCTGTATACTACAGCATCATCCGCGAAAAGCCGCATGGAACTTTCGACACTATCTACTAGGTCATTTATATATATTGTGAAAAGCAATGGTCTCATAACACTCCCCTGTGGCACGCCAGAGGTTACTTTAACGTCTGCAGACGTCTCTCCATTGATAACAACATGCTGTGTTCTGTTTGCTAAAAACTCTTCAATCCAGCCACACAGCTGGTCTAATATTCCGTAGGCTCTTACTTTGTTTATCAGGCGACAGTGCGGAACTGTATCGAACGCCTTCCGGAAGTCAAGAAAAATAGCATCTACCTGGGAGCCTGTATCTAATATTTTCTGGGTCTCATGAACAAATAAAGCGAGTTGGGTCTCACACGATCGCTGTTTCCGGAATCCATGTTGATTCCTACATAGTAGATTCTGGGTTTCCAAAAACGACATGATACTCGAGCAAAAAACATGCTCTAAAATTCTACAACAGATCGACGTCAGAGATATAGGTCTATAGTTTTGCGCATCTGCTCGACGACCCTTCTTGAAGACTGGGGCTACCTGTGCTCTTTTCCACTCATTTGGAACCTTCCGTTCCTCTAGAGACTTGCGATACACGGCTGTTAGAAGGGGGGCAAGTTCTATCGCGTACTCTGTGTAGAATCGAATTGGTATCCCGTCAGGTCCAGTGGACTTTCCTCTGTTGAGTGATTCCAGTTGCTTTTCTATTCCTTGGACACTTATTTCGATGTTAGCCATTTTTTCGTTTGTGCGAGGATTTAGAGAAGGAACTGCAGTGCGGTCTTCCTCTGTGAAACAGCTTTGGAAAAAGGTGTTTAGTATTTCAGCTTTACGCGTGTCATCCTCTGTTTCAATGCCATCATCATCCCGGAGTGTCTGGATATGCTGTTTCGAGCCACTTACTGATTTATCGTAAGACCAGAACTTCCTAGGATTTTCTGTCAAGTCGGTACATAGAATTTTACTTTCGAATTCACTGAACGCTTCACGCATAGCCCTCCTTACGCTAACTTTGACATCGTTTAGCTTCTGTTTGTCTGAGAGGTTTTGGCTGCGTTTAAACTTAGAGTGAAGCTCTCTTTGCTTTCGCAGTAGCTTCCTAACTTTGTTGTTATACCACGGTGGGTTTTTCCCGTCCCTCACAGTTTTACTCGGCACGTACCTGTCTAAAACGCATTTTACGATTGCCTTGAACTTTTTCCATAAACACTCAACGTTGTCAGCGTCGGAACAGAAATTTTCGTTTTGATCTGTTAGGTAGTCTGAAATCTGCCTTCTATTACTCTTTCTAAACAGATAAACCTTCCTCCCTTTTTTTATATTCCTACTAACTTCCATATTCAGGGATGCTGCAACGGCCTTATGATCACTGATTCCCTGTTCTGTACATACAGAGTCGAAAAGTTCGGGTCTGTTTGTTATCAGTAGGTCCAAGATGTTATCTCCACGAGTCGGTTCTCTGTTTAATTGCTCGAGGTAATTTTCGGATAGTGCACTCAATATAATGTCACTCGATGGTCTGTCCCTACCACCCGTCCTAAACATCTGAGTGTCCCAGTCTATATCTGGTAAATTGAAATCTCCACCTAAGACTATAACATGCTGAGAAAATTTATGTGAAATGTATTCCAAATTTTCTCTCAGTTGTTCTGCCACTAATGCTGCTGAGTCGGGAGGTCGGTAAAAGGAGCCAATTATTAACCTAGCTCGGTTGTTGAGTGTAACCTCCACCCATAATAATTCACAGGAACTATCCACTTCTATTTGACTACAGGGTAAACTACTACTAACAGCGGCGAACACTCCACCACCGGTTGCATGCAATCTGTCCTTTCTAAACACCGTCTGTACCTTTGTAAAAATTTCGGCAGAATTTGTCTCTGGCTTCAACCAGCTTTCTGTACCTATAACGATTTCGGCTTCGGTGCTTTCTATCAGCGCTTGAAGTTCCGGTACTTTACCAACGCAGCTTCGACAGTTTACAATTACAATACCGATTGCTGCTTGGTCCCCGCATGTCCTGACTTTGCCCTTCACCCGTTGAGGCTGTTGCCCTTTCTGTACTTGCCCAAGGCCATCTAACCTAAAAAACCGCCCAGCCCACGCCACACAACCCCTGCTACCCGTGTAGCCGCTTGTTGCGTGTAGTGGACTCCTGACCTATCCAGCGGAACCCGAAACCTCACCACCCTATGGCGCAAGTCGAGGAATCTGCAGCCCACACGGTCGCAGAACCGTCTCAGCCTCTGATTCAGACCCTCCACTCGGCTCTGTACCAAAGGTCCGCAGTCAATCCCGTCGACGATGCTGCAGATGGTGAGCTCTGCTTTCATCCCGCTAGCGAGACTGGCAGTCTTCACCAAATCAGATAGCCGCCGGAAGCTAGAGAAGATTTCCTCGGATCCATAGCGACACACATCATTGGTGCCGACATGAGCGACCACCTGCAGATGGGTGGACCCCTGTACCCTTCATGGCATCCGGAGTGCACATTGGTTTTCTTCCCCTCTCTTGCTGCCATATCCCTAAGGGGCCCCATTACGGTATAATGCTGTCAGCGTTGATAACAGAATAAATTTTGACTTCTAAATGGAAGAAAAATGTGTTCAAATGTGTGTGAAATCTTATGGGACTTAACTGCTACGGTCATCAGTCCCTAAGCTTGCACACTACTAAACCTAAATTATCATAAGGACAAACACACACACACTCATGCCCGAGGGAGGACTCGAACCTCCGCCGGGACCAGCCGCACAGTCCAGACTGCAGCGCCTGAGACCGCTTGGCTAATCCCGCGCGGCTAAATGGAAGAGATCAGTGTACGAATCATTTTTGCTCCGTTTTTCTCCTTAATTTCACACAGTATGACTACCGCCACGAAGAAGAAAGTCGAAAATTAGAATCATAGACACGAAATTTTACTTTCCACATGTTTCTCAGCATCTGGTTTCGTTGTTCACAATATTACATTAATGACTGCTTCTTGGAAAAAGACGCAGAGTTTAATGTAACACGTCCGTTCAAATGTTCAAATGTGTGTGAATTTCTAAGGGACCAAACTGCTTAGGTCATCGGTCTCTAGACTTACACACTACTTAAACTAACTTATGCTAAGAAGAACACACACACACCCATGCCCGAGGGAGGACTCGAACCTCCGGCGGGAGAGGCCGCGCAGTCCGTGACATGACGCCTCAAACCGCGCGGCCACTCCGCGCGGCGAGACGTCCGTCGAGAAGTCTGCTTCGTGGGGGTTGTATTTGTCGGCGCGTTTTTGTTTAGTATGCGAAAGGTCTCTTGTTTGATTCCCACCAGCGACAGAAACTTTCACTCATACCAAAAGAGCTCCTTCGTTTTAGGTAATGCAAAATGAAGAACGCCGGACCTGCCATTATTCAGAAGTTCTTGTCAAACATGATGTCCTCCCACTACCGAGGGGAGTGAAATAGGATTAAACCATGGCAGAGGCAGATGTTGCGGCCAATTTAAAATTCCTTATGTTGCTTACTCACAAACTGTAGTTTTTGCGCCGTTACTGAAATATAAGAAATAAAAACATCAGTAAATGTTTGCAAATGATGGCTACGAGAAATTCGTTTGGTGCAATACAGTTTTATGCTGCATATGTTTCTTTTCCTACTATCCAGATTTTTCAAAGTTATGAAACAAGAATGTGAATCACAATAAAAATTTGTCAGAATGTTTACGATACTCATTTTACTAAAATTTTGTATACGTTTGTTTTTGTAACAAGAAAAACATAATCAGAAAAATGAAGAAATGCAAGAAAAACGAGAAAAAGACAGTACTCAAGCCGTCGTTTGCCGACAAGTGCCATGTCAGCTAGACACACTTAATAAAGAAGCTTATATGTTAGCAAAACTCGTTTTTCTGAGTTTTCATTTCAAATAATCGTATGTGTTAATATTTGACGCTGTAGGAAGCCGCAAACCACGCCGTAATTCTGCGCTGCCTCGCTGTTTCCACATTGCAGGCGAATACATATACTCGTTGCACAGGAAAGGCGGTTGAAAATAAAAGTACACGGTTGGAAAAGTGGACTGCATATTTAACACTACATTGAGAACCACAGTTACATGTACGTCTGCCCGGTGTGGCGATAAAGCCCTATCTCCCGTACTTCTGCCCTCGTCCTGCGGTCCCATTATGTCGAAGATCAGGTAGTAGTCCTTATCAGCAGCTAGTGACCAGTCGCTCTTGCGCCGTCCCCAAGACACCTTGCACCAATACAGAACATTCCACCGCCCTAATTCATATACATTACACAAACACAATTGGATGGTTTACTTTTATTTCCATTTATTTATTGGTACCGTAAGATGTCTTGTTTCGAAATCGATCCGAGTTGCCCGGTGCTTTATTATATAGACAACGTATCTACAGAAGAAACTGCCATTAGTGGTAAGAAAGCTAGTTTATACACTACTGGCCATTAAAATTGCTACACCAAGAAGAAATGCAGATGATAAACGGGTATTCATTGGACAAATATATTATACTAGAACTGACATGTGATTACATTTTCACACAATTTGGGTGCATAGATCCTGACAAATCAGTACCCAGAACAACCACCTCTGGCCGTAATAACGGCTTTGATACGCCTGGGCATTGAGTCAAACAGACCTTGGGTGGCGTGTACAGGTACAGCTGACCATGCAGCTTCAACACGATATCACAGTTCATCAAGAGTAGTGACTGGCGTATTGTGACGAGCCAGTTGCTCGGCCACCATTGACCAGACGTTTTCAATTGGTGAAGGATCTGGAGAATGTGCTGGCCAGGGCAGCAGTCGAACATTTTCTGTATCCTGAAAGGCCCGTACAGGACCTGCAACATGCGGTCGTGCATTATCCTGCTGAAATGTAGGGTTTCGCAAGGATCGAATGAAGGGTAGAGCCACGGGTCGTAATACATCTGAAATGTAACGTCCACTGATCAAAGTGCCGCCAATGCGAACAAGAGGTGACCGAGACGTGTAACCACTGGCACCCCATACCATCACGCCGGGTGATACGCCAGTATGGCGATGACGAATACACGCTTCCAATGTGCATTCACCGCGATGTCGCCAAACACGGATGCGGCCATCATGATGCTGTAAACAGAACCTGGATTCATCCGAAAAAATGACGTTTTGCCATTCGTGTACCCAAGTTCGTCGTTGAGTGCACCATCGCAGGCGCTCCTGTCTGTGATGCAGCGTCAAGGGTAACCGCAGCCATGATCTCCGAGCTGATAGTCCATGCTGCTACGAACGTCGTTGAACTGTTCGTGCAGATGGTTGTTGTCTTGCAAACGTCCCCATCTGTTGACTCAGGGATCGAGACGTGCCTGCACGATCCGTTACAGCCATGCGGATAAGATGCCTGTCATCTCGGCTACTAGTGATACGAGGCCGTTGGGATCCAGCACGGCGTTCCGTATTACCCTCCTGAACCGACCGATTCCATATTCTGGTAACAGCAATTGGATATCGACGAACGCGAGCAGCAATGTCGCGATACGATAAACCGCGATCGCGATAGGCTACAATCCGACATTTATCAAAGTCGGAAACGTGATGGTACGCATTTCTCCTCCTTACACGAGGCATCACAACAACGTTTCACCAGGCAACGCCGGTCAACTGCTGTTTGTGTATGAGAAATCGGTTGGAAACTTTCCTCATGTCAGCACGTTGTAGGTGTCGCCACCGGCGCCAACATTGTGTGAATGCTCTGACAAGCTAATCATTTGTATATCACAGCATCTTCTTCCTGTCGGTTAAATTTCGCATCTGTAGTACGTCATCTTCGTGGTGTAGCAATTTTAATGGCTAGTAGTGTATATGCAAAATTTAGATTAATGTTTTAGCAGCATCGTCAATCGAAAGCGTTAAAACCAATGGAGGCGACAGTTAGAATGATGTAATCTTCACTCTGAAGAACACCTCCAGGGGTCTGCCACGCCAAATAGTTGTCGCCATTCGAGCCCTTTCTGATAGAACCAGTGGCCGGAAAACGCCTCACGACCAGTCCGAACATCGTAGTGCACTATGGCTTCTAGAGATTTGTAACGAAGGATCTAGAACAGGATCCCTATTGTCTGTGCTGTCAACGAATAAATGTTGTTACGTGGATCCAGCAAGTGTGTCGGTGCTGTCTTCGTTCACTGAATCCATAATAAAGGTATGGAGAAAACAATTTTTTACTCGTGATTACCTTAAAACACTGTGGGAAAGAAAATGCAAAGTAGTTTGAAAATCCGTTTGCGAGGTCCACTTCATGTCGCAGAAAACAATGGGCGAGTTGACGCTACTGGCTGTGATACGTGTAGGTAACTGTTTTCAACTCAGCTCGTTTCGTGTAAGGTACACTAGGTACACATGAAACTGACTGTAAGTTGGTGCCATTGTGTTTCCTAGCCTGTTATACTCGGGAGCAGACAGTAAAGCTTTTCGGTTGTGCATAACGAATAGTGCGAGGGGTCTCGTAAATTCTGTGACTGTCTGTACATCCTAACATTACGTACATCATAATAAAAAATTCAGAGTTTACATAATAAGTAAAATAAAACAAGAAAGTGATTTGTTCTATCACGAACTCAGCACGTTTCGCTGTGTTTTCAGTATTATACAGTTTATTGGGTGGCTTGTTGAGCCTTTTAACTACTACATCCTCCGATGAACTTTCCATTTCAAAGTCAATTCTAAAAATTATTTTTTCTCACAGTTTCCATGACTATACAAAATGTTACTGTTACATTTATGTTCATTATTTCGTTTAAGCTTAACTGGCAAACCAGAACCGTGTCCTTCTTTATCACAGAAAATCATGATTTTGCTTTCACTGACTGTCAACAACATTTTGAAAAATTTCTCCAGAATTACAAAAAAATGTCTGTGTAAATAGATTCCAGCCTTAGCATTGTTACAGTATTCCATCAATATATTTTTGCAAAATTATTGATCAGTCACTATAACTTGAAAGTTAAAATTACAATCTTTTGCATCAAAGTTTGGTGTTGTTGCAAACATTTCATTACTTGCTGCATTACTAAAAATGTATGATACTGTTTCTAAAACGACCACAAAATTCACCATGATGCACAGGCCAACGATGGAAAAAGTTTTGCTGAAAATACCTTATTCTTAAGTTTTTTTGGTGGGAAATCCAAATATGATACTTAAAAACTGTATCACCCACAATTTCTTCACCACATTTTACAGTTAAATTTATTAAATTAAGCGATTTTTTTATGGAATTTAACAGCTTTTATATAGTTAAAATAATTTAAAAAGTAGGTGTAATGAATGTAGATGACGTTGGTAGCACTGCTGAAAAACATTTGCTGGCAGAAAAAGGTCGATTCTATTTTTGTGTTAACAGGTGGTGTTTTGTTTATTGTCAACCTAACATTACTTTCCGGTTTCATAAGGTATGTTACGTGTGTTTTGAAGATCTGAGAAAATGGTCCAAAAAGGATAAAAAAGACTTTAGATTTGCTGTTCCTATGATATGGAGGGAGCCAAGAAATCATTCCGATGATTGCTACTTTTGCAGTGTTGATATTACTGGTCATAATTCGAAAAACAAGAAGGTAATAAGCTATCCTAATCTCCCGTCCGCACTACGACCAATAGGGTATGGTGTCGATCTGCCGGTTCCTGAAACACCACATGATTTAAATTCTATTCCAACAGAAATATTTTCTGATGTACACTCCAATTTAGATAAACCAGATGATGATGAATTCCACTGTAATACAGAAAGTCTAGAGCCCAAATTGTTTACTCAGACCGAGCTTCACTATTTAGTTAGGGATCTGGGAGTAACGAAAGAGAAAGCTGAATTGCTTGGCTCTAGATTAAAAGAAAATAACTTATTGGCAATTGGAACCAGCATATACGTGTATAGAAAGAGAGAGCAGCAATTTTCCAAGTCTTTTTTCAGCAAGAAGGTGATTTAGAGTACTGCTCAGACATTCCCGGTCTGATGAACGAGTTTGGTATTGAATACAAAAAGGAACACTGGAGGCAGTTGATTGATTCATCCAAAACTAGTTTAAAGGCTGTTTTATTACACAATGGTAACATGTATGCATCTATACCTGTTGGACATTCTGTACGTATGAAAGGAAGCTATGAAAACCTAGAAATAGTGCTAAATAAATTAGGCTATTCTGCTCATGGTTTGATGATATGTGGCGTTCTAAAAGTAACATGCATGCTTCTTGGTCAGCAGGGTGGGTTTACCAAATTTCCATGTTTCTTTAGTGAATGGGACAGTGTGGATAGGGATCAACACTGGTGCATAAATAATTGGCCTGTGAGGGAGTCTTTAAAACCTGGTGAGAAGAACATTTTACGCAAAAACCTTGTAGATCCAAAAAACATACTCCTACCACCTCTACATATAAAGTTAGGCCTAATGAAACAGTGTGTAAAGACTTTGCCTAAAGGTGTACCACGTTTTAAGTATCTCTGCTAAAAGTTTCCGCACCTTTCAGAAGCTAAACTAAAAGAAGGCATCTTTGTCGGACCTAACATTAGAAAATTGATGTTTGATGTTAACTCTGAATCCACAATGACCTTAAATGAGAAAGTACCATGGGTATCATTCAAGCAAGTCGTTAAAAAGTTCTTAGGACATGAAAAAGACCCAGAATATGTTTCTACTATAGCTACAATGTCATAGAAGTTTAAGACTTTAGGATGTTTAATGAGCCTGAAAGTTCACTTTTTGAACAGTCACCTTAATTACTTCCCGGACTATAGGGGAGATGTTAGTGAGGAGCAAGGAGAGCGTTTTCACCAGGACATTAAAGTGATGGAAAAACGCTGCGAAGGCCGCTAGAACACCAACATGATGGGGGACTACTGTTGGTCACTTAACCGAGAAGTTCAGCAAGCGACTCATCGTAGAAAAAGCTACACAAGAAGTTTCAAAGAAAACAGAGAAAGAAAATACAAACCCATACTAGCTGACAAATGAAACCTCTATTAACATATATCATTGTTTTTAGGTAGCTTACTGTAAATACAAACCATGCTTATGTTGTAACAAAGCGTTTCATTAATTTGTCCGTTTACCGAATAGCATAGGATTTTTAAACTATTTAATAAAAAGCATATTGCTCGAAAACTATGGGTGATACAAAACAACTAAGGCTAGATTTGGATTCAGCTCATAAAAATCTATAAAGATCAGCTATCAAAGTAAAAAATGTTTTCAAAAAAATTTTTCGTTCGCCTGTGCTATTCAAGCTGCAACTGACTAGAAAAACGCAATAGTTTTCCAGAAAAATAAATGTCTTTGAAAATGTCAGATATTTCTAACCACATGGACTGTTTGGAAGTTGCAGATTCCGAAAGATTTTTAGCAATAACTGCTGAAACTTCATCTCTCCTATCCAGTTCATGTAATGCGTCGTATTTTTCAGAAGGATAACAATTTAGCTCTAGAATAGGATCCTCTACTGTACTTGCAACACTCTCCTTCAGTTAGAATGGCCGGCCAGTGTGACCGAGCGGTTCTAGGCACTTCAGTCTAGAACCGCGCGACCGCTACGGTCGCAGGTTCGAATCCTACCTCGGGCATGGATGTGGGTGATGTCCTTAGGTTTGTTAGGTTTAAGTAGTTCTAAGTTCTAGGGGACTGATGACCTCAGATGTTAAGTCCCATTGTGCTCAGAGCCATTTGAACCATTTTTCAATTAGAATATTAATATCTTTTACAACAGCGTCACTTAAAGTTTGCAGGTTAGCTATGTGCCGGTTTTCGGTACCGCGGTAATCTGGGCTCCCGTTGCGTCGGCTCTTAGGTAACTGTTCTGGGGCGCCATTGCGCCGGGGACGGCGAGCAATGGCCCGTGTACCGTAGAGGGGAGAGAGCGCTTGGGAGGCCGGCGGGAGGGCAGTTCTGCCTGATGGATAGGACCAGCGCCCGTGTTGACATACGGCGGCAGAGTGTACGTTGTGGACTATTTCTGAGTCCCACGAAGACCTTTTGCTGTGACTCTGACTGTTCGCTAACGTCGGGTAGTTTTGATAGCTCGTTGCGGAATTGTCTGCTCTATTGTGAGTGTTCCGTTACTACGAGTTGCGACCAGCCAACGTACACTGATGAGCCAGAACGTTATCACCACCTGATTTATACTTTGTTCGTCCGTCTTTCGAACGAAATACGAGGGGTGTCCAGAAATTAAGTTCCGATCGGTCGCGAAATGGAAACGACTATGAAAATCCCATAAAGCTTTCCACAGATGTGTTGGGCAGTGTCTCTAGTATGACGCCAGATAGCATCACGTCGCTCTTCTCATTTCTGAGTTCACAGTAAGCTCGTAAAGATGTCTAGAAAATACTGTCTGCCGCCAAGTACGAGGGCCTGGTGAGAAATTTCGCCTGAAGCTATGCAGCCAACATTACATAACTGTCGTGCTATTTCTTCTTCAAGACAATTCTCAGCCACATTCTGCAGGGGCAATGAAGATGCTCCTGCGTCGTTCTCAATTGGAAATGTTTGATTACCCACAATGCAGCCCGTTATTGTCTCCCTCTGAGTTTCATCTCTGGTGACATGAACCACTGTCTATGAAGACAACATTTTGGCTCAGACAGTGAGCTGTAGGCCAGCTTGGAGAATTGGCGGAAAGCACTGGCTGCTGCCTTCTATGATGAGGGTATTGAAAAGCTGGTACAACGCTACGACAAATGTCTAAGTCAGAACGGCGACTGCGTAGAGAAGTAGCTGCAAGGTGTAGCTAACTGTTACAAATAAAACATTTCTGATATTCACTGTAGTTTCCATTTCGCGATCAATCGGAACTTACTCTCTGGACAGCCCTCGTACATCACTGATTCAGCGTATCAAGTGTCCTACAGTTTGTTGATAGGTTTGTGGAGGTATTTGGCATGATATGTCTACGCACAGGTCACGCAATTCGCGTAAATAACGGACCACTGATTTGTGTACGCGGTTATTGCGCCGAGAACGACACAAATGCGTTCCATAGGATTTACATCAGGCGAATTTGATCGCCGATACATCAACGTGTTCACTATAATGCTCCTTAGATCACTGTAGCACAGCCCTGTTCCGAGACACGGACAGTTATACTGCTGAAAGATGACATCGCTGTCGGGGAAGACACCAAGCATGAAGGGATGCAGGTGGTTCGCAGCTATCAGCGTGTCTTCAGTTACTACCACAGGTCCTAGGAGAATATCTCCCTTAGCACCAGCCGGTGACCGTGGCGCGCTGCACGTTTCGAGCCGCCGTTCACCTCGATGACGACGTTTGCGGAGACGACCATCGACCTAGTATAGTAAAAATGTGATTCACCTGTAGAACTGAAACGTTTCCATTAAACGACTCTCGAGTCCCGATGTTCACGCGCCCACTGCAATCGTAATTGACGATGTCGTTGGGTGAAAGTGTGAACACGTAGAGGTGGTCTGCTGCGGAGCTCCATGTTCAACAATGTACGATGGACTGTGTGTTTCGGAACACTTGTGCGTGCACCAGCGTTGTGCTCTTTCGGCAGAGATGCCACAGATCACCATTTATTGTGCTTCGCAGAGCAGACAAGCCACCTAATCCCACGCTCTACGAAGAGTCGTGAACACCCAAGCATTTAGCGCCTGGTGGCAGTTTCACTGTCCTTCTACCTCTCTCCGCAGATGCTCGTGAATATTCGACCAGCTTCGCCGTTTCCGAGATACTCGTTCAGAGGCTCTGTGTAATAATAATCTGCCCTTTGTCAAAGTCGCTCATCTCAATGGACTTCTCCATTTGCAGCCCATATCGTGGCTAGGGTGATTCCCCGTCCATGTCTGCTTCGCTTAGATACTTTTGTTACCGAGTCACGTGCCTGTAACGCCACCAGGCGGCTCCAACGTCGCGGTGGGCAGTGGTGATAATGCTTTGGTTGATGGCTCGTCGTGGAATTGTATTTGCTCTTTGTGAGTGTTCCGTTATTATATGTGCGTTCGCCAAAATTGTGTAGTTGCTGATAGCTCGTTATGTCTAGTTGGGGTCAGCCAACGTAGTGTTAGTAATTTTTGTTTGTGGCGTTGAAAGGTGCGGAGCTTACTAGGGGCACTGACTGCTGGTATTTTGGTTTGCTTGTTGTTGCCTGGTGCACCTATGACGTGAGGTTATTTTCCGTAGTGGTCGTTGGGGCAGCCTTTCGATCGCACCGTTGGTTATAGCAGAGTGACGTGGTATATTGGAGGGTACCTCCTTGATAGGTGCATGTGCTTGTTGGTTCAAAACGTTTGACGGTGATCGTTGCAAAGTTTTCTAAAGTGAATTCTTCTTTTGTGTGAGTGCTTTCACATAGACGCGTTATAGCTAGTTGGGAGACGCTTGCTTGCAGTATGTGTGAAACAATGGTGCAATCCATGAGTTACTGTTATTGGTTTAGTATCCTGTTCTGTCAGTGGTATTTTTGAGTTTGGTATAGTTGAACTGCGGAGAGAAAGGCATTGGCTTCCTTGTAAGAGGAAGACACTCAAGCGACGGTGAGTAAAGTCAGTCAGTCACCTGAAGGACAGAATACGTAAACCAGCTTCTTTTTATTACTTTAAGTGGTTAGTCCCCCCATGGTTAGTCCCCCCATGAGCCATGGACCTTGCCGCTGGTGGGGAAGCTTGCGTGCCTGAGCGATACAGATAGCCTTACCGCAGGTGTAACCACAACGGAAGTGTACCTGTTGCAGGGGCAACAGTTTGGATGATTGACTAATCAGGCCTTGTAACATCAACCAAACCGGCCTTGCTATGCTAGTTCTGCGAATGGCTGAATGCAAGGGGAAACTACAGCCGTAATTTTTCCCGAGGGCATTCAGCTTTACTTTTGGGTTAAATGATGATGACGTTCTCTTGGGTAAAATATTCCAGAGGTAAAATAGTCCCCCATTCGGATCTCCGGGCGGGGACTACTCAGGATGACGTCGTTATCAGGAGAAAGAAAGCTGGCGTTCTACGGCTCGGAGCGTGGAGTGTCAGGTCCCTTAATCGGAAAGGAAGGTTAGAAAATTTAAAAAGGGGAATGGATAGATTAAGGTTAGATATAGTGGGAATTAGTGAAGTTCGGTGGCAGGAGGAACAAGACTTCAGGTCAGGTAAATACAGGGTTGTAAATACAAAATCAAATAGGGGTAAAGCAGGAGTTGGCGAACAGCACAGTGAACGCATTATTGTAGCCAAGATAGGCACGAAGCCCACGCCTACCACAGTAGTACAAGTTTATATGCCAACTAGCTACGCAGATGATCAAGAGATTGAAGAAACGTATGAAGTGATAAAAGAAATTATTCAAATAGTTAAGGGAAACAAAAATTTAGTAGTCATGGGGGACTGTAATTCGGTAGTAGGAAAAGGAAGAGAAGGAAGGGTTGTACGTGAATATGGAATACGGGTAAGGAATGAAAGAGGAAGCCGCCTGTTAGAATCTTGCACAGATCATAACATAATCATGGTTAACACTTGGTTTAAGAATCATGAAAGAAGGTTGTATACGTGGAAGATTCCTGGAGACACTGGAAGGTCTCAAATAGATCATATAATGGTAAGACAGAGATTTAGGAATCAGATTTTAAATTGTAAGACATTTCCAGGGATAGGTGTGGAGTCTGACGACAACTTATTGGTTAGTCAAAAAGGTAGTAATTTAAGGAGATGGGACCTGGATAAACTGAAAGAACCAGAGATTGTAGAGAGTTTTAGAGAGCGTTAGGGAACGATTGACAAGAGCAGGGGAAAGAAATACGGTAGAAGAAGAATGGGTAGCTTTGAGAGATCAAATAGTGAAGGCAGCAAAGGAACATGTAGGTAAAAAGACAAAGGCTAGTAGAAGTCCTTGGGTAACAGAAGGGAGATTGAATTTAATTGATGAAACGACAAAATATAAAAATGCAGTAAATGAAGCAGGCGAAAGGAATACAAACCTCTCAAAAATGAGATCGACAGGAAGTGCAAAATGGCTAAGCAGAGATGGATAGAGGACAAATGCAAGAATGTGGAGGCATATTTCACTAGGAGCAAGACAGATACTGCCTAAAGGAAAATTAAAGAGACCTTTGGAGAAAAGAGAACCACTTGTATGAATATCAAGAGCTCAGATGAAAAACCAGTCCTAAGCAAAGAAGGGAAAACAGAAAGGTGGAAGGAGTATACAGAGGATCTATACTATGGTGATGCACTTGAGGGCAATATTATGGAAATTGAAGAGGACGTACATGAAGATGACAAGGGAGATGATACTGCGTAAAGAGTTTGACAGAGCGTTGAAAGATCTAAGTCGAAACAAGGCCCCAGGAGTAGACAACATTCCATTAGAACTCTGATTGCCTTGGGAGAGCCAGTCATGACCAAACTCAACCATCTGGTGAGCAAGATGTATGAGACAAGTGAAATAACCTCAGACTTCAAGAAGAATGTAATAATTCAATTCCCGAACAAAGCAGGTGTTGACAGGTGTGAAAATTACCGAACTATCAGTTTAATAAGTCACGGCTGCAAAATACTAACACGAATTCTTTACAGACTAATGGAAAAACTGGTAGAAGCCGACCTCGGGAAAGATCAGTTTGGATTCCGTAGAAATGTTGGAAAACGCGAGGCAATACTTACCCTACGACTTATCTTAGAAGATAGATTAAGGAAAGGCAAACCTACGTTTCTAGAATTTGTAGACTTAGGGAAAGCTTTTGATGATGTTGACTGTAGTACTCTCTATCAAATTCTGAAGGTGGCAGTGGTAAAATGCAGGGAGCGAAATGCTAATTACAATTTGTACAGAAACCAGACGGCAGTTATAAGAGTCGAGGTTTGCCGATGACATTGTAATTCTCTCAGAGACAGCAAAGGACTTGGAAGAGCAGTTGAACGGAATGGACAGTGTCTTGAAAGTAGAATATAAGATGAACATTAACAAAAGGCAGAATAGTTTTCATTAGTACCCATTAACATTGTCCATATTGCCAATACATCTAGATAAAAGTCCTCACCTTCACTACAGGTATATATTACTGTGTTTGAAATTGTAAGTAGTTTAGCTTAGATTTACAACTATCTGGAAAGATGTTAAAAGTCTTTGAAATTGTAAGTAGTTTATCTTAGATTTTAAAACTCTTTGGAAATATGTAAACAGATATTTGTGAAAATGCTAAGTTGTATTTTTCCTGTTACTGTGCTCTGTGTGCCAGAAAATGAAATCGCCAACAGAAATGTAAGTAAACGTATTAATATTACCTAATCAAGGTATTCACGTAATGTACACACTTGAACAGATTTATCCTTCCACACAGGTTTATTTTTCGATTTTTAACCCCACTGGCACACGCAGCTAATGTACAGTCGTGCTCAAAAGTATCCGAACGACCTGAATTGCATTTCGCCTAATTCGAATGCAACCCACATAGCGCAGCTGTCTAGCAGGTCCTCTAATCACCCCTCGGTATAGTCGTTTGACTATTGAAAATTGTTCCAACAAGTCACCACTAGAAAACACTGCTCTGTATCGCAATAACTCAAGATGTAAAGTAATACGAAGGTACTACAAATATCAGGGAACATCTTATCACAGATAATACGGTTCTTAAGGCTTGTAAGCTCACATTTATTACAATAAATGACATACATGAAATGTTACCACTCTCATTATTACGTCAGATAGGTAATTCACGTAGTAAGTTCGTCGTATTCATGATTTCCTCTTCAAAATAACATACCGTCATTATTATTTAACACAAAATGGCATTAAAAATTCAAGTTATTCACGAGCAGCTAGTTTTGAATATGTATGAACTTCAAATGACGCGACGAATCGTCTCGTTCTGCATATGGATTCAAACTCAGGTCATGCAGACTAAGCAAAGACTTCGTGACTGACGAAAACTAACAGTCATTCCTGACTAGGCATGCAGAGAGCGATATACCTCGATTTTAGACAGTATCAGTTAGCAAATATCAACGTTAAATTACATAACGTAAACATTTTTAACGGACGCGAATTCCTACCCAGCATCTATTGTCCTTGTTAACGAACTTCGAGAAATGTTAAATATCGCTACTTCACAAGTAATTTACTTGAAATGCTGTGAGGTAAGAGTTTGTGTTGGACAGGGATTCGAACCCATAACCTAAATGGATTGTCATCGAAGCGCAATCAACTGTGACATATTGGATTTTCTCGGCAGTAGCTAGATGTTTTAAGTGAAATGACGAGACGAAACATTAATTTTTTATTTCCCGGGACTCCAACCTGGCACCTATCGCTGTTATATTCTAGAGAAAACGAACGTTAAAAATGGGTTTGTTACACCAGCAGCGACATGTGAGCATGTTTGAACTAGAAATAATATGACGAAGAGTTCAGTGCTGACTGGGATTCGAGCGCCACACATATCGTTGTTGACTGCACACAAAGAGACGTAAGCTACCGAATTTTTCTCCACCAGCAGCTCGGAATAACATCCTTGAATTTACAATGATTTCGCAAACAGTTCTGTGTCGCACTGGCACTCAAAATCGTCAGATACCGTAAGTGTTGACAACGAATTAAAATACATTAAAAATCAAAATTATTACCCACCAGCAGATAGGTGTTCTCATGCTAGAGCTTGATAATAATAATGAAAGTTTTAGTGCCGGGTCAGGATTCGAACCCTTTCACGCGCAATATGTGGAGATGGTGAGGAATCTGCAGTTTTGAACAAACAACAAATTGCAGTCGAGCTGTATTGTCACGAAGGGATCAAATTCCACGTTAAGGGCGATCTGAGTTGCATTCCCAGATCAGAACCAATTTTATCGACATACAGAAGCTCAAATAAAAGATGGAATAAGTGTTCTGTGACCCTACATAGGGTTTGTTTCGCCACTAGAAATAAAGAACTAGTATAAAAAAGGTTCCTGTTGATAAAGTTTCTACGTGACGCGACTCCTGACTTAATTGTGGTTCAACCTAACGTCTACTTGGCAGAGAAGGAATATCATGTTTAACATGAATGTCAGACCACAATGCCATTATACCTTCAACACTGGGCGTAGCCAGAAGAGAACAGAATCTGTCTCTTCTTATCAAAAATCATCAGCAGAAGTTGGAATCGAACGCAGACCATAAGTATATGAACCTAGCATCAATCCAAGAGACCACCAAATTCTCTTCTCGATCGCTCATTTTTCTATCATAACAATGTTGCGCCACACTGGATGAAAATTCTGACACACAGACTCCGTGTGGTGGTTTGTAGCATGCTCAATACATTCATTTACTTGGTTGACCAAAATCGCCATGAACTGGAGGCATTGTTGTTGAGCTCTGGAGGTGTTGTATCTATGTGTCAGCTAGTACCGTAGCTGTAAGCGTCGCGCACTGTTGATAAGACGTCGCGAGTTTGGGTACGTTCACTGCTACATTTTTTAAAACGCCATACAGCTGTCTGCTGAAGCTATCGATCTAATGGAACTTTGAACATAATTCCCTTCACTTCTCAACCCAAAATAGTCGCATGTGGAAAAAGGGCTAATATGAAACTCTCAGTAAGAGAAGACGACGACGGGATGCCGGTGACACAGGCAATAATATCCAACTATTTCTATCGACTTAACACCATGACGGCAGACAAATTGGCGTCTCGGTGTATTTTGATTATAATTCGTTAGCCTTCTTGCGACCTCGTTCTAATACCTCGTGGAAGCAGGCATAATATTTTGCTTTTTGAACACCGAGCAATAACACACAAAAATAGTAGCTGGAAGGATACAGAGAAACAATCAGACTCATGGGTGTGGATCCAGTTCATCATTAGAAGACTAAACAAGAGGGAAACATTACGAAAGCAGTGAATACGCTGATTAGTATACATTATTTGCATAGATCGGAAGATCAAAAAGCGCAGATCTGCAGTTTACTTTCTGTCTTCATGGGCATAATGTTTAGTTTCTTCTCTTCTGAATTTTCAAATGAATTGATTATTACATGGCACAGAATAATTAGTTAACTGTGTTTCTTACAGCTTCCATTCGCACCAACATTTTTCTACATTCTCGTTCCATGAAATCCTGCCTGTATGATCACAAAACTGCACATAGATGCAATCGATTTCGAGGTGCACAGTGTTTGTTATCTTACTTTTTGTGAGAGGTGGGCAAAGTTTATTTCCAAAAACTTTTTATTGTACTGAAATAATCTTTCGTCACAAAGTAACAAGGTAAGTGTTTTATTTATATATACGATGTGGGAAACTGTAATCGTTGTGGAAGATTATACATGTGAATGTTTAACACAACTGGTAGGGGAAAACACTGCATATTAACCAAACCACACGCCTCCTCTCTGTATCCTGCTATGACATGAGCATGGGATTCTCCTCACATATCACTACAGAGCTGTTCCTAGCACAGCTGAGAATTGGCAACACCATCACAAACATTTGGCAACACTGTGACAGTGCAATCACTTCCACGAATGGTACTGAATTGACTCGCTAAATTCGCTTGATGTTCTCTTTCCATTTGAATGACTCGTGCTATACAATCCTCTAAACTAAGACAGTGAGACTTAAAATTCAATTTTTTGGTTAAAGAAATGCTCGTCTTCACATGAGTGACACCTTTTATTATCTTTCACGATGTATTATGAGGCTGAGCGACCAATAACATGATGAGAGTATAGTACTCGCAGCAGTGTGTCCGTAGCCCCATGGTAAAGCCCGTGTCTCGTGTCGCAACGGCTCAATGAATCGTCAGGTGTAACCGTGGTAGGAGCCAGCGTGAGCGAGCTTTTTTTCTGATTTATTTTATGGAGCTACGAATTTCCAGAAAAAATTCTGTAACGAAATCGTAAGAAAAACCTTTACACTTCAATTCCTCTTGGTAGCTCGACCCAGTAAATTGTGTTAATGGTCAGAGATCTTGGCTTTCTTACTGTCAAGCTGCTTCACAATACAAGCGTCTCTGAGGAAATTCGAATCGACCGTCAACGATACGAATTTCAATATTGTTCTTCACATAAGACTCACATGCCAGGGTGATAAGTATGAAGGGAATGAATCTCTTGATTACTGTAGGGCCTCTATGCTAAATTTCCACAGTAGCTGTTAGGAACTCTCTGCAGACATTTACTAACAGCGGCTCTAGCGACTTACTTTTTCTCTGGGTAGCTTCAAATATGGGCAATTTTGTCGCCTTAAATCCAGTTGAATAATTTAAATATCACTTCTGAATAGCGTTCACTCCTCCATTAATTAATGTATAGACCTCAAAACAAGCAATATGCCTGAGTAGCTATGTAGCAGGTTCTGAAAGGTATTGACACTATGTTTTGCATCCATTTACCATAGGGAATCAGAGAAAGGAACCAAACACATTACACTGCATTTACACTCTCTACCTTGCTAACACATATGAATCCATGAAAAAAATAAATTGTTTGAAGAATCTCTTGTGAAAGGAAAAAGAACAGGATGTGACACTTTAATTACAGCGCACTGGATCACAATGAACTTAAATCTGTGCATATTGATGTATTGCATACTAGTGTAATAAAATACTCACCTAATAAGAACGGTTTTGTGCCTCCGTTGCAGTTGAGTGTGAAACACAAATCGTAGACAGGTTTTATGGGTGACCACTCAACAACATTAAAGCATTTTACATCGTCGAGAGTGAGGAGTGGAGCAGACGTTGCCGGCAGAAGGCAGCACAGCGACTCAGCCCCCGCCGGTAGGCAGCAAACGGGTCACAGAGAACTCAGACGCATGCGGTGTTCAGAGGCGGATAGTCGGACAAGAAACCTCTCGCTAAAATATTGTTGAACCAAACTGTTATTACCAATGTGACAGAAAGCGAAATATTTTGTAGATTCGCTTGAAATACACTCATAGCTTCAGCATCGAGAAGAAAGGGGTGATAAAAATTATATCGACGTGTGCTCTCGGTTGCCAACGGTCGTAGTAGCTAGCCTTGCGTTTAACCTCAAGACTAAAGTCGCAGTGGAAAGTGATGCACTCAGACTGCACTCAAGACTTCCTCCAGGAAGCGACGCAGTCTACAATGTAGTCAGATCGAGCATATTGCCGGACATATAATTCTGATGGCAGCACGATTGTATTGTCCACCTTACGGACAATTATTTTGCTTAAGACTCTATTGACAACACATATTGCACACTGAACACCCAGAACAACTAACAAAAGAAAATTATTTTATGAGAGCAACGTTAGCTACAGCGTTCGAAGTATTCATAGTGTCGTATACGTGTGTGTAAATGCCTTCCAATGCCCACTCAAGGAACACAAGGATACACAGTCTAGCTACAGTGTTATAAATACGCCTCAGTTTGTGGATGAACTCAGACCTACGTTGATAATCTTTTTGAATATTTGGCAGTAGTGTACCCATTGGTGTTAAACTCATTTTCAACCAATGATTCCCACAGCTACACGAACACTACTTGTGATACCTCTTAGACAAAATATTTATGCAGTGCTATAAGACGAAAAGATCGACCTGACACAAACTGTGGGAAGTTTGTTTTACAACCTTCGTACCTGGATAAAGAGCTTTTCCTATTTGAGATATCTGTGAACGTTACTGCATAAGATGATTTAAGAAGAAACTAAGTTCCTTCAGCTACGACAATGTTTAAAGAAATCGTCTTAACGGCACTAAATCGTGGTTTGTGAATCGTTTTTACTGGCTGTACTCTGCCGTATTTCTCTGGTTGGAAGGCAAAAAGCTTACTGACAAATTTCACACAAGGAAAAGGGGGACGAAATATCTCCCACTGGGAGGTGATGTTTCATTAAAATGATTACAAAATCAGCTAAAACTAACAGTGAGGCTGTCAGTATAAGCACATTACTGTAGTGAGAATGATGTTGCACTGCCCAGGGTCTGTAATGACAAAGAGCCCGTTTAGGTCAGGCATATTGTATACAAAGTTGTTCAAATGGCTCTGAGCTCTATGGGACTTAACTGCTGAGGTCATCAGTCCCCTAGAACGTACAACTACGTAAACCTAACTAACCTAAGGACATCACACACATTCATGCCCGAGGCAGGATTCGAAACTGCGACCGTAGCGATCGCACGGTTCCAGACTGTAGCACCTAGAACCGCTTGGCCACTCCGGCCGGCATATTGTATACAGAAGTGGAAGAGAGAGCACCACTAAATCCACAATCCGCATGCGTTGCATACACACAGAAATTACTGTTACAGTGTACTATTGGAGCCCAATGAGTGAATTGCATATTTTCCTGTGAAAAAGAGCACTGGCAAACAGTCTTCGCTACATTAGGGTACTTAAAGTGATGTCACTCTGAGCTAGAATTTATGGTCAACGACCAAGTATAAGGTCAATGAGTTGGATGCGGGTTTTGCAACTGTGAAATACTTTCCTACATTATAGAAGTGAATATTAAATTTGAACTAATACTGCGAAAATTTCGAACTTGGATAGCTTACAATGAAAATCTTTCTGTTTATTGCAAAGGAAAACAATTGATTTTCTAAAACATTCTCTGCCATACACAACTTGAAACAGGTCACATCGACCAAATCTTGTGGAAGAACTGACAGCGACGTATAACGGAAGGCAGTAAGATCCCTTGGCTTTTGGTTTGGCAGTATTCGACAGCCATTTCTAGGTGCACGTAAATTAAGAAAGCAAGCGCGTTTTTGTTATCAAGTAACGTCTTCATCAATTACTTTAGATTTAATGTAATCTGCGAGTAATTGCTGATGTTTGATATTAGCATGAAAAGGACTCCGTAAACAGGGAAAGAACCTCTTCTTGGGCAACTACTTCTATAATGACCAAAAGGCATTAAATGATCTTCAAGCACATGTGTTCCGGCAACGGTATGAAGCAAATGATAGTAACAATGACGGTAATAATCGAATTATTCGGTAACTTCACACTTCACAGTGGATTTTCTCGAACTAAGAAATTTGCTGAATTAGTGAATATTTCAAAATGGCTTCACATCGAGGCTATGATGCCTAGAAGAGTCTTTACATCCTGCTGACATGAGAATAGCGTAATCTCCAAGTCAGAAGATTGCTTCTACGTAACCATTTAATAGACTGGCATTTTTTCCACCGTTACTAATTTTGTAAGCTAAGCACATCATCCGTTACAGCACACGCCTGGGGCTGGGAAATGTGGTCACAATGGTCTGGTGGAACGAACTATCACAAGTGCAATGCGTGGGTTCAGGCATTTACTTTTAAGAGGCACAAACAGATTTACTTTACCTCTGCAAAATACAAGAGATAGACGTTATAATCCAGAATCCGCATTAAACATCACGTTCCTTCATTACCAATTGGGCAGAGCCGGTTTACGCTGGGAAATGACATAGGCTGAAGTCACGGTAAACAGAAATACTGTCTCCAGGAAACTTACTTACATTAGAAAATTTTATTTTATTTGATGGAACGATAGCCATTTAAAGGAATAGGGCTCTTATTTTTCTTGTACTTGATTGAACTAGAGAAATTGAAAAATTTGGTGCTGGACTGAGATTCGAATTCGTATCCCATCTTTAGAGGATCTGAATCTCTCGGAACAGTATAGTTCAATCATTTCGTTCCTTTTCCCAAGACTGCAATCTTCTCTAGGTCTCCTCCAAAGGTAAATATGTGGATCCGAATCCTGACCCAGTACAAAAATATTGATAATTTCATTACAAGCCCATCGCGTGCATACCAATCTGCTAGTGAAAATTAATTTAATGTCTGTTCATGTGTTGCCAACAATCGCAATAGGTGTCGTTATTACTGGTCAAACACGCACACATTTTACTGTTGGTGAGTAAGCAAGTGTTACTTAAGCTATGTTCGCGGCTGATAAAGAAGGACGGTAGGTGTGCGGTTCGATTGTCGCTCAGGCACAAAAATTTGTATCCTTATTTTAGATTCAAACATCTAGCAGCTGGTAAGGAAAACCGATACGTAACATTTGATTTTACTTAATTAACAATCCTATTACGTGTTGGGTTCGTCTCTCCGTCACAGAACTTCACATCATGCGCTTCATCTTTAAATGCATGAACACTTTGTTCCGTCTGAAAGGAGGTATATCACGCATCTTTCGTGGTTAGTTAACAGGGACGAAAGGGTCTTTACAGGAGTCCCGGTTTGTTACAAAACTGTCGTCTTTTATTTTCAAGTTTAGATTTGGTTACTGATATTGGCGAAAATTTCTGTAATTCGTGCCTCTTCATGACTAGTCATCAATATGATATGATTAGATTAGATTAGATTAATACTTGTTCCATAGATCATGAATACGACATTTCGTAATGATGTGGAACGTGTCATTTTAATGAAACATTTCTTTACATACCATGATTCAGTTTCTTTGTAACAATTTTTTCACTCTCTCATTCTTTCTTATTTTTATATCTATCCCTCACTCTCTCTCTCTTCACACACACACACACACACACACACACACACACACACAGATACATTCCTTTTTTTTATTTGTTTGTTGTGCCCGACTATCGGCGAGGCACGAAAACGTTCGTCAATGATTTTCTTAGTTTTGAGTACACTTACGGAAGGTACATAAAAACAACTATGAGAGTTACTGATTTATGAAGCTGAGTTTGCAGTCAGTTCTGAGTATTAGTAGTAACTACACTCCTGGAAATGGAAAAAAGAACACATTGACACCGGTGTGTCAGACCCACCATACTTGCTCCGGACACTGCGAGAGGGCTGTACAAGCAATGATCACACGCACGGCACAGCGGACACACCAGGAACCGCGGTGTTGGCCGTCGAATGGCGCTAGCTGCGCAGCATTTGTGCACCGCCGCCGTCAGTGTCAGCCAGTTTGCCGTGGCATACGGAGCTCCATCGCAGTCTTTAACACTGGTAGCATGCCACGACAGCGTGGACGTGAACCGTATGTGCAGTTGACGGACTTTGAGCGAGGGCGTATAGTGGGCATGCGGGAGGCCGGGTGGACGTACCGCCGAATTGCTCAACACGTGGGGCGTGAGGTCTCCACAGTACATCGATGTTGTCGCCAGTGGTCGGCGGAAGGTGCACGTGCCCGTCGACCTGGGACCGGACCGCAGCGACGCACGGATGCACGCCATGACCGTAGGATCCTACACAGTGCCGTAGGGGACCGCACCGCCACTTCCCAGCAAATTAGGGCCACTGTTGCTCCTGGGGTATCGGCGAGGACCATTCGCAACCGTCTCCACGAAGCTGGGCTACGGTCCCGCACACCGTTAGGCCGTCTTCCGCTCACACCCCAACATCGTGCAGCCCGCCTCCAGTGGTGTCGCGACAGGCGTGAATGGAGGGACGAATGGAGACGTGTCGTCTTCAGCGATGAGAGTCGCTTCTGCCTTGGTGCCAATGATGGTCGTATGCGTGTTTGGCGCCGTGCAGGTGAGCGCCACAATCAGGACTGCATACGACCGAGGCACACAGGGCCAACACCCGGCATCATGGTGTGGGGAGCGATCTCCTACACTGGCCGTACACCACTGGTGATCGTCGAGGGGACACTGAATAGTGCACGGTACATCCAAACCGTCATCGAACCCATCGTTCTACCATTCCTAGACCGGCAAGGGAACTCGCTGTTCCAACAGGACAATGCACGTCTGCATGTATCCCGTGCCACCTAACGTGCTCTAGAAGGTGTAAGTCAACTACCCTGGCCAGCAAGATCTCCGGATCTGTCCCCCATTGAGCATGTTTGGGACTGGATGAAGCGTCGTCTCACGCGGTCTGCACGTCCAGCACGAACGCTGGTCCAACTGAGGCGCCAGGTGGAAATGGCATGGCAAGCCGTTCCACAGGACTACATCCAGCATCTCTACGATCGTCTCCATGGGAGAATAGCAGCCTGCATTGCTGCGAAAGGTGGATATACACTGTACTAGTGCCGACATTGTGCATGCTCTGTTGCCTGTGTCTATATGCCTGTGGTTCTGTCAGTGTGATCATGTGATGTATCTGACCCCAGGAATGTGTCAATAAAGTTTCCCCTTCCTGGGACAATGAATTCACGGTGTTCTTATTTCAATTTCCAGGAGTGTATTAGTAACTACGCTCCAGTCCCTAAACCCAGTTACAGAAATGTGAATTAGACGGATTGCGTATTGCAAGCCGTAGCAGCCGCGTCTTTGAGACGTCAGCTATTGTCACGTCCCAGCCCACTGTAGGATCACATCGGTTCGTCTTCTTCCTGCTAGTAATGTAACTGAGATTTGGCAACAAGGCAAGGTATATTTGGCAACTCTGTGATCGACGAGTTACTTCCTAGTGTGCACGGAATTAAGCCTCAAAGTTCACTAGATTTTTCCTGTCATTTCCATTGAATAATCTGAGTTATTATTAAAGCTTGAGCTGTAACAAAAGATTGTAAATTTACGGTTTTCAGCCCAGGAAAGTCGTTGCACGTGAAAATCGCGTCTAATCTCGTCCTTTAAATAGCGGTTTACGAGTTCTAGCCACTACTGGTCTCGTAAGAGTAAACATAGACGCATCCCTCCTCCCTAGCTGTGTGGAAACGTGGTAACCTGTGAGAAAACATCTGTTATGGTTTGCGGTTCTAGTCTTGCTGACTGTAACGATTTTATTTCTTCTGTGAAAGAGCTACAAGCAGTCAGATCACACATCGATAAGGAAATCGAATGAAAATACTTTCGGCTCATAGTGCAATGGTGAAAAACTTACAATGCTGCACAACACGTAACGCCTCTTTCCGCTGCTGACAAGCAAATTTTGGGTTTCTAGGAATCCATAACTTTATTTATGAAATGCCACATTTGCATACCACTTGAGTGTGACACAGCATACCAATCAAACACAGACCCAATCGAAATCTAAGTGATTAGTAATTTACTAATTCGTGCCGATAGAGGCACGCTTGTGTACAGATATTCAGTTTTATTGAAACAGAAGTTCGTCTTAAGGTTATCGTGGGTAGTTTTATTTCATTTCTTATAATACAGTGCACAATTTTCGTACGGTTTCTTTCAGTGTTGTTAAAACATTAGTTAACATGAGAGAGGAATTAAGGATCAACGATATATGCCAATTCTCTGATGTTATCTATAACAGTCTGACAATGCACAAGCAGTTTATTGATTACATGCATGTATAAAACTTGTTATGAGTTAAAGCTGTCAAACAAGGTTTGATGAAGAATAAAATGCCACTGCCACACCACAGCTAATGTAGAAAATACTTTTCTGACGTATTTTGGCACGATGCGCTCTCCCCATACATAATACAATAATTTCGAGATGCATCTGCAGCCCGGCCATCTATTAAACCTGAAAAGAACAAAATGTCGCGACGTCTTATCAACAGTGCGCGACGCTTACAGCTACGGTACTAGCTGACACATAGATACAACACACAACACCTCCGGAACTCAACAACAATGCCTCCAGTGCTGTGAGATAATGCGTATGGCCGGATCTAGACTACTGAGAGACAGACAGTTACAGCTTTTCTTTTGCACTGCATGACGTTTTTAACAGACAGATAGCGCAATAGACCAGCTCAAGTCGAAAGGAAAACTTCCTATTTAAATTTCTGCATCCTACACTGTTGGCAGTTCTGTGTAGGTGTCAGTTACGTGATTTTATTTCGGTGATTACATAATAGAGTCGAATGTATGCACTCGGTAGCAGAGGCAGGTAGTTCATGGCGATTCGGTCAACCAAGTAAATGAATGTATTGAACATGCTGCAAACCACTACACGGAGTCTGTGTGTCAGAATTCTCATCCAGTGTGGCGCAACATTGTTATGATAGAAAAATGAGTCATCGGGAACAGAATTTGGTGGTCTCTTGGATTGATGCTAGGTTCATATACTTATGGTCTGGGTTCGATTCCAACTTCTGCTGACGATTTTTGATAAGAAGAGACAGATTCTGTTCTCTTCTGGTTACGCCCAGTGTAGAAGTTATAATGGCATTGTGGTCTGACATTCATGTTAAACATGATATTCCTTCTCTACCAAGTAGACGTTAGGTTGAACCACAATTAAGTCAGGAGTCGCGACACGTAGAAACTCCATCAACAGTAACCTTTCTTATACTAGGTATTTATTTCTAGTGACGAAACAAACCCTATGTAGGGTCACAGAACACTTATTCCATCTTTTAATTTGAGCTTCTGTATGTCGATAAAATTGGTTCTGATCTGGGAATGCAGCCGTTAACGCGGAATTTGATCCCTTCGTGACAATACAGCTCGACTGCAATTTGTTGTTTGTTCAAAACTGCAGATTCCTCAACATCTCCACATATTGCGCGTGAAAGGGTTCGAATCCCGACCCGGCACTAAAACTTTCATTATTATTATCAAGCTTTAGTATGAGAACACCTATCTGCTGGTGGGTAATAATTTTGATTTTTAATGTATTTTAATTCGTTGTTAACACTAACAGTATCTGACGATTTTGAGTCCCAGTGCGACACAGAACTGTTTGCGAAATCATTGTAAATTCAAGGATGTTATTCCGAGCTGCTGGTGGAGATAAATTCGGTAGCTTACGTCTCTTTGTGTGCAGCCAACAACGATATGTGTGGGGTTCGATTCCCAGTTAGCACTGAACTCTTCGTCATATTATTTCTAGTTCAAACATGCTCACATGTCGCTGCTGGTGTAACAAACCCATTTTTAACGTTCGTTTTCTCTAGAATATAACAGCGATAGGTGCCAGGTTGGAGTCCCGGGAAATAAAAAATTAATGTTTCGTCTCGTCATTTCACTTAAAACATCTAGCTACTGCCGAGAAAATTCGATAAGTCACAGTTGATTGTGCTTCGATGACAATCCAATGAGGTTCTGGGTTCGAATCCCTGTGCAACACAAAGCTTTATCTCGTAGCATTTCAAGTAAATTACTTGTGAAGAAGCAATATTTAACATCTCTCTAAGTTCGTTAACAAGGACAATAGATGCTGGGTAGGAATTCGCGTCCGTTAAAAATGTTTACGTAATGTAATTTAAAGTTGATATTTGCTAACTGATACTGTCTGAAATCGAGGTATATCGCTCTCTGCATGCCTAGTCAGGAATGACTGTTAGTTTCCGTTAGTCACGAAGTCTTTGCTTAGTCTGCATGACCTGGGTTTGAATCCATTTGCAGAACGAGACGGTTCGTCGTGTCATTTGAAGTTCATACATATTCACAACTAGCTGCTCGTGAATAACTTGAATTTTTAATGCCATTTTGTGTTAAATAATAATTACGGTATGTTATTTTGAAGAGGAAATCATGAATACGACGAACTTACTACGTGATTTACCTATCTGACGTAATAATGAGAGTGGTAACATTCCATGTGTGTCTTTTATTGTAATAAATGTGAGCTTACAAGCCTTAAGAACCGTCTTATCTGTGATAAGATGTTCCCTGATATTTGTAGTGCCTTGGTATTACTTTACATCTTGAGTTATTGCGATACAGAGCAGTGTTTTCTAGTGGTGACTTGTTGGAACCATTTTCAATAGTCAAACGACTATACCGAGGTGCGATTAGAGGACCTGCTAGACAGCTGCGCTATGTGGGTTACATTCGAATCAGGCGAGATGCAATGCAGGTCGTTCGGATACTTTTGAGCACGACTGTACATAACCTATCAGCTGATGTATAAGTAACTGTATAATGCATTTGATGATGGCAACATGCTGAGACACTTAAAGTAGTAGATGAGTTTTGCTATTTGGGGAGAAAAATAACTGATGATGGTCGAAGTAGAGAGTGTATAAAATATAGACTGGCTATGGCAAGGAAAGCGTTTCTGAAGAAGAGAAATTTGTTAATATCGAGTATAGATTTAAGTGTCAGGAAGTCTTTTCTGAAAGTATTTGGATGGAATGTAGCCATGTATGGAAATGAAACATTGATGACATATAGTTTAGACAAGAAGAGAATAGAAGCTTTCGAAATGGGGTGCTACAGAAGAATGAGATTAGATGGGTAGATCGCGTAAATAATGCGGAGGTACTGAATAGAACTGGGGAGAAGAGGAATCTGTGGCACGACTTGAGATCAGTTGGTAGGTCACGTTCTGAGGTATCAAAGGATCACCAATTTAGTACTGGAGGGCAGCATGGAGAGAAAAAGTTGTAGAGGGTGACCAAGAGATGAAACACTAAGCAGATTTAGAAGGATGTAGGTTGCAGTAGTTGCTCGGAGAGAGAGGAGCTTGCATACGGTAGAGTATCATGGAGAGCTGCATCAAACAAGTCTCTGGACTGAAGACCACAACAACAAGTGGTTGGTTCATCGCTGTTGCGAAAGGTTGGTGACTGATTCCAAGCGCGCCACGTAACGTTAATCTGTTCTGGTATGGAACACTCTTCGTTGTATTGGCCGATAACGTGAGCTGTGGCGGTATAGAATCGGAGCGAGTTTTCAGAGGTATTGCCGACCGTACTGTTTGTTGATTGATCTTGTGTCTCTGTGTCTTTTGATTTTGAAAACACTCACTGCGGCCGCGCAGGATTAGCCGAGCGGTCTTAGGCGCTGCAGTCATGGACTGTGCGGCAGGTCCCGGCGGAGGTTCGAGTCCTCCTTCAGGCATGGGTGTGTGTGTTTGTCCTTAGGATAATTTAGGTTAAGTAGTGTGTAAGCTTAGGGACTGATGGACCTTAGCAGTTAAGTCCCATAAGATTTCACACACACACACACACACACACACACACACACACACACACACTGCGGTGTGCCTAGTGATACTGGTATGTTAATTTGTACTGTGGTCACTTTATGTTTCTGTGTGAATAACTGAGGAAAACCGTGGTGTCGCCGCCAGACACCACACTTGCTAGGTGGTAGCCTTTAAATCGGCCGCGGTCCGTTAGTATACGTGGGACCCGCGTGTCGCCACTATCAGTGATTGCAGACCGAGCGCCGCCACACGGCAGGTCTAGAGAGACTTCCTAGCACTCGCCCCAGTTGTACAGCCGACTTTGCTAGCGATGGTTCACTGCCAAAATACGCTCTCATTTGCCGAGACGATAGTTAGCATAGCCTTCAGCTACGTCATTTGCTACGACCTAGCAAAGCGCCATTACCAGTTACTATTGATGCTGTAAAACATGTACCGTCAAGAGCGATGTTCACCAATTATGGATTAAAGTTAAGTATTCCAGCAGCTACGTACGTTTTTTGTTAGTCTCATTTCCTTGACCTGTTCCAGACCTCACGCCAGCCTGCGTGAGCTAAAACGCGTGCATTTCGGCCTCCTTTAGTAAAACGGTGTTTGCTCTCTTGCCAACCACAACAAAAACAATGTTTGGCTATCTCAGGTGGCTCTAGGGCTTAAACTGGTTTTACTGTTCTGCATGAGTGGAATGCTGCAGATGAGTACTTTCGTGGTATTTTCTGGTAACGTATGATAACTTTGTTCACAGCCTTGCCCGGCCTACACCTTAGTTACGGATTATTAAGTCAGTGATTGATTAGGCTTACTTTCCGGTCTATTGCCAAGCTGTTGCCTCAAGCGGAGACTAAACTGTGTTAAAAGGGCTAGGTTCTGCCTAGTGATAAGGGGCCTAAAGCCGCCAAGTAGTAAGATCTAAGTTAATCTACGTACAGTGCCGGTAGAAATAAAGGGTTATTCCCGCTAGTAGTAAAGTATAAGAATTAATTGAATTTAATGCCTTGCTTTAAGTGATATTATAGGTATTGTGACTAAGCAGTTTTTAGAAAGCTCTATGTGGGCAGTAGTTTGGGTATAAGGAAATCAGTGACCACTAGGGTGGTAGTCCTAGAAGTTATTACTGCTAACTTGTGGTTTGGTGGTGCATGATCTGTGTGTAACTAACTTGAAACCTTCTGTGTGCTGTGTTTTCATAAAGCCAACCCATTTATTTTCTGAATTATTCCACTTTTTTCGAAATCTTAAAAGCATGTAATATAAAAGTTACAGACTTCTACCTCTGTAATTAGGTTTAGTTTATCGTAAAAACATAGGGTAGAAGTTTTTACGAAGCCGCCTCTTAGAATTATTAAGTAAAACTAAATTTTCGTGTCAAAAACTATAAAAACGAGTTAGATTAAATTATCTTAGTATAAAAGATAAAAAACTAAAAGACAGCATTGTAATTGATATAAGTAATAATGAAACTGTTCGAACTTTCACTGTGATATTGCAATTTAATAAACGTATAGAAAATTAGAAAGATACAGTTCACAGGCCGCCCTCTACCCTCTGTTCCGTTTTAAAAATTCTGAAGGTTAAATTTTATCAGTTATCGAGCTGAGAATTTTGTATAATATGAACGGAGTATAGATGTACTTAGAGACGAAATTCAGATCATTGTAGGTCTTCAACTTACAACGATACAAATAATTTTGTAATCAACGAGGACGCTGGGCGAGCACTGCTGCCGCCACTAGAAGCAGTTTTGGGGGCAGTGTTTCCTCCGCCGTCCGCACACAGACGGGAGTGTCTGCACTGGAAGTCATACAGATTACGTTACACTCAGTTACAGAATGTGCCGTGATTCTGTCCGTGTCCCCTTAAGCCTCGAATATCATTAATGACGACTGATATGATTGTTTTTTCGATCGAATGGGACATTGTATGAAACTGTGTAAAAGTGAGCTTACTTGGATTGATAATTTAACTGGAAAGCCCCTGTTTCGTATTCGATGTTCTGTTTCGTGTGTCGCCTGTCATAGACAACCGCATGGCAAGTGTCTGAGATTATTCTCCACTTTTAAGGCGAGCAATTACCCTATCGTAATTAGAAACAAAGAGCAGAAAGCGTGTCTGAACTGTGTCGAAAGGACAAGCTTGAATGATTTTCGTACTTATTACTTGTGGATGTTAACTTATGTCATTACACGAGGGTTGTCCAGAAAGTAAGTTCCGATCGGTCCCTAAATGGAAACCAGAGTGAAAATCAGAAACATTTTATTTTTAAGAGTTAGCTACACTTTTCTACATAGTAGCCGCTCCGACTTAGACATTTTTCGGAGCGTTATACCAAATTTCCAACACCATCGTCATAGAAGGCAGTCACCTGTGCTTTCCGATAATTCTCTACGCTGGTCTATAGCACGTAGCCTGCGCTCAAGTGTCGTCTTCGTATCCAGCGTTTCATGTGAACACAGATGATACTCAGGACGAGCCAATTAGGGCTGGGTTGTGGGTGATCGAACACTTCCCATCGAAAAGGCTGCAGGAGCATCTTCACTGCCCCTGCAAAGTGCAGCTGAGAATTGCCATGAAGAAGGAAGTGCGTGGCAGTCGTGTTAGGTGGGCTGCATTCATTAAGGCTAAGCCTCTCAGCGGGCCCTCCTACTTGGCGGGAGACATCGTTGTTTTAGGCACCTTTACTCGCTCACAGTGCGCTCACAACTGAAAAGAGCGTCTTGATGCGATCGACGGTCGTACTAGAGACACTACCCAACACATCTGTGCAAAGCTTCATCGGCTTTTCACTGTGATATCCATTTCGTGACCAATCGGAACTTACTTTCTGGACAACCCTCCTGTTATACTGCTCAGTTAAACGATAATGGATTTTTGTTTATAGTTGTGGTTCCTGACGTCTCTGCATAATTCTCTGAATTAGAACATTTTATTTCAGTATTAGCTAACTGAATTGTGGACTTGTGGAGGGAAGATTACTGAAGAGCACGTTCTCCATCTGTTCGCAAAATAGTTTTCAGGCCCTTGGAAAAGGCTATCGTATCCAAAAATCGCACAAGACTACCTAACATTTCAACATTCAGAAACTAAAATTAACAAACCAGACATATAAACCCATCACCCCACAAAAGACACAGACACACACATACACGCACAGACGCACACACACACACACACACTCAAAGAAGTGCGCACATGCATTTTCGCAATGAAGTAGAAAGATTGCTGCAGTGTGTTAAACAACATCCAGTCGGTAGTCACAGTAAATATTATCTCGATTTTAAAACATACATACATTCTCTTCTAATGCAAGCATATAATCATTTAATATCTACAGAACCTGAGTTACCTCTCTGTGATACACGTACTGACGATATGTCAAAGATAGATGTTACGTCGTATCATGCGTTACAAGGTCTTCTTATGCACAACTGTGGTATAACCAAAGAGATCTCTGCCTCTTTGGGTAGACACGCCTTAGTTTACATACACAGTCAGTTACACAAGAAAGTGTACGGCGTTATCTGTATGAAATAAAAGACACTATTATAAATATATGTTTACATGAAAATGCATGTTATTACTAATTACACAATTACCTATTAGTTAAACCAATCGCCTCCATTATCTACTATAGCTTGGCACCTTTTTAGCATGATTTTCACGAGATTTTCTGCATATTCTCTCGGTAATGATCTCCATATTCTTCTGATTTTATATGACAGCTGCATCGAAATATATATTGGTTTTCCTTTAAGCTTCATCTTAATATACGACCAAACAATTTCGATCGGATTAGAGTCCAGAGACATTGCAGACCAATCCATCGTGGACACCCCATTGTCCTGTTTCCACGCTGTACAAAGACGACTGCGATGTTTCGGATCATTATCCTCTCGAAGCACCCAATCCGCCTCATTCGAGCAAAATACCTTCTTAACCGACATCAGAAGGCATTTTTGACAAATATTGCACATTTTTAAGCGTTTAAATTGGCTGTAAATAAGTGCAAATAGCCAAAACTCTAACCGACAAAACAAAACATCGAACTCTCACACTGTTTATCTATACACTGTGCGAAAGCGCATTGAGTACAGATTCGATACCACTACCAGAGATGTCACTGCGGACGTTACATTTAAAATTATGGTGTACACTTTCTTGTGGATCTGACTGTACATTACGAGAGGTACTTGGTCCCCACCATTTAAAGATATACCTTGGCTGAAGCACCCGAGAGGCCCTATATTGGATTTCGCCAAGTTTGTATTTAGTGTGTTTTATACCTATGTGCTATGATCATATGATGTTCGAAAACACTCATATTGAGGATCACTCTAAAAGGTACAGTTTTTTGCATTTAAATGTCACATAATGAGTTATTGGCTAAGAAAGGTGATTTGGCTCCTGACGCCTAATTTCCTGCCCCCAGTTCAGGCCGTACACTATGTAAGGCCAACATCATAACATAATCGTAAGAATAATTTTGTAAAGAAACTTCTAGTTAAAATTTAATACCGTTGTGTTTAGGATTATTTAACTTTTTGAGAGTTACAATTTAATACTGTTGTGTTTAGGATTAGTTCACTTTCAGAGGCCGAGATGCGTCATTTTGACAACTGCCTTTACATTGTCACATTGTAAACTGTGTAAAAGCGTGTATTTACGTGACAAACTGCAATATTAAACAATTTCATTACAGCTTTTACAGTTGTGAACTGTCATGTCGCCTGCAGTCTTTGCGTTACAAGGGAAACTCCCCATCCCACCCCCATCAGATTTAGTGGTAAACTGACCCAGTGGATAGCCCATCAAAAACTGAACACAGATCAAGCATGAAAAGAAGAAGAAGCTGTACTGAACAGTAAAAAAAGAAGCAATGTCGAAACAGTGAACAGCCGAAGCTCAAATGTACAACATCGAGCAATTTTTAATATTCATGGCGTCGTGGTTATGTGGTCACGGTTTGGGGCTACGAGGAGAGAGATTCGCGTTCAAATCTCCTTTCTGTCTTTTTTTTTTTTTTTCAACAAAATTATCAACTGTCCGTCCGCTCACTGACTTCTGTTCGCTGTATTCAAATTTTGTCGTGGTGTAACGACCGTTTGCAACAAGGGATCTCCAGACGTACATATCTCCCATTTTTTCTGCACAAGTACTACATGTTATGACACTTGAGTTCCGTTTTGGAAGTTTTGACTCTTTAATTCCTTTGTTGTAACACACTTCACACCCGTTTATTTGTTGTTTTCATTTCTGTGAGGTCTATGTGGTACCTCGCCTGTTCACACTATTCAGCACATTTACTTGCGACGATAATATGTTCTTACCAATGACTTACCAATGTATAACAATTGCCTAGACTAGAGAAGGAGAACAGACCGGATGGAATGTTCATAATTTTGTAGAAAAAAATAGCAGGTACGAGGGAGATTTGAATGCGGATCTCCCACTTCGCAGTCCAACACCGGGACCACATAAGCATAACGCCGAGGTTATTAAAATTCGCTCGACGTCGCACATCTTCAGCTTGAACCGTCCACTGTTTCTATTTTGCATCTTTTTTTCACAGTTCAGTACACCTTCATCCTCTTTTCATGCTTGATCTGTGTCCGGTTTTTGTTGGTCTATCCACTGGGTCATTTTACCACTAAATCTGAGGGAGACGCTCTGGGGAATTTCCCCTGTTAGATACAGCGAAGAGCAACGGTGTTAATGCAAACCAGTGTTTCTCCACAGCGCACGCCAGTTCCCGCCAGCAGTGACACCACAGCGAGTCGCGGCCCAGGACGCCGGCTCATCACACCTTTGGTCTTATGTGTGTCAACACCAAGTAAATAGCTCAAGATCTCTACGCATCATCAGACTCTAAGACGAACGTTTGCAGACCTTATTTGTTTCTCTCTCTGGTTCATCGATTCGATTATCTCTAACTGTTAATCGACCTAGGCTGTCTACAGGTCACGACTGTTACTCATATTTTTATGTAATGTGTTACGTATTGTAAATATAACTTGTTCACTGTGCCACACTTCCTGAATGCAGATACTGATTTAATGATTACTTGTAAAGTCCGTATTGGTGTACTTCACTGGCGACGACGATAAAACGACGACGACTTCCTGCTTCCAGAATGAAATTTTCATTCTGCAGCGGAGTGTGCGCTGATTTTGAAACTTCCTGGCAGATTAAAACTGTGTGCCAGACCGAGACTCGAACTCGGGACCTTTGCCTTTTGCAGGCAAGTGCTCTACCAACTGAGCTACCCAAGCCCGACTCACGATCCGTCCTCACAATTTTACTTCCGCCAGTACCTCGTCTCCTACCTTCCAAACTTCGCAGAAGCTCTCCTGCGAAACTTGCAGGACTAGCACTACTGGAACAAAGGATGCTGAGGATGTTCCCAGAATGAAATTTTCATTCTGCAGCGGAGTGTGTGCTGATTTTGAAACTCCCTGGCAGATTACGCTACTGGCCATTAAAATTGCTACACCAAGAAGAAATGCATATGATAAACAGGTATTCATTGGACAAGTAATTGGACACATATATTATACCAGAACTGACATGTGATTACATTTTCACGCGATTTGGGTGCATAGATCCGGAGAAATCAGTACCCAGGACAACCACCTCTGGCCGTAATAACGGCCTTGATACGCCTGGGCATTGAGTCAAACAGAGCTTGGACGGCGTGTACAGGTACAGCTACCCATGCAGCTTTAACACGATACCACAGTTCATCAAGAGTAGTGAGTGACTGCCATATTGTGACGAGCCAGTTGCTCGGCCACCATTGACCAGACGTTTTCAATTGTTGAGAGATCTGGAGAATGTGCTGGCCAGAGCAGCAGTCCAACATTTTCTGTACCCAGAAAGGCCCGTACAGGACCTGCAACATGCGGTCGTGAATTACCCACCTGAAATGTAGGGTTTCGCAGGGATCGAATGAAGGGTACAGCCACGGGTCGTAACACATCTGAAATGTAACGTCCACTGTTCAAAGCACCGTCAATGAGAACAACAGGTGACCGAGACATGTAACCAATGGCACCCCATGCCATCACGCCATCACGCTTCCAATGTGCGTTCACCGCGATGTCGCCAAACACGGATGCGACCATCATGATGCTGTAAACAGAACCTGGATTCATCCGAAAAAATGACGTTTTGCCATTCGTGCACCCACGTTCGTCGTCGAGTACACCATCGCAGGCGCTCGTGTCTGTGATGCAGCGTCAAAGGTAACCGCAGCCATGGTCTCCGAGCTGATAGTCCATGCTGCTACAGACGTCGTCGAACTGTTCGTGCAGATGGTTGTTGTTTTGCAAACGTCCCCATCTGTTGTCTCAGGGATCGAGACGTGGCTGCACGATCCGTTACAGCCATGCGGATAAGATGCCTGTCATCACGACTGCTAGTGGTACGAGGCCGTTGGGATCCAGCACGGCGTTCCGTATTACCCTCCTGAACCCACCGATTCCATATTCTGCTAACGGTCATTGGATTGCGACCAAAGCGAGCAGCAATGTCGCGATACGATAAACCGCAATTGCGATAGGCTACAATCCGATGGTACGCATTTCTCCTCCTTACACGAGGCATCACAACAACGTTTCACCAGGCAACGCCGGTCAACTGCTGTTTGTGTATGAGATATCGGTTGGAAACTTTCCTCTTGTCAGCACGTTGTAGGTGTAGCCACCGGCGCCAACGTTGTGTGATTGCTCTGAAAAGCTAATCATTTGCATATCACAGCATATTCTTTCTGTCGGTTAAATTTCGCGTCTGTAGCACGTCATCTTCGTGGTGTAGCAATTTTGATGGCCAGTAGTGTAAAACTGTGTGCCGGACCGAGACTCGAAGTCGGGACCTTTGCCTGCTAATCACCAGCTGTCTAGTGATTACAGTGTTCATAGTGCTACGATTTACAATGTCTGACCAGCTCCTCTGTTCGCTCAGTTTAATTCTGAGTCGGAGAACTAGGACGAATACAAATACGGGATACATCAGCACTTCGTGGCGTACGGAATCGGTGAGTCGTAACGCAGCGCCTGCTTTTCTGCGTGGGCTGGCCCCGCTACTTTTAAATTAGCTGTTAAGTTGTGCCCCCTTCAGCACCCCAGTTGATTACGACGATTTGCTCAAGAAATTTCGCGATTACTTTGCACATTAATCACGTATCACCGCGGCGCGTTTTAAATTTTTCCGAGCTTCCAAGCGCCCTGAGCAAACATTTAAGCAACGGGTCACGGACCTACAAGGGTTGTCACGACAGTGTCAATGTCAGTGTGTCCAGTATCCTGTCAGGCTACATAAGTGGACGAAATTATTCGAAATTTATTTATCGAGATCCTCCATGACCAGAAACTACGTAATCAAGTACTGAGCATCAGTAATTCTCAGACAGTGGGCCCCAGGCCGTCCCGTGTGAACGCACGCAGATCTACACTGGCTCGTCAAAACAAACAGGTGCCAGCATACTAGGATTCGCAGCGCGCACCCGTGAACCTCAACAAAGGCTCAGTGCGTAGCGTGAATAGCCGTGCTCCGCTTTTCGCGGAAATCAGTCCTGTGTCGGCTGTTTTGTGAAATATCATCATAGAGAATGTAGATTTCGGAAAACTACGTGTGATCATTGGAAAAAGACGGGATATATCAAGTCTGTTTGCAAGCTAAGAAGTATTCATCATTATCTGAGGAAATGGAAATGATGGCAAATGATGCCTACAAGATCGATTCCAAAGTGAACCAGGATCGCAATGGCAAGCTTGGCGAACGCTTGCCCAAAACTCAGGTTACCCCCACGCAAGAAACGAAACGTGTAGCTTCTTTTTACAACTATCGAATCACGACACTACACAAGGCGTTCACTCATATTCGGTCTGTGTGGACAAAACCATTATTGCAACACCAGTCGTAGAAAACAATGTTCTCGTAACAGAAAATATGTTTGGTTGTGTTGGAAGTTAATGGCAAGGATATTCTCTTTCAGCTAGACACGGAAGCTGCAACATGCCTCTTTAATCTGTAAACGTACCAGCTCATAGGCTCAAAAATGGCTCTGAGCACTATGGGACTTAACATCTGAGGTCATCAGTCCCCTAGAACTAAGAACTATTTAAACCTAACTAACCTAAGGACATCATACACATCCATGCCCGAGGCAGGACTCGAACCTGCGACCTTAGTGGTCGCACAGAGTTTCTCCACATGATATTTGAACGTTCGGAAGAACGGTGCAGCTTTGCCATTAGATTGAGGGTGAAAGGACTAGTAGTTAAATATTGTATGCTGTCGTCAGCACAAAACTGCTGAAAATCGGCTGACGTGATTTATGGTCTGCGTCAAAGACAAGGACCTCAAGAAGACAATTGAGACAAAAATTAGAATACGGACCCAGTACCATACTAGAAGCAGTGGTTCATGTTATGGAGACAACGAAAGGAAATTTATTGTATGCACCTACCAGCAACAACCATAGCGTGCTCCAGAAGGACCTGCGAAATCACCGTAGATGCATTTCCATGGTCCAGATGGATCTGGCCACTCAAAAAAGTGTTGTGACAGAGTGGACTGATGCTCTGCACAAATACTGCATTGAGAGACCATCCATGCCCTGCCAAGTACAATGACATCAGGTGAGCTGCTTTGTGAGAATGCTGTCCCAGAGACCTTGGTGCAACAGTGCAGAACTTCCTGCTAAAAGGAATGAGAAACCACAACCCATGCATCATAATTCTCTGTATGCAACAGCAGAACAACTGACTTGTAGATAATGCACAACAATGCAAAAAATAGCAATGCGCCGCAGGCTAGGGAATTTCGTTTGTACTATGTGGCCACCAATAGCGCCCTATTTGCAAAACAACTCGAAGAGCTGGATTGTACACATTTGCTCTAGCAATACACTAACAGTCAAAACTGAAATTTTAAATAATTTCAAAAGCCTGAGTATCGGTCTGATAACATGATTCATCAGCCGGATGAATCTCTTTGTTGGTACCGACCGGTAACTGAGACAAGTCAGCATTCAAATGCTGTACAGTGGGACTTTACAACAATTCATATTGATAATTAGACAACAACACAGGCGAACGTTGCAATTTTTTCACTGTCCGTGGTGGAACAGGCTTTGAAGGATTGAACAAAGCCGTTAAACGCCGGTGATCTGTAATCAAATAGAGCTTCCGACCATACAAATAATGGTGGAATTTGGTAACTACATAGATAAATTGTGTCCCCTTTTTCAAGTTGACTGTAATAGCGCTGGGTTTCCTTGAGAGATCTCGGGGCAAAAGCATTGGGCCTATCACAGAAACCACTTCTGTGGGAGAGTGCAGTTCCTATCCCGTAAGAAGATGGATCCACAGCTGACATCGCAGGCTTTGCTGGATCAGAATAAATCAGATTGTGGATTCATTATATCTTCAGTGTGGATGCGTATTTCGTTTGACCTCCTGTGCGAATATAAAATTAGCGAGCATGGAGGAGATGGACAGGGACTGAGGACATGCGCCGCTAGGTGGGAATGTGAGTCAGTTCGGGAGCGTGCAGAGATAGTCCACACATTTTCGACAAACACTGCGTCTGGATAGACCAGTGGTTAAAGCAACTAGTAAGCACTAGTAAGCAGAAGATCCTGGGTTCGACTCATTTTTCATTTTTCTGTGTGTGTGTATTTTTTTTATGTATGAATGTGTCGTTCCTTGTGACAGAGATTTTTTGTGGATTTCTTATTCTTTATGTGACTGGATGTTTGTGTGTGGAGGGGTGGTGGGAAAGGGGGGAGAGAGAGAGAGAGAGAGAGAGAGAGAGAGAGAGAGAGAGAGATATGTAGAGATAGAGAGAGGAAGCGGGAAGCGGGGAGGGAGCGATAGAGAGTGGGAGGAGGAGGGAGGAGAAGATTCATTAATTATTTATTCTGGTTATGCTTACGTTAGCCAACGGCTTTGCCGCAGTGGTAACACAAGTTCCCGTCAGATCACCAAAGTTAAGCGCTGTCGCTAACTTGGATGGGTGACCATCCGGTCTGCCGAGTGCTGTTGGCAAGCGGGGAGCACTCAGCCCTTGTGAGGCAAACTGAGGAGCTACTAGATTGAGAAGTACGGCTCCGGTCTCGTAAACTGACATAAGGCCAAGAGAGCGGTGTGCTGACCACATGCCTCTCCATGGTATACGCATCCAGTGACGCCTGTGATCTGAGGATGACTCGGTGGCTGGTCGGTACCGTTAGGCCTTCTAAGGCCTGTTTGGGCGGAGAGAGATGTTTATCATTTCTGTTTTTTATTGGTTTAGTGGCTAACATGATCAGTGAGTTGCTCCTTATATCGATTTGGTCATTAATTACTTTCTTTTTCATTGCAAGAGGTATTTGCATATGAAAGCTTTCCTGTAATGTCAGATGTTTTTTCTTGTGATTGTTCCCTGTAATAGTTTTCATGTCTTGTTACATGTTGGATGGTTCACGTCCACGTTTTATCAGGTGTTCAGCAATGGTGGAATGTCTAGTTTCATACTTTCTGCTTCTTATTTGTTCTTCATACCTAGTTTTGAAATTCGTGCCTGTCACCCCAGATATTCACACTCTTGCCATTCTAACTGGTGTATTCCTATTCCTAGGTAAAAAGCTGAAATTAATTTTGGGACGTGATGGCTTTAAGGGTTCTGGTTATTTCATTAATATTGTCTGCGGGTAGTTTGTCGTATGTCAGTAGATTTCCTTTAATTTGTTTTATTCCATCTGCGGTGGGTATCGAAATGCACTTGTTCTCCTTATTGAGAGAGATGAGTGATGCTGTTTATGGCATGTGTAGGTATCTTATTTGTGTTATGAGTTCTGTAGTAATCAAGTAACACACAAAATAAGTCCAAGTAACACAAATATGGCTTTATTCATGAACCTGTGAACAATAATGGTAATCAGACCCTCGTGGATCCCCATATATCAAGACACAGAACACATATGTGAACAGCACGACAAACAGAACATTACAGGTCAGTTAGCGCTGCTTTGTGCATATACAGGGTGTATCATAATTAATGGCGTAAACCCATACAGTTGAAAGTACACGATACTAGAAGCAAAAAAGTCTCAGTAAACATAGGGTCGAAAATGCATACCTTAAGAGCTATGAGCAATTTTTCATCTTCGATACTGTGAAACAAATCTCTTCTACTGCAAGTTCTTTGCTTTCTATATTTTGGGAAGTGGTAGTATGAACGAAAAAAAAAAAGTCCGGTAAACATGTGCTCTAAAATGCATTCCTTAAGTGCTATGAGTACTTGTTCATATTTGCTACTTTGAAACACAACTCTACTCTAGTGCTCGTAACTTTTATGGTATGCGTTTTAGAGCACATGTTTGCTGGACTTTTTTTCTTATTTTGGTCCATACTATCACTTCCCAAAATATGGAAAGCAAAGAACTTGCAGTAGACGAGATTTGTTTTACAGTATCGAAGATGAAAAATTGCTCGTAGCTCTTAAGGTATGCATTTTCGACCATATGTTTACTCAGACTTTTTTGCTTCTAGTATTGTGTACTTTCAGCTCTGTGCATTTACGCCATTTATTATGATACATCCTGTATATTAGCGAGTCAGTGGCAGACAGCGTAACCAGCCAGTGTGACCGAGCGGTTCTAGGCGCTTCAGTCTGGAACCGCGCGACCGCTACGGTCGCAGGTTCGAATCCTGCCTCGGGCATGGATGTGTGTGATGTCCTTAGGTTAGTTAGGTTTAAGTAGTTCTAAGTTCTAGGGGACTGATGACCTCAGATGTGAAGTCCCATAGTGCTCAGAGCCATTTAAGCGGAGAGTGCACCACACACATGCCTCCTCCAGGCAGCCTCCAACGGCCAGCCTGTGCTGGTACAGCTGGCAGCCAACATCACACTCAGTGCACCCATACTCACGTGCACTAGTAGTAGGGTATGGCACATTTCTCCTTTGTATGAAATGGCCACGCGACAGATGAGAAGCCGGCAACCCGACGAGTGACACATTCATCAGATCCAGTCCGTTGCCAGCTGGTGCTAACGAAGGGGACGGGACGATGCGCTTGGCAGGCACCAGAGCATGAGGCTGGAACATGCAAGGACGCAGGCCTACCCGAGTGTAGTGGGTCCGTGCGGCGCCTGAGAACAGCACCAGAGAGGAGGGTGCCATCACCATCGCTGCGTCAGCATCAGCAGGCAGGTCCCAATGCGGAGGAGATGGGGCTGCACCCACTGTCAATGATGGCTGAGGCAATGATGGCGAGGCGGCTGGTGGAGGCATCCCAAAAGGAAACAGCAGGCTGCAGCAACAGTCCTGAGGCTGGAAACAGACTGCTGCAAAGCCCCGGGAAGCAGGAATCCCAGGGCACCGCATGGGGACGAGGCAGCCAATGAGACAGGGGCTTCTTCACACCAGGCGACGATGGCCTTGAAGCGGAGGGTAGTAGGGCAAGCTGTGGCGATGGGGCTGCATCCATGAACCAGTAGCTTCCAGTGGTGAGTGGGGGCGCAACTGAGCAGGGTGGTGCGCCACCAGCCCATGGGCCAGATGGACGTCACAGACGTCGTCCCCTGTAGTGAACAACACTGGCCAGTATCCACTTGGGTCGGCGACCAAAGACACGCGTCCACACTGGCGATCCTAGCGTGAAGTGGCCATGCAAACCCAACCCCGAAAGGTGCTGCACAGGCTGCAGAAGGTGGAGGAGCGTCCCATGCCTGGCGTGGAGTGGGCCAGGGAGGCAGAGATGCCCTGGGAGTTGCCTGTTGTCGGGCATACCGCTCACAAGCCGCGACAAAACAGACAGTTTCGTCACCAATTTCTGGGCAAAAAGCAAGTCTTCTAGCTAATAGTTTAGTGCGCGAAACTCCCCAATGGCTCTGGTGGAGAAGACGTAGAACCTCGCGCCATAACACGGCGGGAATGACTACTTGGTTCAAATGGCTCTGAGCACTATGGGACTTAACATCTGAGGTCATCAGTCCCCTAGAACTCAGAACTACTTAAACCTAACCAACCTAAGGACATCACACACATCCATGCCCGAGGCAGGATTCGAACCTGCGGCCGCAGCGGTCGCACGGATACAGACTGAAGCGCTTAGAACCGCTCGGCTTCTCCGGCCGGCGGGAATGACTACTCTGGGAGAGAGTCTTCTGTAGACAACAGCAAAACATTGTCAAAAATAGAGATGTGATACTGTCTGAAGCCCAACCCTGAGGTTTATCTGTGCAGACCTGTTGAACAAACTGAACTATCTGGCAGAGAACCGGGTCAACAGCAATGGAAGCTACTATGCGCGAGCTTGTAGTTGGGAAACCGTTGACCGCGTCGTGCATTTCAGTATCACGATGGAAGCAAAGAAATGCTTCACGATCAAAGAAGGGATAACGGCGCACAGGAAGGCGGGACAAGGCGTCCGCACTGCGTGTTTAGACGTAGGTCCAAAATAGTTTTCGTAATTGTAGCGAGACGCGAATAACGCCCAGCGTTGTAGGCAGTATGCTGCCTTATCAGGCGAGGGAGTGTGAGAGTTAAACAAGTAACCCAAGGCTTTGTAGTCAGTGATAAGGCGAAACGTGGAGCCATACAAAAAAACATGAAATTTCTTGAGAGCACAGACGATGGGAAGAGCCTCTTTTTCCATCTGAGAGTACAGCTACTGGGCCAGAGTGATATTCAGAGGCGAAAGCAACAGGTCGTTCAGAGCCGTCGGCATTTCGGTGTGCTAGGACCGCGCCGAGGCTGTACTGTGAGGCGTCAGTCGCCAAAACTATGTGCTGGTCCAGAGAAAACGTAGCTAAACAAGGGGCCCAGAGTAGTTTGGATTTCAACACTTGGAAAGCACATTCACAATCTGCGCTCCAGCAAAAAGGTACTTCCTTGCATAACAAGGCATGCAACAGGTGGGGCAATGTGGCTGCCCTCGGCAGAAATGGTAGTAGGCTATCTTCCCCAAGAAGGCCTGAAGCTCGATCGTGAACGAGGGTCGAGGCATAGACGTAACAGTGGAGATGTGGTCTGGCAGAGAGCAAACCCCATCCTGCAAATACCTCAAACCCCAAATAAACAATAGAAGGTTGGAAAAACTGAGATTTCGTGAGGTTATATTGTAAGCCTGCAGACTGTAAGACAGAAAACAAAATGTGCGAATTTTTCAGGTGATCGGCCGTGGAAGACCCGTGACAAAAATATAATCCACATGATTAACGCAACCCGGCACAGGTATCGCCAGTTGCTCTAAAAATCGTTGTAAAACAGCAGGGGCGCTGGCCACAGCAAAAGGAAGGCGCAAATATTAATAGAGTCAAAAGGAACGATTCAAAACCAGCATTCGCCGAGACTCTTTGTTCACAGGAACTTGCAGATATGCTTCAGACAAATCAATTTTAGAAAAGTACTGGCAACCAGATATTTTCACCAACAGTTCTTCCTGACATGAGAGAGAACACGTATCCACGATCGACTGCGCATTGACAGTAGTACTGAAGTCGCCACAGAGGCGAAGTTTCCCCGACGGCTTTTGAACCACAACCAGTAGAGACGACCATTCACTAGCCATAACAGGTTGCACCATCCCTAGAGGTTGAAGTCTGTCCAATTCTGTTTACACGTGATCTTTCAAGGCGACAGAAATAGGACGCGCACGACTAAAATGAGGTGGAGCCGTGGATTTCAAATAAATGCGAACAGAAAAATTCGTAGCAAACCCTTCACCTTCCGAAAACAGGATAAAACCTTCTCGGTTTTCAAGTCGCGTCAATTCCAATAAAATTCTCTATCTTTTGATGGCTAGCTCCGCCATCGTCATCAGGAGTAAAGCTACTGACTGTCGGGGCTGGCATTATTTCCCGCCTATATATCTACAATTACTACCGATGGCACCAATCAGAGGGGGTCGAAACAATGCGTGTACGGACGGCGAGTTGGGCAGCTCATAAACGTAGGCCAGAGCTCGGTCGCTCGCTCGCTTGACTCAGCGGGCAAAACGCGTTTCTAAACCTCTTATCTCGCACCTGGGTGTATACGTAATAACAAGAATTGCATCTCCTATTGGAATTTACTATAATGAAGTCTTACTAATTACTTGTCGTTCAACAAAATTTAAAATCAATTCTCGATATAAATGGTATAACGGCTTGTTTATAGAATTTAGTCTCTTTTTTAGTCTCATTTTATAGAAGATGTAGTGCCTTATGCAAATGATAGTCATTTTGGTATGATTTTAATTGTATTGTACCCCAGTACGGCCGCAACAAGTGATTAGTAGGCCTATGGACTTCCTATCACTGTAGGATTAATAACAGTATGATTCCATAATAGTGGATTCCAGTAGAAGTTGCAATTCTCGTTTGTACATAGACACCCAGTTACGAGTAAACGGGTGTAGAAATGCAGTTTGTCTGCTGAGTTGAGAGAGCTTGGCCTACCTTCGTGCCGTACGCACCGCCGCCTGTCTTTCTGGTAGGCCTCGGCGGGGGACCGAGTGACGTCAGGTGGCGCGAGAGGCTGGCGCCACGTTTGAAACTGCCGCTCCCGCCTCCCCTACAAGCGTTAAGCATCCGCCGTTGCTTCCTGTCGACATCCAAAGCCCGCCCCCACGCTCTACGCAGTGTGTAACTCTGGACCCTGTTGAATTTTTTTCTGTTCGTTCTAATCTCCGCCACCTCTTTTAAAACTGAGTCCCAGCATGTTCACGCATGAGCCAAGACTCTTGTGTTCTCAAACTGCAGTTTGTGTCCGTTTTTGAGGCAATGCTCAGCTATGGCCAACTTGTCGAGCTCCATTTGCTTATTATGTCTCTTGCGCTCGGTACAACGCTCCGCAACTGTGTTAATTGTCTGGCCCATATAGATGCTGCCGCACTCACAAGGGACACCAAACATACCGGGAACACGAACAGTTATGTCGTCTTTAACGGAGCGCAAGATATCTCGCATCTTGGGGGCAGGCCGGAACAGTGATCTCAATCCATGTCTCTGCAGTACACGTCCTAACATGCTGCTCGCTCCGCACAATATGGAAGGAAAGCCGCCAGCTTGGCTTCTTCTGCCGATTTACAAGGCGTCCTTCTTCGGTGACACATGAAAGCGTTTGCAATTTCTCTTTTGCTGTGGCCATTCTCTCTGAACACTTGCCTCAAGTGCTGCTATTCATACTGTAGGTGGTCACGTCAGAAATAACTTTGGCCCTGTGTATTAACGTGTTCAGAAACACTTTCTTGTGTACAGAGTTGTGAAAACTATCGGCGTTCAATTATCGATCAATGTGTGTCGGTTTCCTGTACACTGATTGACCAAGCCGGCATCCTGCCTTCTGCTCAACTAAAACATTTATGAACGGAAGCTTACCATCCATCTTCATCTCGAGGGTAAATTTAATGTTGGAATGGACACCATTCATGTGATCCACGAACTGCTGCAGTGTATTTTCTACGTGAGTCCATATCAGGAAGGTCTCATCGACGTACTTCAGGAAGCAAGACGGACGCAACACCCCAGAGTTCAGAGCCTGCTGCTCGAAGTGCTCCATGAAGAAATTAGTGACTGCAGGAGACAGTGGCGAGCCCATTGCTGCGCTATCCGTCATTTTGTAATATTCGTCTCGGTACAAGAAGTACGTTGTCGGTAGAACATGACGGAATAACTTGACGGTTCCAGGTGGAATCTGTTGGGCCAAAAGATCCAGCGTGTCTTGTACTGGCACCCTCATAAAAAATGTCACCACGTCTAGACTAATCATTACATAGTTCGACATATTTTAATTTTCTTGAGCGTTTCAACAAATGTCTACGAGTTTACAACATGGTGTTCACAATGACCCTGTTTTTGCACCAATAATCCTGGAAGACGTTTTGCCAGCCTGTAGGTGGGCGAGCTGATTGTACTAACAATGGCCTTAAGAGGAACATGTTCCTTATGTATCTTCGGCAGTCCATAAAGCCTAGGAGAACTGAGGCATTAATTTATTCACCACTTCATCTGGTAAACCAGATTCCTTTAATAACTTCCCCGTGTACGTGACTATGGCCTGTGTCGGATCGCGACTAAGCTTCCGGTACGCGTCATCTTCTAATAAATTTAGTACCTTCGGGTGCTAGTCTTCAATGTTCAGAAAGACGGTGGCATTTCCTTTGTCGGCTGGTAAGACAACCAAATCCTCGTTCTTACGCAATAAGCGTAAGCCACATCGTTCCTTCTGGCTAATATTGCATTCCAAAGGCTTAGCTTTCGACAGTATATGGCTGGCGGTTAGTCTGACGTCCTCAGCTGCGTCGTACGAGAGATGCCGAATGCCCTGATCTATTCCACCAATGATTTCTACAATTGGCAACGTCACGGGACGTGAAAAATTAAGGCATTTACTCAGCACTGCCACAGAGCTGTCGTCCAGTTCTTATTGAGATAGATTAACAACTGTTCTGCGGGCCTTATCGTTCTCCACGTCAGCTCTTCCGTGAGTCAGATGGTCAAACTTGCTGTGTTGTTTATATACCTACTATTACGGCCGCTGGCACCAATCAGAGAGAGCCGAACGACGGGTGCGTGGAAGGCGAGTTGGGCAGCTCATACACTATGTGATCAAAAGTATCCGGAAACCTGGCTGAAAACAACTTAAAAGTTCATGGAGTCCTCCACTGGTAATGTTGGAATTCAGTGTGGTGTTGGCCCACCCTTAGCCTTGATGACAGCTTCCACTCTCGCAGGCACACATTCAAACAGGATCTGGAAGATTTCTTGGGGAATGGTAGCCCATTCTTCACGGTGTGCTGCAATGAGGAGAGGAATCTATGTCAGTCGGTGACGCCTGGCACGAAGTCGGCGTTCCAAAACGTCCCAAAGGTGTTCTACAGGATTCAGGTCAGGACTCTGTGCAGGCCAGTCCATTACAGGGATGTTATTGTCGTGTAACCACTCCGCCACAGGCAGTGCATTTTGAACTTGTGCTCAATCGTGTTGAAAGATACAATCACCATCCCCGAATTGCTCTTCAACAGCGGGAAGCCAGAAGGAGCTTAAAACATCAGTGTAGGCCTGTGCTATGATAGTGCCATGCAAACCAAGAAAGGGTGCATGCCCCCTCCATGAAAAACACGACCACACCATAACACCAACGCCTCCGAATTTTACTGTTGACATTACACACGCTGGCAGATGAAGTTCACCGGGCACTCGTCATACCCACACCCTGCCATAAGATCGACACATTGTGTAACATGAGTCTTCACTCCAGACAACATTTTTCCATTGTTCAATTGTTCAATGTTTAAGCTTCTTACACCAAGCGAGAAGTCATTTGGCATTTACCGGCGTGATGCGTGGCTTATGAGCAGCCACTCGACCATAAAATCCAAGTTTCCTCCCCTTCTGCCTAACTGTCGTAGTACTTGCTATGGATCCTGACGCAGTTTGGAATGTCTGTGTGATGGCCTGGTTAGATGTCTGCCTATTACACATTACGACCCTCTTCAATTGTCGGCTGTCTCTGTCAGTCACTGTGCGGCTGGTCCCGGCGGAGGTTCGAGTCTTCCCTCGGGCATGGGTGTGTGTGTTTGTCCTTAGGATAATTTAGGTTAAGTAGTGTGTAAGCTTAGGGACTGATGACCTTAGCAGTTAAGTCCCATAAGATTTCACACACATCTGAACATCTGTCAGTCAACAGACGAGGTCAGCTTGCACGCTTCTGTGCTGCACGTGTCCCTTCACGTTTCCACTTCACTATCACATCGGAAACAGTAGTCCTAGGGATGTTTAGGAGTGTAGAAATCTCGCGTGCAGACGTATGACACAAGTGACACCCCGTCACCTGACCACCATCGAAGTCCGTGAGTTCCGCGGAGCGCCCTATTCTGCTGTCTAACGATCTCTAATGACTACTGAGGTCGCAGATATGGAGTACCTGGCAGTAGGTGGCAGCACAATGCACCTAATATGAAAAACGTATGTTTTTGGGGGTTTCCGGATACTTTTGATCACACAGTGTAGCTGCGGGAAACAGTGCCCGCCTTGGCGGTCAGTAGTTTTACCTCTGCCTACGGTGGTTGAGCTAGCCATCGAAAGCACAAGAATTTTACTGGAGTTGACGCAGCTTGCAAACCGAGAAGACTTTATCCAGTCATGCCGCCGCGAAAGACTCCGAGGACACATAACTTTCCTCGACGGCGAGAACGTAATATGCAGCGTGAGACTGCTGGAGAAACTGTGCAAAAGGAAATCACATCTGCTGAGTTGCTTATCATTTTTGAAACTCTGTCAGGATAAGGAGGTAACTCATCGATTTGCTGTAGTTAAGCACCACATCTCTACTGCTGCTGTGGACAGAATTTTGAAGAGGATAACTCACGTCGTAGAGGGACAGCGGATACGGCAGCCAAGATATGAGCTCGATCCTAATGCCAGAAACCTGTTTGCTTGTCATCAATTTTTGTCATGAACTCTGTTGGAATTCGATTGGGACTGGGTAGACATAGCCACGGCAGCACAACAGCATGCTAGTTTGTGTCAGACAACATCTAGGCAGCGTAAAAAGGCTGAGTGCTTAACTCACGGAGGAACTGACGTGGAGAATGATAAGTCCCACAGAACAGTTGTTAATCTCTCTCAACAAGAACTGGACGACGGATCTGTGGCTGCGCTGAGTAGTTAGTTGTTTGGGGGAAGCGACCAAACAGCGAGGTCATCGGTCTCATCGGATTAGGTAAGGATGGGGAGGGAAGTCGGCCGTGCCCTTTCAAAGGAACCATCCCGGCATTCGCCTGGAGCGATTTAGGGAAATCACGGAAAACCTAAATCAGGATGGCCGGACGCGGGATTGAACCGTCGTCCTCCCGAACGAGAGTCCAGTGTGATAACCACTGCGCCACCTCGCTTGGTGCGCTGAGTATAGGCCTTAATTTGCCATTAGTCCCGCGACATCTGCCAATTTCGGAGATAATTAGTGGAATAGAGCAGTGCATTCGTCGACTCTCGCATGACGCAGCTGAGGACGTCAGACAACCACTGTTGAAAGTTAAGCCACTGAAATCAAATATTAGTCAGGAGGAACGACGTGGCTTACGCTAATTGCGTGAGAATCAGGGCGTCATTGTCTTGTCAGCTGACAAAGGAAGTGCCACCGCGGTTCTTGACACTGAAGACGACAACCCGAAGGTGCTAAATTTATTAGAAGATGATGAAGTGGTGAAGAAATTAATGCCTCTCGCCGTCAGACATCCGAGGTTTTATGGAATGCGGAAGATATATAAGGAACATTTTCCTCTTAAGGCCATTGTTAGTGCAATCAGCTCGCTCACCTAAGGACTGGCAAAACGTCTTGCCGGATTATTAGCGCAAAAACTGGGTTATAGTGAACACCATGTTGTAAACTCGTAGACATTTGTTGAAACGATCAAGAAAATGAAAATGGGTCGAAACGATGTAATGGTTGGTCTGGAAGTGGTGTCACGTTTCACGAGTATTCCTGTACAAGACACGCTGGATCTTTTGGCCCAACAGTTTCCACCTGGAATCGTCAAGTTGTTCCGTCATGTTTTAACGACAATGTACTTCTTGTAACGAGGCAAATATTACGAAATGACGGATGGCATAGCAGTGGGCTCGCCACTGTCTCCTGCAATCGCGAATTTCTTCATGGAGCACTTCGAGGAGCAGGCTCTGAACCCTGCGGTGTTGCGTCTGTCTTGCTTCCTTAGGTATGTCGATGATACCTTCCTGATGTGGCCTCACGGAGAAAATACACGGCAGCAGTTCGTGGACCACATGAACGATGTCCATCCCAACATTAAATTTACCCTCGAGATGGAGAATGATGGCAAGCTTCCGTTCTTAATTGTTTCAGTTGAGCAGTTGGCAGGGGGCCGGCTTGGTCATTCTGTGTACAGGAAACCGGGGCACACTGGCGCCGATAGTTTTCACCACTCTGTACACAAGAAAGTGTTCCTGAACACGTTAATGCACAGAGCAAAATTATTTCTGACAACGACCACCTACAGCCTGAATTGTGAGGCAAGTGTACAGAGAGATTGGTTACAGCAATAGAGAAATTGGAAACACTTTCATGTGTCACTGCCTTGTGAATAGGCAGAAGAAGCCAAGCTGGCGGTTTTCCTGCCATATTGTGCGGAGCGAGCAGCAAGTTAGGACGTGTATTGCAGAGACATGGATTGAGACCAGTGTTTCGCCCGCCCCCAAGATGCGAGATATCTTGCGCCCCGTTGAAGACGACAGAAATGTTCGTGTGCCCGTGTGTTCAGTAAAGTCTTCAAGTCCATCCTCTCCTGCCGTATTCATCACTACCTTAACCACCACCAGCTTCTTCCCCTTACCCTGTGTGGCTTCCGGCCCTCAACAAGCAGCTCCTTAATCTTACCAATTTTCTTTCTGTCCAACATACTCCCATCGCTCCACTATCTTTGTTTCCCTCGACCTCTAGAACGCCTATGATCATGTCTGGCATCCAGGGCTGCTCTTTAAACTCGAGACCTGTGCTCTTCCAACCAATTTCGTCCGTCTCATTGCTTCCTTCCTGTCCCATCGTCCCTACTATGTCACTATCTACAATACCAACTCCCGTACTTTCTACCCCACAACTGGCATGCCCAAAGGCTCTGTCCTTTCCCATCTCCTCTATCTAATGGTACTGAAGATATGCCCAAACCTCCCCTGCCTGTTCACACCTACAAATCTTTGATTCTCCCCATCCTTTTTATGCAAGTGTTGCGTGGATTTCCACCCCTCCCACATTCTATAAAGCCTTACAAATTCTTGAAAGTCATGCACTCCACCTTGCCTTCAAAAAGGAAGGATGCAAAATTCTGCACTGGTACAAATGTGTGGATGACATAATTTCTATGATAGATGAACCAACAGAGAAAATACACTCCTGGAAATGGAAAAAAGAACACATTGACACCGGTGTGTCAGACCCACCATACTTGCTCCGGACACTGCGAGAGGGCTGTACAAGCAATGATCACACGCACGGCACAGCGGACACACCAGGAACCGCGGTGTTGGCCGTCGAATGGCGCTAGCTGCGCAGCATTTGTGCACCGCCGCCGTCAGTGTCAGCCAGTTTGCCGTGGCATACGGAGCTCCATCGCAGTCTTTAACACTGGTAGCATGCCGCGACAGCGTGGACGTGAACCGTATGTGTAGTTGACGGACTTTGAGCGAGGGCGTATAGTGGGCATGCGGGAGGCCGGGTGGACGTACCGCCGAATTGCTCAACACGTGGGGCGTGAGGTCTCCACAGTACATCGATGTTGTCGCCAGTGGTCGGCGGAAGGTGCACGTGCCCGTCGACCTGGGACCGGACCGCAGCGACGCTCGGATGCACGCCAAGACCGTAGGATCCTACGCAGTGCCGTAGGGGACCGCACCGCCACTTCCCAGCAAATTAGGGACACTGTTGCTCCTGGGGTATCGGCGAGGACCATTCGCAACCGTCTCCATGAAGCTGGGCTACGGTCCCGCACACCGTTAGGCCGTCTTCCGCTCACGCCTCAACATCGTGCAGCCCGCCTCCAGTGGTGTCGCGACAGGCGTGAATGGAGGGACGAATGGAGACGTGTCGTCTTCAGCGATGAGAGTCGCTCCTGCCTTGGTGCCAATGATGGTCGTATGCGTGTTTGGCGCCGTGCAGGTGAGCGCCACAATCAGGACTGCATACGACCGATGCACACAGGGCCAACACCCGGCATCATGGTGTGGGGAGCGATCTCCTACACTGGCCGTACACCACTGGTGATCGTCGAGGGGACACTGAATAGTGCACGGTACATCCAAACCGTCATAGAACCCATCGTTCTACCATTCCTAGACCGGCAAGGGAACTTGCTGTTCCAACAGGACAATGCACGTCCGCATGTATCCCGTGCCACCCAACGTGCTCTAGAAGGTGTAAGACAACTACCCTGGGCAGCAAGATCTCCGGATCTGTCCCCCATTGAGCATGTTTGGGACTGGATGAAGCGTCGTCTCACGCGGTCTGCACGTCCAGCACGAACGCTGGTCCAACTGAGGCGCCAGGTGGAAATGGCATGGCAAGCCGTTCCACAGCACTACATCCAGCATCTCTACGATCGTCTCCATGGGAGAATAGCAGCCTGCATTGCTGCGAAAGGTGGATATACACTGTACTAGTGCCGACATTGTGCATGCTCTGTTGCCTGTGTCTTTGTGCCTGTGGTTCTGTCAGTGTGATCATGTGATGTATCTGACCCCAGGAATGTGTCAATAAAGTTTCCCCTTCCTGGGACAATGAATTCACGGTGTTCTTATTTCAATTTCCAGGAGTGTAGATGATCTTCATACATACATAAACAGTATAAACAAAAATATTCAATTCACCATGGAGAAAGAAACACAGAAGCAAATAAATTTCTAGGTTATAAAAATAAAGAGGGACAGCTATAAACACGTGTTTGACATCTTCAGAAAGCCAACAGCCACAGATATAATTATACATGCTTCATCCAACCACCTATAAAATCAATAATTGGCGGCCTGCGAAACATGTTACACAGACTAAATATACACATCAAAAAAGGTTTTGCATTATCCAGGTTCCCAGAACATCTCAAGACAGACCTTGACTGCGGATATCGTATCACAGAGACAGTGCCTTTGACTGTTCAGAGTTGTCACTAAACCCGCCCAAAGATCTAAACAACCATGCATGAGCAGTGCCTGTTAGACTGAGGGGGTCCGACAACCGATCAGTTCCAGTCATTCCACCAGGAAGTAGGTACATGGCTCGTGTTGTCAGTAATTCAACCATGCCTAGACGGTCAATACCGCGGTTCGATGGGGTCCGCATTATTACTTTGTGCCAGGAACGGCCCTCAACAAGGGAAGTGTCAGGCGCCTCGGAGTGAACCTAAGCGATGTTGTTTGGTCATGGAGTAGATATAGAGAGACAAGAACTGTCGATGACATGCCCCGCTCAGGCCGCCCAAGTTCTAATACTGCAGAGGATGGACGCTACCTACGGATTATGGCTCGGAGTAACCCTGACAGTTGAATAATGCTTTTCGTGCAGCCACAGGACGTCTTGTTACGACTCAAACTGTGCGCGATAGGCTGCATGATGCGTAACTTCATTGCCGACGTCCATGGCGAGTTCCATCTTTGCAACCACGACACCATGCAGCGCGGTACGGATGGACCCAACAATATGCCGAATGGACAGCTCAGGATTGGAATCACGTTCTCTTCTCCGATGAGTGTCGCATATGCCTTCAACCAGACAATCGTCAGAGACGTGTTTGGAGGCAAGCCAGTCAGGCTGAACGCCTTAGACACACTGTCCAGCGAATGAAGCAAGGTGGAGGTTCCTTGACATTTTTGGGTGGCGTTATGTGGCGCAGATGTACGCCGCTGGTGGTCATGGAAAGCCTGTAACGGCTTACGATACGTGAATGCCATGCTCCGATCGACAGTACAACCATATCGGCAGCATATTGGCTAGACATTCGTATTCATGGACGACAATTCGCTCCCCCGTCGTGCACATTTTGTGAATGACTCCCTTCAGGATAACGATATCGCTCGACTAGTGGCCAGCATGTTCTCCAGACATGAACCCTATAGAACATGCCTAGGGTAGATTGAAAAGGGCTGTTTATGGACAACGTGATCCACCAACCACTCTGAGGGATCTACGCCGAATCGCTGTTGAGGAGTGGGACAATCTGGACAAACAGTGCATTGATGAACTTGTGGATAGTATGCTGCAACGAATACAGGCATGCATCAATGCAAGAGGACGTGCTACTGGGTATTAGAGGTACTGGTGTGTACAGCAGTCTCGGCCACCACCTCTGAAGGTCTCGCTGTATGGTGGTACAACATGCAATGTCTGGTTTTCATGAGCAATAAAAAGGCGGAAATTATGTTTATTTTGATCTCTATTCCAGTTTTCTGTCCATGTTCCGGAACCCTCGGAACCAAGATGATGCAAAACTTTTTTTGATGTGTGTAATATCCCATTCAACAAATAAAACTATGAAAAAGAATTACAAACAATACAATTCATATCCACAAGGATGGTTACAGCACCCATATAGTACATAGACTGAACCAAAAAATGAAATCACAACTAAATAAAAATGAAAATAAACAGAGAACACAAACACCAGGAGAAACCCACGGACACTGCAACACACTTGAAAACACAAAACAGTAACACTCATGACATGACTAACAGAAAGAAATGGTACACTGTAACATGCAAACACAAATCAACACACAGGATAGCAAACATGCTAAAGAAACAGGTGTTGCACATTGCACACGGAACAATAAGCACACTCGTCAAATCAGAAAAATACCTAGGAACAGAAATATACCAGTTAGAATGCCAAGAATGTGAATCAGCATATATGGGAATGACAGGCACGAATTTCAAAACTAGGTATCAAGACATATAAGAGGCAGTGAGTATGAAACTAGCCATTCTACCTTTGCTGAACACCTGATAAACATGGACATGAACCATTCAACATGTAACAAGACATGAAAATTATTAGAGTAAACAATCACAACAAAAAAATTCCTGACATTATAGGAATACTTTCACTTACAAAGATGACGTGTAACAGACGCGAAATTTAACCAACAGGAAGAAGATGCTGTGATATGCAAATGATTAGCTTTTCAGACCATTCACGCAATGTTGGTACCGTTGGCGACACCTACAACGTGCTGATATGAGGAAAGTTTCCAACCGATTTCTCATACACAAACAGCAGTTGACCGACATTCTCAGGTGAAACGTTGTTGTGATGCCTCGTGTAAGGAAGAGAAATGCGTACCATCACGTTTCCGACTTTGATAAAGGCCGGATTGTAGCCTATCGCGATTGCGGTTTATCGTATCGTGGCATTGCTGCTCGCGTTGGTCGAGATCCAATGACTGTTAGCAAAATATGGAATCGGTGGGTTCAGGAGGGTAATACGGAACGCCGTGCTGGATTCCAACGGCCTCGTATCACTAGCAGTCGAGATGACAGGCATCTTATCCGCATGGCTGTAACGGATAGTGCAGGCACGTCTCGATCCCTGAGTCAACAGATGGGGACGTTTGCAACACAACAGCCATCTGCACGAACAGTTCGACGACGTTTGCAGCAGCATGGACTATCAGCTCGGAGACCATGGCTGCGGTTACCCTTGACGCTGCATCACAGACACGAGCGCCTGCGATGGTGTACGCAACGACGAACCTCGGTGCACGAATGGCAAAACGTCATTTTTTCGGATGAATCCAGGTTCTGTTTACTGCATCATGATGGTCGCATCCGTGTTTGGCGACATCGCGGTGAACGCACATTGGAAGCATGCATCGTCATCGCCACACTGGCGTATCACCCGGCGTGATGGTATGGGGTGCGATTGGTTACACGTCTCGGTCACCTCTTGTTCGCATTGACGGCACTTTGAACAGTGGACGTTACATTTCAGATGTGTTACGACCCGTGGCTCTACCCTTCATTCGATCCCTGCGAAACACTACATTTCAGCAGGATAATGCACGACCGTATGTTGCACGTCCTGTACGAGCTTTACTGGATACAGAAAATTTTGGACTGCTGCCCTGGCCAGCATATTCTCCAGATCTCTCACCAATTGAAAAACGTCTGGTCAATGGTAGCCGAGCAACTGGCCCGTCACAATAAGCCAGTCACTACCCTTGATGAACTGTGGTATCGTGTTGAAGCTGCATGTTCAGCTGTACCTGTACACGCCATCCAAGCTCTGTTTGACTCAATGCCCAGGCGTATCAAGGCCGATATTACGGCCAGAGGTGGTTGTTATGGGTACTGATTTCTCAGGATCTATGCACCCAAATTGAGTGAAAATGTAGTCACATGTCAGTTCCAGTGTAATATATTTGTCCAATGAATACCCGTTTATCATCTGCATTTGTTCTTGGTAAAGCAATTTTTTATCTTAGATCTTGTAACTACAAATAGGCCGGGCTTTTTCGACAATGTTAGTACAGAAACGGGGATTAGTGATCATGGTGTCATTATAGCAAATATGCTTATGAAAGTTAATAAATCAGTCAAGAAGGTTAGGAGAGAGTTTCAGCTAGATAGAGCAGACAGTGAATTGACATCACTTAGTTCCAGTAAGAGGGACATAGAGGAATTATGGGCAAAGCTCAAACAGACTGTAAATCGTGGGGTGGAGAGTTATGTGCCTAGGAGTGGTTAAAGGATGGGAAACACCCACCATGGTTTAACAACGAAATTCGGAAGATGCTGAGGAAGCAGAGGCTGTTGCACTCCCGGTTCAAAAGAGAACGCACAAATGACGTCAAGCAAAGGTTAGTAGAGAGGTTCGTGCATCTGTGAAAAGCTATATGCGCGGAGCACACAACGGCTACCACTGTCACACCTTACCAAAAGATCTGACAGAAAACCCGAGCATATTCTGGTTCTATGTAAAATCGCCAAGCGTGTCTAAGGCTTCCGTTCAGGCTCTTGTTGATCAGTCTGGTGTGGCAGTTGAAGACAGCAAAATGAAAGTCGAAGTTTTAAATTTGACGTTCAAGAAATCGCTCACATAGGAGACTCGTACAAATAAACCGTCATTTGAGCATCGGGCAGACTCCCGCATGGACGACAAAGAAATAAGCATCCCTGGCGTAGAGAAACAACTGAAAGATTTGAAACCAAATAAATCACCAGGTCCCGACGGAATCCCAATTCGGTTTCACAAATAGTAGTATACGGCGTTGTCCCCTTACCTAGCTTGCATTTATTGTGAATCTCTCACTTAGCACAAAGTCCCAAGCGACCGAAGAATAGCGTAGGCGACTCTAGTATATAAGAAGCATATAAGGACATACCCACAAAATTACAGACCAATATCCGTAACTTCGGTTTGCTGCAGAATCCTTGAACACATGGTGTCCCGCTGCAGACTGTTAACGAAGGTACTGGCATATGGAATAAGTTCACAAGTCTGTGAGTGGCTCAATGACCTCTTAAGTAACAGAACCCAGTATGTTGTCCTCGACGGCGGATGTTCATCGGAGACAAGGGAAACTTCAGGAGTGCGCCAGGGAAGTGTGAAGAACGCGATCGAGCGCTCGCGTTTGTGTGTGTGTGAATGTTGTGTGTGTCTTTACTATCTTTACTGACGAAGGCTATGGCCGAAAGCTCTATGTGAATGTCTGTTAATCGTGTCTGTCCGCAACTCGACGTGTCTTGTTTACGGTGTTGTATTGTATTGTATGTTAACCGGGGACATAGAAACGACGGAGAGGCTCCGTCCCTGTGGTCCACAACCCCACGACGACTACCGCAGTCCACTTCGCCCCTCCGCCGCCCCACACCGAACCCAGGGTTATTGTGCGGTTCGGCCATCGGTGGACCCCCCCCCCCAGGGAACGTCTCACACCACGAGTGTAACCCCTATGTTTGTGTGGTAGAGTAATGGTGGTGTACGCGTACGTAGAGAACTTGTTTGCGCAGCAATCGCCGACTTACTGTAACTGAGGCGGAATAAGGGGAACCAGCCCGCATTCACCGAGGCAGATGGAAAACCACCTAAAAACCATCCACAGACTCGCCGGTTCACTGGACCTCGACACAAATCCGCCGGGCGGGTCCGGCGCTCCTTCCCGCCCGGAATTCTTTACGGTAAGTAGCAATCTGAGTTTTTCTGCATTGTTAAAATTTCTAGCTCCAAATGTGGAAAAATGTAAATTAATCCGGATGAGAAGGAAGAACAAACCTTTAATGTTCGGTTGCAGTATTAGTAGTGTTGTGGGGCGGCGGATGTATAAGTTTGAAATAATAAATTATCTACTGTTGTATAAACGCTTGCGTGTTGAATCAGTTTCTAGCTTTTAGAATGTTGTTATTGCTGTCTTTTGCCGTGCTCAACACTGGCTCTCTATTTACTCCGTGACCCCCAGAAAGTGATTTAATAAAACTTGGAGCCAGTAAATAGATATCCTAGTGCCCACTTTACCTGAGCATGTTCTTATAGCTGCAGCTTATAGCTCTGAGGAATTAGGAGATTGTCCGGGATTTCTAATCAAAAACGGTTTTCCAAAATAGTTGAGTATATTCTGAAATTCACTAATAAAAACCACAAGTATCCCTACAACCTAACTAACAGAACAGTTCAGAGTCTAATGCGCTGATGCAACTATAAATGTCCGAATCAACTGTTAAAAAGAATGCTCGCCAAAATTTGATGAAAATATTTCATCAAACGCCACGCTAAATATTTGGTAGAATGTCTGTCCCGCGACGGCACGTGAAAATACGACAGTACGCAAACTGAAGCTAGATAATGAAAATAATCCCAGAATTAACACTGCACATGAAATGTTTTCATGGTTCCGCATATCTCTAGTAACTTAATACGGCACCCGAGGCTGTTTGTAGCAGATACACTGATGCGACGCGACTACCGACACAGATGGCGTGTCATTCGGCGTCTGGAGAGAACTGGGGCCTTGCTTCCTCGCGCAGTGTTCTTATATATAAAGCCGCGGTGCGGACGGCTGAGGGAACGCCTGATTAAATCCGCTCTCCCGACTAGCCGCTGGGCTAGTAACGCACCACTTCAAGTTACATAATAATTTATAGCTTCTTTGGCTGATGGCCGAAGAAGCTCTTAATTTAAACGTGCATTCAGCACGCAGGTAAGTATTGATAATAAAATTTTGACGTGGCTAAGTTAAATACTTTGGGCGAGAGAATTAATCTAATTACCCTGCACGCAGCAAATGAGCTCTGAACTGTCCCTTTTGAGATCCGCTATCGCTATAATTTTATAGGTATTAAAAAGAAACTTTACACATCTTCATAATCATAGCGGACCTCCAACCTATTTAAATCTAAACATCCTAGCCTTATTTACTAGCCTACTTAATCTATCTTGCTTCCTTCAGTTTTGAGACGAAAACCAGAAAATCATGAATTTCCACTAAAGTCTTAATTTGTGAAATCCAAAGTACTGTTTTTATTAAATCATTATGAAAGATGAATCTAAATATAAATTTTGAAGTCTCTAGCTCTTTTCTGTTGCGCCAATGATTTTTCCAGAAAAACGTCCAAATCTCGGAAATGGCTGAAGTTATCGAACTGATATTTAACACACATTAATTTAGTATTATTTTTGACATGCTAGAAAATTTTTAGTTCATTTGCTTGATTTTTAAGGTATTGCGCAACATTTATGACGTCAGAGCTAGTTACAGCAGACTGACTTGCACATAATGGAAACTGATGTGAATTTACTATAGCGTGAGTAGGCTGCTTCCCTACATCACCCTCTACTTAAATTTTTTGTTTATGAATGTTAATGAATGAAAAAAAAATTTAATTACAAAAAGGGAAGCAAGAGTACAGTTTAACTTCCGATGAAAAATCAAAATTGAAATATAAACCTGTAGAAACATTAAAGAAAATTGATTACCTACATTAATTATTTAAATTGTAGGCATGTTCACTGCCTTTTAAACAATGTCATTACTCAAAATTTTAAGCAAAGTCAACGAAATATTTTGGCATACATATTGCCTTAGACAAACAAACACATACAAATTGAAAAATTGTAAAAATCTTAGATCCATTAAATACATTAAATGCATTTTTACATACACAAATTCAGAGAAAATAACATGATACATAAACAGATGATTATCTCTTAGCAGTCTTTTCTAAATCTGAAAGAAAAGTTCACAAATAATTTTTACACACGTGGTTGTAGCCGCTTTGGCTGGCGTCCTACACTTCCATTCACAAGTGTAGAGGAGGGGAAGTTGCTATGGTGTGCGTCCTTCACGTTCTCTCTAAATTACATGGGGGAAAGGGGAGGGGTCACTGTGAGTTGTGTCCAAGTCACTCCACGCTTTCACGCAGCTACCAGGCTGCCATTATCTGGTTTGTCCTGTAGAACAAACAAAAAGAGTGCCTCAGACTCTGTTCACTTAATATCTATGGGTGGGTCACAATGAAATGGGGATATATACATTTTATCCTTCAGTATGTTGCTGGAACAAAGTTAACAGAATTTTTTTCAATTCTACTCTCGTGGTTACTTAATTGTCATAAAATCGGTAAACAAATGGTTCAAAACGCCGTTAGTCACGTACTGGAGAAAATTTATGCTCCTATGGCATACAATCATAAATCATATTTAATCTGAATTTCTTATTTCTGGGCCGGAACGCTGAACCAATGCTCGGTACATTCCTGAATACATTTGTATTTTAAGCACTTAACTGACTCATCTTTGATTACTTTATTCTTAGAGATAGTATGAGTATGATTAGTGGTTGTTTTCTCAGCTTCTTTGTACATGTGAGTAACTTTTGGCAATAGTACAGTTTTGAGTGTTCAAAACACACTACGTTTAGTTGACTACTAAATCCACTAATTGGTCCTCTGCTGTTGTCAGTCCCACATCTGCAATTAGGTACTTACTTACTTAGAAGTGTATTTATGCTGAGCTAAAATAATGGTTTCACGTCTGTCATTATGTTACTTATTTAATTTGCTAGTGTATGAACTTATTTAACACTCACTCCATTTTAAAGCATAGGAAAGCACATTTATTTCATATTCATAGTGTACTGCAGCTGATCAGTTTGCTCACGTGGCAATCCATTTCCACTCGATCGGATGCTGAAACCTCAGGTAGTCTCTCTCAGACCTACCACTAAATTGCATCAAATAATTATGGACGAGCGTTATGCTAAATTCCTTAAACCTATAGGACACCATGAGCTGCTCTGTCTCATCTAACCTAAGGGTACCTATGGTCGCATTCACGCCTCCAACTCATAACCTCAATACGTGTAGGTGTATCCTGTCACACACTACACTAAAATAATGGCCAACTCCAATCGTATAAATACTTCAGGGACGTGTCCTTCACGTCTCAACCACTAACACTGCTCAATTCCATTACACTGCCTTTCCTTGCTATACCAGGTGAGTTCATCCTTACAACTTATCTGCATATTTTTCATAACACTAAGCAATCTCTTTTACTATTTCTTAGTTAGCTCTAATGCATACACTAGGTTTCACTACCACTTCAGATCCTGCTTGTTCATGAATTCATATTTCTTTTTAAATTACTGTTGGTGGACCATTTTCAGTAAAACAACACTTTGTAGTTACTATATTACCTGGGTTCTATACATACTTGTTACTCCAATACATTTGTATCTTAATTACGTCATACTTCTCTATTGTTTGTCACTATTAGGTTTGTTACATTAGGTATTTTTCTTCACTAATCGGTAGATAGAATGGTTACATAACTCATGGCTTGATAGCCATGACAGAAAATTTTCACGTCTGGAAAGAAGAGATCGAAATTTTTGAGGATAGGAAAGATGAAGAGTGAGTGAGACCTGAAAGGGAAAGAAGATCTCACACAGCTGGGACTGCACAGCTGCCACACTGTGTAGAGGTTACAGAACAACCTCCTCCCTACAGCATTCATTAGTTTAATGCTGGCTTGATTAGCATAATGGAAAATTTTGTGTTGGAAAGTAGAGGTCGAAATTTTTGGGGATAGGAAAGATGAAGATTGAGTGAGACCTGAAATGGGAAAGAAGATCTCACACAGCTGGGACTGCACAGCTGCCACACTGTGTAGAGGTTAAAGAACAACCTCCTCCCTACAGCATTCATTAGCTTAATGCTGTAAAGAAGAGTTAGAAATTTTTGGGGATAGGAAAGATGAAGAATGAGTGAGACCTGAAAGGGAAAGAAGATGTCACACAGCTGGGACTGCACAGCTGCCACACTGTGTAGAGGTTACAGAACAACCTCCTCCCTACAGCATTCATTCATAACCTTTGACCACGCCACGTCGATCTGAAAATACTTTGTGATGCCTTTTTAGAACCTGTCTCAGTTCTTCCTTTTGATTGACTGAAATCCTATCGATTTCCTGCAATTTAGTTTCTATTTTGTCTAAAATAATTGCTTCTTCTTCTTCTTCTGTATTCAGCTTATTGTTATTAAGATTAATACCTTCGTCCCAAAACCTCCTATTTTTCAGAACTCGTATAGGCAGCTCCCAAGTTTCATGATCAGTTACTACATGTTTATGACTAAAAGGTACTATAATTACTCCGGTTATTGGCAAGACCATTTTTAACTGGCTTCTTTCAAAGTCAACAACACTCTGATATTTTGACAAGAAATCTATGCCAATTAAAACCTCAATACTGAGATTGTTTACAATTAAACATGGATGATCAATTAAATTACCATTAATGTTAAAGGGTAGTAAAGCTTCTTGCTTTACCGTTTTTGACACCTTGCCAGTAGCACCAATTATTCTTAGTCCTGATACCCTCATTACAGTAAGTTTGTCTTTACCAGGTAATGCATCAAAGAAGGACTGAGATATTGCACTCACCTCACTTCCACTGTCTAAGAGACAACGTACATTGATACCCAACATATTCACTATTATTATAGGGTGGCTTATTCTAGGTTGTACAGGTGGTTCCTCAGATTCATCTAATAGCTCCTTTTGGATTTGTCTCCAACTAAAGTGATCGACATCTGTCTTCATTACATTTAGGTCACAGTGTGTAGGGGTTTCCTGAATTACATTTTCAGCTGCCTTTTCCAGTCGGTCTATTAATTTTAAATCGAAACACCGCACGACTTCATTACATTTAGTTTGCTGAACATGACCCAAATTACTATAGTCTGAGCGATTCTGCGCCTCCAGACCGGGCATAACATTAGTTACAGCTAAACCACTTTCACCATTATCGTCGGTTTCCTTTTCAAGTGACAACTGGTCACAGCTACTAGGTTCATCGCCCCCAAACTGCCTACCCTCTACATTCCCACTTATCTCCTGTTCTAAATCTATTAGTACATTATCAACATCCTGCACAGGCACTTTAGATAAGAGCACATCATCCTCATCGTAAATATAAGCATGAATTTCTTCTGCTTCTTCACCTGACAATTCAGTATTTTGTAGCTCATCCCTACTGTTACACTGCTGCGCCTTCTCTTTCTCTTCCCACTTAGAAAGCGTCTCTAACACGGTATCTATCAAATACTGTGAGTGATCTAATATTTCTGTTGTATCCTTAGGTGCTACCGACATTTCATCCATCTGTTCAGTTTGAGTATTCTGATCTGTCTTACCAATTCCCTTAACTACTGGCTTAGGAAAAGTAACCGCCTGGTGAGCGCCAGTGTCCTCATAGACGGGAACTAGTTTTCCTGCCTAGGTCTACTACTGTTTCCTTTATTTTCATTACAGTTAGCTGGCATAGCCTTACTTTCCGTACTGTTGTTTACATGCATATTTCTGTTTGGAACAAAATTATTATCCCTTGGACGCCATTGTTGGTTCTGATAATTATTTCCCCAATTCCTACCTCTCTTAGGATTACGAACACCTACTGTTCTGATGTTTACATTGCCATTTTGCTCGTTCCTAAAATTACTACTATTATTGTTATTGGCATTACGGTTATTACGTGCTTGCTCCTCATTGGCAGCAACACGTTCTACACGTTCCAAATATTCAATGAAACGATCCAGATTGTCTCTAGGGGCTGATATAATTCTAGTTTCCCAGTACCATGGCAGTTTGGCTTCCAGACCTAGTATAATCATTTCTGGTTTTAGCTTTTCCGCCAAATGTGACAAACGTGAAATCCATGACCTAGCAAACTCTTTAATTGATTCCTTGCCTGCATTGAAGCGTTTCCCACTCCAAAATTCTCTCAACACTTCATTTTGCTTATTGCTAGACCAATACTCATTAATAAAAGCTGTTTTAAATTCCGCTAATGTTTTACACTTTAACATAACATCAGCTGACCAACGCATGGCGTCACCTGCTAAATGGCTTCTAATAAACGAGATTTTCTCTCGTTCAGACCAATTTGGTGGAATCACATCTTCAAAATCGTTCCAGAAATCTAGCGGGTGGATATTTTTATCTGGATCAAACCGCAAGAACTGCCGACACCCGATAAAAGCGGCGTTTGCAGCTACCACTTGTTGTATGTTACCATTACCAGAAGTTACTGAAGCTACTTTACTCTCAATGTTAGCAATGTTAGTACTTATATTTTCTACTTTCATTTCAACATTATCTACTCTTTGCACAATATGAGTAGTGTCAGTTTTGATTGCTTCTACTTCTGCTTGACATATGTTTACTTTTATATTAACATCTTTAAATCTATCTGAGCACAGTTCAGATTCCGCCTCGATCTTTTCTGTTAACTTGTGCTCCAGCTTCGCATCTTCCATTTGGAAGTCTTTGCGAACCTCAGCAACTTCGGATTTAACTGTCTTATACATTTCAGAAAACTGTTGAGCAACCTTTTTCTTAATATCCTCATGATTGCAATCAATTTTATAATTCAAACTGTCTAGATCCTCTTTCAACTTATTGCAACCAGCCTTGAAGGTATCGTCCATTACCTCCAATCGTTTATTAAAATTAGTTTGGCCGGCCATAATCTCATACTTTAATTCAGCATTACTGCTTTTGACCTCACTTATTTCAGACTTTAATTCAGCATTATTGGATTCTAATTTATTGTCCATTGCCTCAAACCGCATATTAAAATTTGTTTGACTGGCAGCTATTGCTTGTAATATAACATTTAAATCAACAGCCCCAGCATCTTTGGGTTGCTCACTGGCGGGTTTTTTATCACACTCAGGTGACATAAAACTAGCTCCAACACCAGAATCATCAAAACTAAATGAAACTTCTGATTGATTAGTCATATCTAACTTCTCCTTCTTAAACTCTACCATCTTTGATGACTGTTTCATTTTTAATTCATCAGAGAAACTATCATCCAATAAATTTACCATTTCTACTTTCCGCTTTACTACAGGGGTCTCTATTATTGAATCATTGCCCCTTCGCACACTATTGTCAGGAGACAATACTTCATTTTTCACTTTAACATTACTACCTTCATGCATGTTTATACTTGAAACGTTGTCTGAATTTACAGTTCCCTCAACAGACATAGGTTCTAATTTAAGTTTAAACTCAGTTTCTTTTGGCGGTTCCATCGCCGACAGTCTTTTAGTGCAGGTTAGTAAAATTTTTAACAGTTTTTCACTTAACTTAGTTCCTTCTGCACGACGTATGGCGTTGCCGGCGCGGCGTACCAGGATTCCTGATGCGACGTGGCACGTTAAACTGCAGACGGCTCTCCGACGGCTGTTGTGTGTTAGCGTGGCCCGCAATTGCAGGCTCTGCGTCGGCTGCTCCAGCGGACGACTGCGGTGCGGCGAGACTGGCTTCTCGCGATGCCGGCAGCACCGCTAGACTCAGTGCCAGGTCCGTCAATCCAGATGCGTTGTTAATCCAATTGCGTCGTCCACATGCACACGTAACACATTCACTGTTCTATACTCAGTTGCGTGTCGCATTTCACTCGCGAATCCGAATAGTTAAAAATCACTTTCACTTAGTTGTTTCCCGGCCGATGCACCATATGTGGGGCGGCGGATGTTTAAGTTTGTAAAAATATCTGTAGACTGTAGAAACATTTCCCGGCCGATGCACCATATGTGGGGCGGCGGATGAATAAGTTTGTAATAATAGTAAATCTACTGTTGTATATTGAATCAGTTCTGGCTTTTGGTATGTTGTTATTGCTGTCTTTTGCCGTTCTCAACACTGGCTCTCTATTTACTCCGTGACCCCCAGAAAGTGATTTAATAAAACTTGGAGCCAGTAAATAGATATCCTAGTGCCCACTTTACCTGAGCATGTTCTTATAGCTGCAGCTTATAGCTCTGAGGAATTAGGAGATTGTCCGGGATTTCTAATCAAAAACGGTTTTCCAAAATAGTTGAGTATATTCTGAAATTCACTAATAAAAACCACAAGTATCCCTACAACCTAACTAACAGAACAGTTCAGAGTCTAATGCGCTGATGCAACTATAAATGTCCGAATCAAATGTTAAAAAGAATGCTCGCCAAAATTTGATGAAAATATTTCATCAAACGCCACGCTAAATATTTGGTAGAATGTCTGTCCCGCGACGGCACGTGAAAATACGACAGTACGCAAACTGAAGCTAGATAATGAAAATAATCCCAGAATTAACACTTCACATGAAATGTTTTCATGGTTCCGCATATCTCTAGTAACTTAATACGGCACCCGAGGCTGTTTGTAGCAGATACACTGATGCGACGCGACTACCGACACAGATGGCGTGTCATTCGGCGTCTGGAGAGAACTGGGGCCTTGCTTCCTCGCGCAGTGTTCTTATATATAAAGCCGCGGTGCGGACGGCTGAGGGAACGCCTGATTAAATCCGCTCTCCCGACTAGCCGCTGGGCTAGTAACGCACCACTTCAAGTTACATAATAATTTATAGCTTCTTTGGCTGATGGCCGAAGAAGCTCTTAATTTAAACGTGCATTCAGCACGCAGGTAAGTATTGATAATAAAATTTTGACGTGGCTAAGTTAAATACTTTGGGCGAGAGAATTAATCTAATTACCCTGCACGCAGCAAATGAGCTCTGAACTGTCCCTTTTGAGATCCGCTATCGCTATAATTTTATAGGTATTAAAAAGAAACTTTACACATCTTCATAATCATAGCGGACCTCCAACCTATTTAAATCTAAACATCCTAGCCTTATTTACTAGCCTACTTAATCTATCTTGCTTCCTTCAGTTTTGAGACGAAAACCAGAAAATCATGAATTTCCACTAAAGTCTTAATTTGTGAAATCCAAAGTACTGTTTTTATTAAATCATTATGAAAGATGAATCTAAATATAAATTTTGAAGTCTCTAGCTCTTTTCTGTTGCGCCAATGATTTTTCCAGAAAAACGTCCAAATCTCGGAAATGGCTGAAGTTATCGAACTGATATTTAACACACATTAATTTAGTATTATTTTTGACATGCTAGAAAATTTTTAGTTCATTTGCTTGATTTTTAAGGTATTGCGCAACATTTATGACGTCAGAGCTAGTTACAGCAGACTGACTTGCACATAATGGAAACTGATGTGAATTTACTATAGCGTGAGTAGGCTGCTTCCCTACAGTGTCCTGCTTGACACAATCAAGTCGTTCAAATATCTGGACGTAACATTGCAAAGCGATATGAAACGGAATGAGCACGTGAAAACTGTGGTAGAGAAGGCAAATGCTCGACTTCGGTTTATTGGGAGAATTTTAGAAAAGAGTGGTTCATCTGTAAAGGAGATCTTACGCAGAACGCTGGTGCGACCTCTTCTTGAGTACTGCTCGAGTGTTTGGGGTCCGTAGCAGGTCGGATTGAAGGAAGACATGGAAGCAATTCAGAGCCGCACTGCTAGATTTGTTACCAGTAGGTTCGAACAACACATAAGTGTTATGGAGATGATTCAGGAACTTAAATGGAAATCCTTGGAGGGTAGGCGACGTCCTTTTCGAGAAACGATATTGAAAAAATTTACAGAACCGGCATTTGAAGCTGCCGAACGATTCTACTGCTGCTAACATACACTACGTTTAAGGACCACGAAAATAAGATTCGAGAAATTAGGGCTCATACAGAGGCATATAGAAAGTTGTTTTTCCCTCGTCCTATTTGTGAGTGGAACAGGAAAAGAAATGACTAGTAATGGTAGAGGGTATCCTCCACCACGCGCCGTACAGTGGCTTGCGGGGGATCTATGTAGATGTAGATGTAGAAAGCTAACCAACGACTGCGATTTATTGACTGAGCACTTGAAAGAAGCAACAGGTCTACTAAAGACACTTCCTGCACTACACGTGTTTCCTCTTCAGGAGTATTGCTGTGCTGTATAGGATCCGCATCAGATAGGGTTGACGGAGGACATCGAAAAACTTCAAGGAAGGGCAGCTCGTTTTGTATTATCGCGAAATAGGGGGGAGAGTGTCACAGATATGATACGCAATCTGGGATGGCAATCATTACAACAAAGGCGGAGTTTTCCACAAAATTTTAATCAGAAAATTTCTCCTCCAAATGTGAAAATGTGCTGAAGAGCCAAAGAAACAGGTACACCTACCTAATATCGTGTAGAGTAGAGTCTCCCCGAGCACACAGAAGTGCTGCAACACGACGTGACATGGACTCAACTAACGTCTGAAGTGGTGCTGGAGGTAATTGACACCATACATCCTGCAGGATTGTCCATAAATACGTAAGAGTACGAGGGGGCGGAGATCTCTTCTGAACAGTGCGTTGCAAGGCATCGCAGAGGTGTTCATGTCTGGGGAGTTTGGTGGCCAGTGGAAGTGTTTAACCTCAGAAGAGTGTTTCTGGAGTCACTCTGCAGCAATTCTGGACGTGTGGGGTGTCACATTGTCAGGCTGGGATTGCCCAACTCTGTTGAAATGCACAATGGGCATGAATGAATACAGGTGATCAGACAGGATGCTTACATACGTGTCACCTGTCAGAGTCGTACCTATACATATCAGGGGTCCCAAATCACTCCAACTACACATTCCCCACACCACCACAGAGCCTCCACCATCTCGAACAGTCTCCTGCTTACATGTAGGGACTATGAATTCATGACGTTGCCTCCATACCCACACACGTCCATTCACTCTATACAATTTGAAACGAGATTCGTCCGACCAGGCAACGTGTTTCCAGTCATCAACAGTCCAATGTCGGTGTTGACGGGCCTAGGCGAGACGTTAAGTTTTGTGTCGTGCAGTCATCAAGGGTACACGAGTAGGTCTTCGGTTCCGAAAACCCATATCGATGATGTTTCGTTGAATGGTTCGCACGCTGATACTTGTGCATGGCCCAGCACTGAAATGTGCAGCAATTTGCGGAAGGGTTGCACCTCTGTCACGTCGAACGATTCTCTCAGTCATCGTTGGTCCCATTCTTGCAGGATCTTTTTCCGCGGCAGCGATGTCGGAGATTTGATGTCTTACAGGATTCCTTATATTCACGACACACTCGTGAAATGGTCGTACGGGAAAATCTTCACTTCATCGCTACCTCGGAGAAGTTGTGTCTCATCGCTCGTGCGCCGACTGTAACATCACGTTCAAAATCACTTTTAAGTCTTCATAACCCGCCATTGTAGCAGCAGTAACCGATCTAACAACTGCGCCAGACACTAGTTGTTTTATATAGGCGTTGCCGACCGCAGCGCCGTATCATGCCCGTTTACATACACTATGTGATCAAAAGTATCCGGACACCTGGCTGAAAATGACTTAAAAGTTCGTGGTGCTCTCCAACGGTAATTCTGGAATTCATTATGGTGTTGGTCCATCCTGAGCCTTGATGACAGCTTCCACTCTCGCACGCTTACGTTCAATCAGGTGCTGGAAGGTTTCTTGCGGACTGGTAGTACACTCATCATGGAGTGCTGCACTGAGGAGAGGTATCGATGTCGGTCGATGAAGCCTGGTACGAAGTCGGCGTTCCAAAACATCCCAAAGATGTTATATAGGATTCAGTTCAGGACTCTGTGCAGGCCAGTTGTGTAACCACTCCGCCACGGGCCGTGCATTATGAACATATGTTCGATCGTGTTGAAAGATGCAATCGCCATCCCCGAATTGCTGTTCAACAGTGGGAAGCAAGAGGGTGCTTAAAACATCAATGTAGGCCAGTGCTGTGATAGTGCCACCCAAAACAACAAGGGGTGCAAGCCCCCTCCATGAAAAACACGACCACACCATAACACCACCGCCTCCGAATTTTACTGTTGGCGCTACACACGTTGGCAGATGACGTTCACCGGGCATTCGCCACACTGACACCCTGCCATCGGATCGCCACATTGTGTACCGTGATTCGTCAAGCCACGCAACGCTTTTCCACCGTCCAGTCGTCCAATGTTTACTCTCCTTACACCAAGTGACGCGTCGTTTGGCATTTACCAGTGTGATGTGTGGCTTATGAGCAGGCGCTCGACCATGAAATCCAAGTTTTCTCACCTCCCACCTAACTGTCATAATACTTGCAGTGGATCCTGATGCAGTTTGAAATTCCTGTGTGATGGTAGGATAGATGTCAGCCTATTACACATTACGAATCTCTTCAACTGTCGCCGGTCTCTGTCAGTCAACAAATGAGATCCACCTGTACGCTTTTGTGCTTTATGTGTCCCTTCACGTTTCCACTTCATTCTCACATCGGAAACTGTGGATCTAGTGATGATTAGGAGTGCGGAAGTCTCGCGTACAGACGTATGACACAAGTGGCACCCAATCACCTGACCACGTTCGAAGTCCGTGAGTTCTGTGCAGTGCCATATTCTGCTCTCTCACGATGTCTAATGAATACTGAGGTCGCTGATACAGGGTGTCCAGAAACGGACTCCCTGATTTCAAAATTAAATATCTCGAAAACAAAGATCGATTGAGGAATGCAGTAAACGGTATGTTTATTGTGAAAGCTGTAAGAAGTTTATACAGCAGTTTGAAATAATAGTTACAAAAGCTGCTAACAGATGGCGCTGTAATCGCCAGACGTAATGCCTAGTATAAATAGTGATCCGAAGCCCAGAGCGATCAGTTCTACTATTGAAACGTGAAAGGAGGTTAGCGTACCGAAGGAAGAGATTAAAACCATGTACTCCATTGAACAACGCGTTTTTCTGGTGCTAGAGTACCGCAGGTTAGAAGAGAGTCCTACGGCAACAAGGCGAAGTTTTCAAGCACGATTTAATGTTCCAAAAGGACCCGATGCGAAAACCATTCGTACGATCTTCGAAAAATTTCAACGAACAGGCAGCGTAACTGATGATCTAGTAGGGTTAGTTGGCCGCAAGCAAACCGCAGTTACGCCTGAAAATATCGCCACAGTTTCTGGAATTATTCAGCGAAAACCAATGTCATCTGTCCATAGAATTGCATCTGAGACTGGTTTAAAGCGTTCCAGCACGCAGAAAATACTGAGAAAGAGCCTACACATGTTTCCATTCAAAATTCAAACGCACCAGGCCATATCCGTACGAGCTGTGCAACAAAGGGTTGCCTTTGCTAATCAGATGCTCACAATGATTGATAGTGAAGGATTTGATGTTGGCTGCATCTGGTTTACAGATGAAGCACACTTCCACCTGAATGGATACGTGAATAAGCAGAACTGGCGATTTTGGGGTTCCGAAAAGCCATATTGGTGTGAAGCGAAACCCCTGTATTCTCCTAAAGTTACTGTGTGGAGTGCAGTATGCAGCAGAGGCATTATTGGCCCTTTTTTCATTCGAGAAACGGTCACTGGTGCACGTTACGTTGCAATTTTGGAACAATTTGTCGCCACACAGCAAGCGTCAGAGGATCGACCAGGTACTGAATGGCTTATGCAAGATGGAGCCCGACCACATCGGACCGAACAAGTGTTTCGCTTTCTTGAGGAATCGAGTCATTGCTTTGGAATATCCCAAATTTACTGGTGCAGGCATGGATTGGCCTCCCTGTGACTTTTTTTTGTGGGGCACAGTGAAAGACATGGTCTACCCGAAGCATCCCGCCACGCTGGACGAGCTTGAATCGGCGATCTCTGTGGCATGTGAATCCATTTCGGTCGAGACAAAACGAAATGTGATGGCGAATTTCATTCTTCGTTTGCGCCACCTCTGTAGTGCCAATGGTGAACATTTTGAAAACATTGTGATGTGATTGTTTGCAAAGATTGTTTTCATACGATTATTTCACTTATATATACTGATATGAGCTGTACAGCGTACAGCGCCATCTGTTAGCAGCTTTTGTAACTATTATTTCAAACTGCTGTATAAACTTCTTACAGCTTTCACAATAAACATATCGTTTACTGCATTCCTCTATCGATCTTTGTTTTCGAGATATTTAATTTTGAAATCAGGGAGCCCTTTTCTGGACACCCTGTATGTAGTACCTGGCAGTAGGTGGCAGCACAATGCACCTAATATGAAAAACGTATGTTTTTTGGGGGTGTCCGGATACTTTTGATCACATAGTATATCTATGTATTTGAATACGTATGTCTATACTAGTTTCTTTGGCGCTTCAGTGAATTTCATTGGCGCCCACATACATAGTACGAAATAATCCATACAGATTATAAAATGGAAGTGAGCCCTACATATAAATGTATGTATGTATGATCTACTTCACCTCCTGACTCTCTGAACTGATTTCAACCTAACTTGGCACAAGTATTGGTACCACAGGAGTACTGGCACAAAGTACCGTTATCCAAGATGGCGGCCGTGACGTCGCAGACACTCCCTCTGTGACGTCATCCAAGATGGCGGATTTTGGTGGGAAGTTTGAATTTTGGCAGGAAAGTGCCACTCCCCCCTTGCCCAGAAAAATGACGCCAATTTCAAATTCCAACATGATAATGCGTCACACCCCAGTTATCTCTACTAAGCAAAGAAAATGGCGGGAAAAAAGGACTTGTCTTTATTATTTAACCAGTTTCAAGCATGTGTGTTCACCACTGGGTCTTGATTCCAACTGGCTTAGTTCGTATCGTCGCCGCCAGAGAGCACCACCCTGATATCAGATAATGTCGCAAGTACCGGTATTCAAGATGACGGCACCCACTGTGATCACTGTGAGCTCCAGAGCCCAGTTGGCTTAGTTCATGTCGTGGCCATCAGAGGACGCTACTGTGACGTCGGTTGATAACACAAGATCGTCTGCTCTTTCGCGCGCACGTGTTATAACCAGACACGTGCTGCAACACCGGCCCGCGGGCGTCCGAGCGCTTACGTCACACACCCTGGGCAACCATCTGCATACAAGCGCCGGACATAGTCTTCTGTAAATATGCTAACTAAAGCAACACCCACATCGCGCATCTAAATTCAGGTTGTTTTCGTAACAAATACGGTGATGGTAGAAATGTGTCTATTAACAGCCAACGATGCAGCCTAGCGATAAAATCACTGAACTTTGAAAGTGATTCGGCTAAGGAACGTGGTATGCACGCGGTGTTTGCGACTCCATCACACCGCACCCAGCTAGATAATTCTTCAGTATTTGTAACGCATTCTGTCTCGACGTCATATCAGAGATTCCGCGATATATCTACCGAGTTATAGGCGGTGACAGACAGCGGTAGTAGATGATGTGCTGACTGAGGTCGTAAGAAGAAAAATGTACACTAACTTCTCAGATTTCTAGCCTTATGCTATGTATTAGAAATTATGTCCATTCAAACACATACTTCCATACGCTCACACCCACAAGTCAATCATATTTCGCGCACTCTCATATCTCTAAACGAGTCACCTCAAATGGCTCTGAGCACTGTGGGACTTAACATGTGAGGTCATCAGTCCCCTAGACTTAGAGCTACTTAAACCTAACTAACCTAAAAACATCACACACATCCATGGCGGAGGCAGGATTCGAACCTACGACAGTAGCAGCAGCGTGATTCCGGACTGAATCGCCTAGAACCGCTCGGCCACAACGGCCGGCGTAAAATTACAACCCCGTTTTAATCACACCCTACACATCTTGCAGTCGCACCCATTTCTACAGCTTTCCAGAAGTGCTTGTTCCAATTTAAGTCCGAACTGAGCAGAAGTCGGAGAAAGACATATCCAACACCTTCTGCAAGGACCGTGTTTTGACCATTCGGTGGAAATGCGCACAATGTGGTACACCCCGAAACTAGATACAAGTACTACACATCCACGTCCATTCGTATAAATCACCCCAACATAGAAAAATTACGAACTATAAAACCTCATACGCATTAGTAGTCACCAAGGCACCGATGCGGGCGCAATGACACATAGCTGCTGTCGGCCTCCAGTGCGAAGAAAGAGATTTCACAATACTTCCCCAGAATAGCGTAGCGTGCTGCCATCGAAGCATTCCTAACGGTATAGCCCCTTCCTCACTGGCTCTCACCTCAGACTGCTACTGCCACTCAAGCTGTGTCTATGACGCGATTCTATTACATATACAGAGATCGCAGAGAGCACTTTAAACTTTCATCACCTATACTCTAAGCGAATTATCGTATGAGACGCACCCCCTGGTCATGATTCAAACACTTGTTTTCTAACACGCTTTTGTACACTGTCAAACATTTCGTTTTCTGCCACGACTTCGAGGTATGTGTCAGATCCTAAACTGACATTAAGACGCTCTGATCCACGACCTCTCACAGAAAACTAGACATAGCAGGATGTAAATAATATTCTTACACCGGATAGCATAACAATGGATCATTTTTAAATAAAACACACTTACAAGATAAGGAAACTAGAAGAGTTTGGCAGTGTTGTGGAGAGTTTCCAAACTACCGTCCGAAAGTGATTGACGACCTCTACATTTAAACTCATATGTCACAGTGGCAGAGTAGATGATGGCTCTGCGTTCCATTTCCACTCATTCCTCATATTGCACCTGTGGTGTCACCGCCAGACACCACACTTGCTAGGTGGTAGCTTTAAATCGGCCGCGGTCCATTAGTACATGTCGGACCCGCGTGTCGCCACTTTCAGTGATAGCAGACCGAGCGCCACCACACGGCAGGTCTAGAGAGACGTACTAGCACTCGCCCCAGTTGTACGGACGACGTAGCTAGCGATGCACACTGACGAAGCCTCGCTCATTTGCAGAGCAGATAGTTGGAATAGCCTTCAACTAAGTCAATGGCTACGACCTAGCAAAGCGCTATTAGTAACATTGCATGTATTTATGGAGTCTCACTTATATCGTCAATAGCGATGTACCAAGGATGGATTAAAGTTAAGTATTCCAGAAGCTACGTACTTTTCTTTATAGCATTCGTTACGTATCCTGTTACAGACCTATCTCTTGCCTGCGTGAGCTAAACGCGTGCCTTTCGGCTACTTCCGTGGCGTGGCTGTCTCGCTACGCCACAACAGCACCCATGTACACGATCACTGTTTTGCTGCTAGCAACCCCCAGAAGTTGCCGTCCATCCACGAAAACTTTTTCACCAACTCAAACAAGCCTTATCAGTCAATCATTATCTGCTGACCAATGCACGAATGGGATGGAAAAGACACCATCCATGTACTCTAATAATAAACATGAAACTTGATAGCGCGAACAATATTACACTTACTGCAACACCGGCCAATCATGTGACAGCATGTTTCCTCAATTTCTGTATCATAGTCAAACCATCCATTCTCTGCTTGGCGAGTATTATTGCGAACATGGATAGATGACTACTCAGCACGCCCATTCACAGTTAATTCTCGAACACTTAAATCATCAAAGTATACAAGACAGCGCTCTACATATTTCTAAGACCTCAACCGTAGTACTTAATTCACGATCCATCTCTCTGCGTATGGGAGTCACAGAGCATTCTCAACTCTAAATTATTGTTCTAGAATCTAAGATCTGTACCTGGAAGGTATTGGTAAGAGAGAGAGAACATAAACACACACACTCCTAAGACTACAACGTTCTGCACTTAAAAACGGGCTATAATGTTAGATCGATTACCTTTTCGGCCTATCAGACATACATCCTTCTTCACAGTTTCTCTACGCTGAACTATCTTATCGAATCGTAAAACGAAAAAACTACTTCCGTAAAACATTTACTTTGCATCACACGAGCACAATATAGCTTTGCGAAGATGTATAGTGTCCGCTGTTCACATCCGATCACAGTTCAGAAATTAAACCATGCCTACATCGGGCTTATATAATATGATAGATAGTAGGAAACAGATAAACGCATAGCAGCAGCAGAGGTCGTGGATCAGAGCATCTTAATGTCAGTTTAGGATCCGACACAGACCTCGAAGTCGTGGCAGAAAAGGAAATGTTTGGCAGTGTACAAAAGCGTGATAGAAAACAAGTGTTTGAATCATGACCAGGGGGAGCGTCTCATATGAAAATTCGCTTAGAGTATAGGTGATGAAAGTTTAAAGTGCTCTCTGCGATCTCTGTATATGTAATAGAATCGTGTCATAGACACAGCATGAGTGGCAGTAGCAGTCTGAGGTGAGAGCACGTGAGGAAGGGGCTATACCGTTAGGAATGCTTCGATGGCAGCACGCTACGCTATTCTGGGGAAGTATTGTGAAATCTCTTTCTTCGCACTGGCGGCCGACCGCAGCTATGTGTCATTGCGCCCGCATCGGTGCCTTGGTGACTACTAATGCGTATGAGGTTTTATAGTTCGTAATTTTTCTATGTTGGGGTGACTGATACGAATGGACGTGGATGTGTAGTACTTGTATCTAGTTTGGGGACGTACCACATTGTGCGCATTTCCACCGAATGGTCAAAACACGGTCCTTGCAGAAGGTGTTGGATATGTCTTTCTCCGACTTCTGCTCAGTTCGGACTTAAATTGGAACGAGCACTTGTGGAAAGCTGTAGAAGTGGGTGCAACTGCAAGATGTGTAGGGTGTGATTAAAACGAGGTTGTAATTTTACTGTAGCAGACAGGTTCGAGAAAGGTGACTCGTTTAGAGATATGAGAGTGCGTGAAATATGATTGACTTGTGGGTGTGAGCGTATGGAAGTATGTGTTTGAATGGACATAATTTCTAATACGTAGCAAAAGGCTATATATTGCGGAATCTCTGATATGATGTCGAGACAGAATGCGTTACAAATACTGAAGGATTATCTAGCTGGGTGCGGTGTGATGGAGTCGCAAATACCACGTTCCTTAGCCGAATCACTTTCAAAGTTCAGTGATTTTATTGCTAGGCTGCATCGTTGGCTGTTAATAGACAAATTTCTACAATCACCGCCACAGTATTTGTCCAGAAAACACCACCTCATTCAGAGGTAATGTCGTACCTCGATTCGTAATGTGGGCATAGCTTTTAACATGGATGCTTGTGTGCACCTGTAGATCCGTGACTGATTGTGAGAGTAACATGGAGTAGTTGTTGGGATCGGGATTTTTTTCTTTAACATCTGCTCGATTACGTCTAGGACACAGTGGTAGGACTCGAAAGAAGAACTTGATAGACATGCACACCCATCATTTATTTATTTGGTATTGTAAGCATACAGATATTGGTGAGGTAATATTATACTTAGTATTAGTTCTGGGTGTGTGATATGTTCGCATTTGAGCATCAGGTTTATAAAGTATATGTGTTTGTGAAATGGAAATGTCTACGTGCTGTTGTAGGGAGGGTATTGATTTGACTTGGAGTACTGTAATAGCGAAGGGAAGAGTATGTCTAGTTGTAAGGAAAGTACAGCTATTTCCAGAGCCACTGCCGACAAGAGGGCGTGTTTCCAATACTTTGCTGATTCTCGAATGCTGTTCAATTGAGAGTGCGATCATAACATTTAATTGTAAGTATAATGATAAACATATATGCGACCGGTTTTCCGGAATGAATCCGGTTATGAGAAGTCCGTGCTGGCAGTGATTCAGGTTTCCTGTTGACAGCAGCATCGGTGCGAATGTATAGGTCTGTTGGATTGTAGGAATGTATACGAGTTAACTTTGCCCTTGTCTAGGCGGCCAGATAGCGAACTAATACTTGATATGTGTTGGGCGGCTTTCGTGATCAAGTGGAACTTTGAGAAGATAGTATGATTGCGATGGAGTGTTATTGCCGCCCATGTAAATTGTTCGGTTGACTACTTCTGTACATTTCGTGCCTGTATTTAGTTGACGGAGGATAGATTGTGGTGTATTGGACTCAAGTTTGCCTGTTCTCTAGACCTGGGAAAGACCTTAGATGGCTTGTAAATTATAGCGATGATTTTGTATATGTTACATGACCGACAATGGTATTCGAGAGTGCAAATATGATTTTTCGTCTGTTTGTTTCTAGTTATTGAGCTGTCTAGAGAACGCTCCACTTAGCTAAAGTTTCGGGTTTGTAAAGAAATAATTCCAAGTCTATATGTTCGGAATTACGTTGCGTGAGTGATAGGTAGGATGCTGTCTGGTGCTTGATATCGAGAAGTACAGCTAAAATGGTATAATATTATAGTGAAAATATGGGTGTTCTTGTAATCGACGAGTCTGGAGCAAGAAAGCGGAAACAGTAACGCGTTCGTGCCGAGGGGAGACGATCCTGCACATCAGTTCTGAGAGTGACTTCGATTCGCTGACGTAAAGGGAATGATTTGGTATGGTGGGGGATATGAATTACATGTTTACTAGATCGAGACGGTACTCGGTGATACATTCCCTGGTTGGAGATCGGTTTGACGCCCCAATATTCCAGTGAGTTTGGAATGTATTTGATGACCTGTAGACAACATTGTGATGTTTTGTTGTCAGTGCAAAATGGTGATCAGTGTAAAATAGTTTATTACCGTTGAGTGTAGCGTCTGTAGATAGAAAGAACAGGATGACAGTGCTTCCCTAGCCTAGCACTGGGGGAGCATAGTGACATGTAGGCAGTGTGAGTGTGGGTATACCATATTTTTTTCAGGTGCTGTACAGATATAAAAGATAACTGCGCTGTTTGTGTAAAATGTGCATATATTGTATTTTAAAGTTAGTGTTACTTACACTGTGTAAACTGTGTATATATTGCATTGTAAAGTTACTATTGTTTATGTTATGGGATGACTAGAGAGGATGACTGTGTGTCCTATCGTGAGGGACGTATAGATTGAGTACATGGATAACGGTGAGCGATTTTTTACATGGAAAATTATATGCGCTATAGATACTGAGGTGCAGTCGTCAAGAGGAGACATAACTATACAATCCGCTGCAATCCGTCTGCGCCTGAAATGATATACATGCATGGGCCAAGTCGACGAAGGATCTCGCCTCGCGCCCACCGTCTTCTGTTTCTAAAAGCCCTGTAAAACACAATATCGTGCGGCGCGAAGCATTGTGCCTGTTTCTTCTTAGTTCTTGGGTCTTCGATTGTCACATTACAGGCAGTTATGGTCTTGATATTGCATATTGTCCTGCTCTGTGCGTTGTTTGTAGCCACTATTTCAAATAGTGGCACGGGCCTTCGTATTTTTCGGGACTTCATCTTGGTCACTGCCCTTGTCGTGAATCCCAGATTTGTGCAGTCTTGTCGATTTCATATTTAGTGCCTTTGTACAGTATTAAAATACCAACAACATATATTTTACAATAAATTGTTTTGGCTCTAATTTATGGGTTTTCTTCGAAAAGTTATATTTAATATAGTTGCCGAATATATCCAATACCACCCCAACGTCGGAACTGCCGATAGCAAAGCATTTTTGACATTACATCTAATTACTGAAAGCAAAGTAATTAAAATCTAATACAGTTTTAAGTATTACTATAAATTACACTAATTCGGTGGTTTCATTTTTGTGTGTTTCAATAAATTAGCCTTAAAGATATCAATAGTCTCCTTTATAGGAATGTTTGTATAAACGTTTTTAATGTTTAACGACGCACACTTTGCGTCATCCAGAATGTCAGTGTTATAGATTGTGTGCCCCAGTTCATAGGTGATTTTGATACTGGATGTTTGGTTGTAAGTCCTTATAATATTATTTAACTTTTTGTATAGTACAAGGAAGGCAACTGCAAAGAAACTATAGGTAACAGAAGAAATACTTCAGTTGATCGACAAAAGAAGCACAAAAATGTTCAGTGAAATTCAGGAAAGCAGAAATACAAGTCGCTTATGAATGAAATCAATAGAAATTACAGGGAAGCTAAGACGAAATGGCTGCATGAAAAATGTGAAAAAATCGAGAAAAAAACCATCTGTGAGAATAACTGACTCAGAATACAGAAAAGTCAAAACAACTTCCAGTGAAATTAAATGCAAAGGCGGTAACATCAAGAATGCAATCGAAATTCCACTGTTAAATGCACAGGACAGGGTGGATAGATGGAAATAATACATCGAAGACCTCTATGACGGGGCAGACTCGTCTGATGAAATGATAGAAGAAGAAACAACAGTCGATAGGGAAGGGATAGTGTATCCAATATTAGAATCAGAATTTAAAAGAGCTTTCGAAGACTTAAGGTCAAATAAGATAGAAGGGATAAACAACGTTCCGTCTGAATTTCTAAATCCATTGGATGAATGGCAACAAAATGACTAGTGGAGTTGTTGTGCATGAGACTGGCGTAGGGGTCAGACGTCCCGTTTTTCCGGGAGAGTCCCGGTTCCGGATTAAAAAAAAGAGCGACCCGAAAATTGCTTTCGGGACGCCAGTTTAGTCCCGGTTTTGTAATGCCAAGGAAATTCTCTCATTCCGTCTATTTCTTCCCAAATGCTGGCGTGAATTTGTATTTTAACTGTCACTGTCAAGCAAAATAATTATTTTTGTTTCATTTTTACACCTGCTAGCGTCTATCAAGGGCCTTTATTGCGTGTAACGCTTCTTTCTATTATTAACTCTTGTCTTTGGATTCAGTTCAGTTAAGACGTTGCAGCTACATGGTTCTGTCCGAGGCTTATTGTGCTTACTTCATATTTGCGCGTGTGTAAAGTGAGCTCCAAATGCCAAAGCGAAAGTATTCCTTTCAAGACAAATAAACAGAAGAATGATCTTTCATCAAAGTAGGAAGACATGACCATGAAGTGGAATATGTAAGTCATATGTTTCCATTACACATGGAGGAAGGGCAGATATTACAGATCATTTAGGTAGCCAAAAGCATAAATCAAACAAGTGCTCGGCTAGCACTTTCTTAATAAAAAATTTTTAAAAAAACGCGGAGCTTTTTTATTTCAGTCATCAAAACAGAGCCAATCAGCAGCAGCAGCCGAATGAACACTGTGTTATCATACCGTTAAATCTCATATGTCTTTGAAATATGTAGAGTGCAATTCTAGGCTAAGTTCCAATCTTTTTAACGATTCTGTCACAGCCAAGAGTGTGACGTTGGGAAGAACCAAAACAACAACACTTTTGAAAGCGGTTTTGGCACATGACACTGTCAAACAAATATGCGACGACCTTTCATTCGTCCGCTATTATTCAATAGCTACAGATGCGAGTAATCACAAGGCTGAAAAAATATTTCCATTAATTGTTCAATATTTTCCACCTCAGAATGGCATTCAAGTGAAATTGCTTAAATTAGTTTCTCTGCCAAATAAAACCACCTATTGCATTACTGCATTAGAAGAAAATAAAACTGATAAGAGTAAGTGTATTGAATTTTGCCGTGACAGTGCTAAAGCCTAGTTTACACGACGACACTGAGTTGCACGCAACTGAGTTACCAGCCAGTGCGCATACGCGTAGCACATTTGCGCAACTCATTGACGAAACTAAAGATTTTCGGTTTGTTTAAACTTTGACGACACTAGTTGCATGAGTATTGAGGTTAGGTGTGCAAGTAGAGGGTAAACAAAGTGAAATACAAGGGATATTCGCAAAGTAAGGAACGATAGGTCGCGAAATGGAAACCACAGTGAAAATCAAAACTGTTTTATTTGCAACGATTAGTTACACCTTCCAGCTACTTCTCCACATAGTCGCCGCTCAGACATTGCATTGTACCAACTTTTCTATTCTCTCGTTATAGAAGACAGCCGCCAGTGCTTTACAACAATATTCTACTCTGGACTGCAGGTCCTTGTCTGTGTCAAAATATTGTCTTCATAGCCAGCAGTTCGTCTTAGCAGAGATGAACCTCAGGATTAGCCAATTACGGGCTGTATTGTGGGTGATCAATCACTTCCCATCGAAAACGCTGCAGGAGCATCTCCATTGTCCCTGCGGAGTACGGCCGAGAATTGTCGTGTAGAACAAACCACATGACAGTTATGTTATGTGGATTACATAGCTTCACGCAAAATCTTTCGCCAGGTTCTCATACTTGGCGGGAGACGCTAATTTCTAGCCATCTCTACGTTCTCACTGTGAGCTCAGAACTGAAGAGAGCGACATAATGCGATCGACGGGCGTACTATACACAGTGCCCAATGCATCTGTGCAAAGCTTCGTCAGATTTTCACTGTATTTTCCATTTCGCGACCGATCGTTGCTAACTTTCCAAATAACCCTCGTATAAAGTAGTGAACGGAGGAAACTGTTCCTATTATGGGTATCAGTGTTATGCATAAATGTTTTGTAGAATTGTAATGATGTTGACTACCAAAACAAGCAACGACTTGTTGCTGCGCTTGTGACTGTCATACTCGATCTCCACATGGACTGGTAGACAATACATGAGCATTAGAGAAAAATCCACTCACTTAAATTATAGGAGTACATACAAAAACGAATTAAGAAAAATACACACGACAAAATACAGTATCTGGCTGCAGAACAGCCCATGTCTACAAGACTAAAATTCCATGGTACAAGTTGGCCGATTTTTTTAAAGGAAAATAGTTCACAGGAGAAAAGCTTACAGAATTGTGGAAAGCTGAATTCTTTATTCAGTATTAATTTATTTAGAATGTCACAGAAGTGCTTCACGTCACAAATTGTAGTTAAAAAATTAAAATAACTTATATGGTCTTCCAGTACAGTTTCTTTCAGCGAGGTCACTGATCAACTGAGCTGGCGTCTTTCATTTATTCAGTCATGAACCTAAACACAATTCTTATTTTTTTACAAGTCTTGATTTATGCAATGATTTCCTGAAAACAAGCATTAACTCCTCACAACTCGCACAGCTGCCGAAACACAAGCATTAACTCCTTACAACTCGTACAGCTGTCAAAACTTTCATTGCACACACGATTATGGCACTCACAAAATGACGAAACTGAAGTGCACACTGATGGCGTCGGGTCTGCGGACATATACGAAATCATTGGCGTGCTACTCGTTGCATACAACGATTGGTGCAAGCCAGTGTCGTCATGTAAACTAGGCTTAACATTAATCTGGAGGAGTGCGACGAGCAGGTACAAACAAAGTATTTGCTAGACTGAAAAGTGAAGTGAACGAAAATCTCTTAGGAGTTGGCTGTCCTGCTCACATACTACATAATGCTGCCAAGAAAGCCGCTGGCGTGCTGAGTGTTGACGTAGAAACCTTAATAATGAAACTTTACAATTACTTCTCCATATACACAGTACGAACGGAGCGTCTAAAGGACTTTTGTGATTTTGTGGACATGGAGTATCATGCGGTGTTGTCACATACAAAAACAGGGTAGCTATTTTTGTTGTTGTAGAGAGAGTACTGAAGTTGTATTATGCTCTTAAATTATTCTTCCTCTTAGAAGAAAAGGCACCTAAATTTCCGACAACCGTCTTCCAGAATCCGTTATCGGAAGCGTACCTGTGGTTCGTGCATAGTCAGTTAAGCGTGTTTTAGAGACAAATACCTAAACTTGAGAAAACAGAGTTACAGAAGTAGCTGCGAGTTTGGAAAACACTAGCAGAATCAAAGAACGTCGTAAAGGAGAAAGTTTTATTCCAGTCAAAGTGACATCTCTCTTACAGAACAGCGAGGCTGCATTAACTAGTGAAATTCAAAAATTTCATGTTGACGTAGAACCGTTTTATGAAACGTATAGAGCTTATTTAAGAAAATGGTCAACAAATCTCAGTTAATTTACGATTTTTAAATGGATATTCCTGGAACACAGAACTTGAGTGTATCGATGTGACACGGGTAATAATATTTGTACAAGGTAGAGGATTGTCAGTAGGTGATAGTCTATTGTTTGACCAGTTTTGTTTACTCAAGCAGTTAACTGAATCAGAAACCAACAAAAACAGTGATAACTAGGATAGTAAATCATGTCGGGAGAACTGGACCTATTTCTTTCGACAAATTGTATGCCTAAGAACAGTATTCTCAGTAACTGAATCTGTGTGAATTCGTCTTCAGTATTCCAGGACATAATGCAAACGTGGATCGAGTATTTTCTCTCATAAATGTGCAGTGTGCAATGTGAAACAGATTACAAGTACCAACTGTCGAAGCAGTAATTAAATGTGTTTTTAATTATCAAATGAGTTGCTCTAAGTTTTATGAATACATCATACAGCTGAAAGATCTCTCCTAAGCTCAGAATTCAGATAAATATGAGGCGTAGCGTAACAAATTATGTGAACTTTGCACTTCAACATATAATGTTTCAGCAGGCAATTTTGTATCTCGTATTAATGTTTCAGAATAAAAAATTATTGTGTTACCAGTACTAATGTTGTAAATTACCATTTGAATGCCCTCCCTTGGGTTGTATTAAATTAATTACAGTATAAAGTGTTCATTTATTTATTTATTTATCATTTATTTAGTTTTTTTACTAAATAAGTTGAAAACAACAGTAATTTGCACAAATATTTCACTTTTTCAGCATTAAGAAAAGTGTCCCGAAATGTCGCAGTTTATGAGCCACAAATTATGGCCGTTTGTAGTTAATTTTAGAGAAACGTCTGGGTTTGCTAGCAACAAATTCTGGCAACCATAGACTGGCGATACACCATCTGACTTTCTGGAAAACATCCACACAGTTCCCAAGATTGCAAGAGCCGACAAGTGCGATAATTATCGCCCATTTAGTTTATCAGCTCATGCATCCAAGTTGCTGACAAGAATAATATACAGAAGAATGGAAAAGAAAATTGAGAATCTGTTAGATGATGATCAGTCTGGCTTCAGGAAGGGTAAGTGCACCACAGAGGCAGTTCTGACGTTGCAGTTGATAATTGAAGCAATACTTATAAAAAATATAAAAACACAATGATAGGATTTGTCGACCTAGAAAAAGCGTTTGACAATGTAAAATGGTGCAAGTTGTTCAAAATTATGAGAATAACAGGGGTAAGCTATTGGGAAAGAAGGGTAATATACAATACGTACAAGAACCAAGAGGGAACAATAAGACTGGAAGATCAAGAAGGAAGTGCTTGAATTTAAAAGGGTGTAAGAAAAGGATGTAGTATTTCGCCCCTGTTAAATGAAATGGACAGTCAGATCAGTGCAGAATATGGTTTGAGTTTAGATCAAAGATAGACAAAAGTAATCAGAAATAGCAGGAATGAGAACAGAGAAACTTAACATCAGAATTGGTACAGTAATAACGAAGTAGATGAAGTTAAGGAACTGGGCTACCTATACAGCAAAATAACCCGTGTCGGCTGGATAAGGAAGGCATCAAAAGCAGACTAGCACTGGCAAGAAGGACATTCCTGGCCAAGACAAGTGCGCTAGTATCAAGAATAGGCCTTAATTTGAGGAAGAAATTTCTACAAATGTACGTTCGGAGCACATCATTCTGCTGGAACAGAAGAGAATCGACGCTTTTGAGATGTGGTGCTACAGAAGAATGTTGAAAATTGGTGGGCTGATAAGGTAAGAAATGAGGAGTTCTCCGCAGAATCAGCGAGGAAAATAATATCTGTAAAACACTGACAAGAAGGAGGGACAGGATGACAGGACATCCCTTAAGACATCAGGGAATAACTTCCATGGTACTAGAGGAAGCTGTAGAGGGGTAGAAACAGTAGAGGAAGACAGAGATTGGACTACATCCAACAAATAATTGAGGACATAGGTTGCAAGTGCTGCTCTCAGATGAAAAGGTTAGCATAGGAGAGGCATCCATGATGGACCACATTAAACTAGCCAGAAGAAGGATGACTCAAAAGATAAAATAAATACATAGTTTATAAGATCGAAAAGTGATATTTTTTCCAGTAGATCTAATTGGAAAACCCAGTTTTTCAAGTTTGGTTGAGCTCTCAGTATAGGAAAATCAAATTTAGATTTTTTTTTTCTTTTGGCAGAGACAAAAAATTACTTTCATCTACTAGCCTTCTAAATTTTGGTTGAAGGTTTGTAGTGGGATCTTTTGGTATTTCAAAAATCCCATTCCCAGAAGAGCAGCTTGTTCTTGATTGCAACTGAAATTAGCGAGGCACATGAGGTAACAGAATAACGAAATTAAAAATGTATGGACTGCATCTGCTTCAGAGTAATACTCTTCTGAGCAATATTTTAATGGGTCATAGTTCGACAGATCTAAAAATAAACAAAAAGCAGGATTCCATAAAAGACAAGCACCTTAGAAAAATTAATTCTCTAATTAATAACGATATAAAAGCACAAGTTGGTATGAACAATGTGCAACAATTCTATCCAAAAATACTGATCCTCAATGAAATTGAGTTTAGTAAGGAAGAAACTCAGTTAATGCATAAATGTCTTAAGTACAGTATCACACACAACTTAAACCAAAATAATGTAAAATATTTCATTGCAGATCTCGAGATAAGCACTAAAACAGCATAACTGAGTAAATATGACTAATATAAATGATAATATTTATTGAAGTACTGGAAAATAAACAAGAATTAATAAAGATTTAAAAACTATGGAAAGGCAGGAAGGGCTTTGGTCACTAAACTTCCCAAAGGTTACACAAGTGTTATTATATGAGAGGATGATTACATCAATAAACTCTACACTTTTTTAATTCAAATTAGATATATGAAATAACAAATGATCCCAATATGAATTTTCAACCATAACTGAGAAATCTAATTGATGACTGTAATTTTTTATTTTTGTCAAAAGAAAAAAATCTGAAACTCATGAATCCATAATTTCCTACACTGAGAACTCAATTGAAACTATGTAAACTGGGTTTTAATTATCCATCTCAGACACTAAATAAATGTTAAATAATGTAGTGAGGAAGGAGTGACACACAGTAATCAGTCTCAATCCCATTAGTGTTTATTATTCTTGCGAATCTAGATTTTGGCTATAAATAGCCATCTTCAGTGCATTTGAGTTACAATTCAATAGACTTGTGGCAGTACATGTCACCATATTTTCTTACAGGTGTATAGCCACAATGAAACCAGCTCAGTTTCCTTCTGCCTACACGCCAGTAATAACATATGGTGTCATGTACTGCTGAGAGTGTATTGAATTGTAGCTCAAAAGCACTGAAGATGGCTATTGATAGCTGAAATCTAGATTTGTAAAAATAGTAAAAACTATGGGATTGTGACTTATTGTTGTGTGCCTCTCCTTCCTTATAGTCTACTGTCACTGTGCACAGTGGTTCCTTATGGAACCAAAGCTGGTTAAAATAATGTAGCAAAGACTATATACACATATGAACAAACATTCAGAACCAAAGATCAGCTGGACCACACAATCTATAACCTAGATATTTCAGATGAGGCAAAGTTTGCATCATTAGATGTTAAAAACTTCTATTCAAATATTCCCATCAAAGAGGTTATTGATATCACTATTGTTAATTTACTGAAACACACAAAGATGAATACCAGTTAACTAATGTAATTTATATTAGTTTTAGAAACTGTGTTCCATTTCGGCTACTTTGCTTTCAGTATTAAGATATACTGTCAAAAAGATGGACTGGCTATGGGCAATTCCCTTGCTGGGACAGTAGTGGATATATTCAACAACTATATTAAATGCAAATTTTTTGAAGAAAACTCAGAAATTACAGCCAAAACTATTCATTATAAAAGATAAAATGATGATACTATAATATCTTACAAGGGTATTACAGATGTAACCGATAACACTGTACAAATCTTAAGCACTATGCATTCTATGACGCAATTCACAGTTGAACACAAAGACTTAAAATTATTAATTTCCTAGACTTGATGATTAGAAATAAAAAAGTTAGACATCAGTTTGGCATGTGTAGCAAACCTATAACTACAGATATGGTAACTAATGCAAAGTTTAAAGTTGTCTTTGGACTCTGTAGATGTTGGAAATGAAATCTTCATTGTGAAACAAAGTGTGAGTGGCAACAATTAGAATACTTGAGAAGTGGATGTAATTCTTAATAAGATAAAATAGAGGCCAGTAAATACATCAACCACAAACACCTAATTTCATCGGTATGAGATACATGGGAAACATTTCAGACAAGATAGATCAGTTATTTAGAAATAAAAATATTAAATTTAAGAGTCTATTTACAGATGATACTGAGAAACACAGTGGGTGACCACTGGAATGACTGTGAGAAACAATAATAGGACACAATTTCCATATTCAGTTCAAGGAACTTTCAGAAGTAGCAGGTAGTAAATTTGTATTAGACCAACACCCTTGGAATAGTGAACACTTATTAGTCACCATAAGTGACAACTCAAAAATATTGCATAATGTTCAGGAATGTTTATTATTAGATGCATTAGAACAGTGATAGTCAACATGATCCCCACCACCCAACAGTGTGTGTTCCAGCTTTCAGGGCAGGTGATAGGTGTTAGGGATTTTAAAAAATTTCATTAGATTTTCATAACATTTTGACATAATGTGTTTAGTAAGTAATTATTAACATATGCTTTAAGTTGATGCAGCTTTGCTTTATAAATATTATATAGTAGAGTTACTTCCCTACATTATGAATCATCACTATTGTGGAACTGGTGGGCAGTTAGAAAATTGTGCTACTAACAGAGATAGAAAAGAGGGCAATAAGTAAAATAGGTTGGGTACCCCTGCATTAGAAGAAATAGAAATTTATAGCCACTACAAGAGTCCATCTTAAAATTTTATAAATGAGCAGACAGACTTCAAGAGAAACCTTTCTATGACTTATTTGCTGAACTGTTGTAGTTCTGATGAACTCGTATTCTGGTTTTACATTTTAACATCTTTTGTAGTGTCAGTAGTATGGTGTACTTAAAGCAACTTTGTTTTAACTGAGTTCTTAATAACTCATATCTACACACAATAACGTCATTTTATAATGGGATCCGATTTTATTACAGTTTTAAGGAAAAGATGTGATCCAATAATCTAACAATCAGAGTTGTTTGTTATCAGTTCACTGTATACAAATGCCATGATTTGCTGAAGCTAGTAATATACTTTATTATAGTATGTTTTAAACAATGGAAAATTTAGGATGGAATGAATTTGATTTTTGCCTGACGGCTTTTTTTCAGTCCTAACCCTGTGCTGTTTTTCTTCGTTACTATTTTCTTTTGCATCACTATACTCAATGTCTGTCCTTCTTTCTCTTCTTTGCTGTGTATCTCTTGTCGCCTTACAAACCGCACTGCATGCTCTACTTATGAGCCATACTCTATCAACCATCTCAGCCATGCACAACAGACGGCTACAAGACCACGCTGATTGTTGGTGCAGCATCTTATGTCCCACATTACTCCCACCGATATAACTTATTCTATACTTTCAAAATGATAACTCTCCCTGCATCATTTCCCGTATTTTTGCATGTTAGCTTCTGCACCTGTCTGGTGCCACACAATCTTGTATCTCATCCTACGAATGTTCCCCACCCCTCACACTTTCTCCATTCTATCCCAGTCCGCATCCTCTAATTCCACCAAATCCGGTCACATCTGCCATCCCCTTCTTCACACTTATCCACTCTCAGACCTACTACCCACAGTAATATACAGGGTGATTCAAAAAGAATACCACAACTTTAAAAATGTGTATTTAATGAAAGAAACATAATATAACCTTCTGTTATACATCATTACAAAGAGTATTTAAAAAGGTTTTTTTTCACTCAAAAACAAGTTCAGAGATGTTCAATATGGCCCCCTACAGACACTCAAGCAATATCAACCAGATACTCCAACTCGTTCCACACTCTCTGTAGCATATCAGGCGTAACAGTTTGGATAGCTGCTGTTATTTCTCGTTTCAAATCATCAATGGTGGCTGGGAGAGCTGGCCGAAACACCATATCCTTAACATACCCCCATAAGAAAAAATCGCAGGGGGTAAGATCAGTGCTTCTTGGAGGCCAGTGATGAAGTGCTCTGTCATGGGCTGCCTTTTTCGTAGGCCTCTCCATACAGTTGATTGTGGAATTTGCAGCTCTCTGCTAGCTCTGCGAGTCGATTTTCCTGGGCTGCGAACAAATGCTTGCTGGATGCGTGCTACATTTTCATCACTCGTTCTCGGCCGTCCAGAACTTTTCCCTTTGCACAAACACCCATTCTCTGTAAACTGTTT